>NW_006435764.1:5067221-5097585 GCF_000325575.1 Pteropus alecto
CGTGTGCCCGGCCGCATGCACCGCCCGGCCCGGCGCCACCCCCGCTCTAACCTCGGGGACACGTAGGCAGGAACGCACATCCTTGGCATGGCCGTTTCCCCCACCACCGGCCTACCGCGTCACACAACGAGCCCACCACAGCCACGCTCACACTCGGCCCACACAACCGTGCCCTCACCCACGGGCCTCACCCGCAGCCGGGAGGCCTAAGAGGTCTTAAGTGCGAAGCACTTGTCACTGTCCAAGGGGGATGAGACACCTGGCTTGAACCCGCAGTGAAGCGGGAGAAGGGGCTGAACCAGAGGGCTGGAGGGGATGCCAGGCGCCATGCGGCACAGTGTCTGGGGAACCCCCGGGGCTGCAGCCCACCTTCACGTCCTGGTTGGGTGCCTCTGTGCGTGCTGGCGGTGGCTCACCAGGTACTCGCTGATGGCCGCCTGCCTCCTTCTCTGTTTGACAGAATGGTGCTGGGCCCCTTGGGGACAGACCACAGAAGCCCAAGCAGGCAGTTCTCCAGGCTTCAGGAAGTGGGTCAAGGACTTTCAACAGCAAACCTGGGCCACAGCCCAGCCAAGACCCCTGTGCAGCCCACCAAGCCCAGGGTTTCGGCCCTGTCCCTACCACCTCGTCCCTACCACCCCAAGGCAGCTCCCACCACAGACCACACTTAACCACAACTTCCTTGCAAAAACCCTCGGCTCACCGGAGGGCCAATGGAAATTTATTATTTTTTGTCCTTTCCGTCTTTCCCCAAGTGGCTTTTCCTTGCAAAATGCCTGACATGACACCAGAGGGGAACCTGGGAGTGGGAGGCACCCCAAGGGGCAGCCCAGGGACTTAAATACAAGCTAGAGGGAAGGGCACAAGTGGGACAGGCGAGAGACAGCACGAGGGACATGGCTTCTCAGGTACAGACCAAAGGTTTGTTTTTTTTGCAGGAAGAAGCTGTACCAGAGGTCCAGAGGCTAGGGTCCTGGGAGGGAAAGGGTGAGTGGAGCAGCCCCCACCCCTAGGTTGCACCCATACTCCCCAGAGGAGAAGTAGCGACAGAGGACAGGGATCTGCCCTTGTAGGCTCCAAGGAAGGGGAGAAATAGCCAGACGTGCTACCTCAGGGAAAGGGACGAGGTGCTGGCAGAGTGAGGGTTAAGGCTGGTGCCCGGCCTCTGGCACTGGTGGGCCTTCCGCCTCTGCCTGCCTTGGGGACAAAGGGGCACGGTGGGCAGGCAGCACATGGGCCTGGCTCTGGCAGGGCAGGGGGCGGCAGGAGCAGGCTCCCTCTGGGCTCAAGACACAGGCCCAGCGCGGCTGCCCGCCCACCTGCCCTAGATGTGCTCAGACCCCACTGCAGCTGGACGGCTCGAGCTGTGAGTGTAGGAGGGGACGTAGGGAGGAGGAGAAAGGGTGGGCTGTCAGGTCCCTGTGGCCCCCCCATGCCCGTCCTGAGGTCCAGCCCAGGACCCTGGATCCCAGGTCCTGGATCCCCCGGTCCCATTCCTGGCCCTGGGTGCTGACTTCAGCCAGGGCAGTAGAGGCCAGGGAGGCCCTCAACTCTTGGGGAAGGGGGGGAGGGAAAGGAAGGATAAGGAGAGAAACCCACTGCAGCATACATGGGGTCGGGGGGAGGGAGACAAACAGAGGAGCCCTCATCCCAAAGAAAGGTGTGTGGTGGGGTATCTTTTAAAGTTACCTAGAGGCAGCAGCAGAGCAAGCCCCCACCCCCACCCCAGCCACAGGTCCTGGGTGTCCTCCCTTGGGGGCCCTGACAGAACCAGGGGTCAGGGCAGCAGGCAGATGGGCCAGAGGGAGATGGGGAGCTCAGGGCACCCCAAAGCCACAGACTCAAATGCCCCAGGAGAAGAAGGCACCTCCTGCCCCCTCTCCAGGGGCATCATCTGGAGAAAGTGCCCCCTCCTGTCCCACCTCACATGGCCCTCCTAGCAACAGCTGCCACCAGCTGGCTTCACTGGGCTGCTGTCGATCTTGAGGTTGGGCCGCTCACCCCCCGAGGCGGCCCCGGGCCCCATCCGCTTCTTGATTTCAGCAGCCATGGTCATGAACGCCTGCTCAACATTGGTAGCGTTCTTGGCACTCGTCTCCAGGAAGGGGATGCCCAGAGAGTCTGCAAACTCCTAATAAAGAGAGAAGAGGAGGGGAGGGAGAGTGAGGGGCAGCAGACCACAGCCCACCCTGGGAGGCCTGGCCCAGGCCCCGCTCACCTTGGCTGTGGTGTTATCCACCACTTTCTTGGTGGTGAGATCACTCTTGTTGCCCACCAGGAGCTTATTGACATTCTCACTGGCATAGCGGTCGATCTCTTGTAGCCACTGCTTCACGTTGGCATAGGATTCCTAAAGGGATGGGGCAAAAGTTACTTTGTTCTCAACTCCCACCTCTACCCTAGGCCTGGAGAACTGGGGCTTTGAAGGGAAGGGGTTGCTCTGGGCTCCTAAGGGTGGCAGAGCCCTGGGCTCAGGACCCAAAGGAAGCACCCTCCTCCAGGCTTAGCTCTTCTCCCTGCCCTCCTCCTGCCAAGACCCCAAAAGCCAGCCTCAGCTCAGCGTCAGCTGTCTGCCAACAGCTCCAACACCTCAACAGCCTGGGCCTAAGGGCCAGCCAGCTCTGCTTCCTGCAGCTGCTCGCCTCTGCCTGAGACACAGAAAAGACTTAATCACATGTGGGAAGCAAATAACATCAGAAGAGAGGCAAGCCAGAGGGGCAACAGAAAAAAAGATAACAGGTTAACAAGAACCACAAAGTTCTCAGTAGCCTTAGTGTCCCTTTAAGGTTTGAAGTCTTGAAGCCCAGTGGCAGGTGAAGGGTCCTCATAGAGGAGGCCCTGGCCTATGAGGGAGACAGGTATCCTGGGAACAGAACCTAACACTCGTCTTCTGGCACCAACAGCCTCCTCACTCAGCCCAGCTCTCCCGGGAGCTTGCCATTCCCCACCGTCCACCCCAGCATGTGGACAAAGCACAGAACTTCTAGAAACAAGCTGGAGCTAGAGCCACTCTCTCTCCTTAGGAGCCAAAGGCCTGGTGATATCACCAGGGTTCCACCTCCTGCCATGTCCCAGGCTGGGCCCTGTGCTGGGCACTGGGGACGAAGAAGGGAATCATACCTAGGCCCTGGCCTAAAGCACTCGGAACAGGGAGGACTAGGCCAGGACACACATAATGGCAAGACGGGGCGGTCAGCACTGCAAGGACAGAGGCAGGAGCTGTGGCGCTCTCGGGCTGCCCTACACCTGGAGGGATGGGGAAAGGTGTAAGGGAAGGAGACAACATACACTGGGTCACAGAACTAGAGGGGCGTGGTGCCTCTGCAGAGTGGGGAGAAGCTGAATGCTGTTGGGACACAGGCCTTGAGCAGGGAAGGAGAGGGCGAGGAGGCAGGCCAGCTCACAGGGGAGCTCAACTTGGCTGAGTCTTGGACAACTAGAAGCCAGCGGAGGTTTTCATGGGACGGGAGCAGCGGGGCACACCTGTGCCTTGGGAAGATAGTCCTGGCAGGAGCGTAGAGCCCACATCAGAGTGGCAAGAAGATGGAGACCAATGGGAAGGTGGCCGGAATAATCCAGGGGAGGGAAGATGTGCACTGAGCCAGGGAGTGAGGCAGAGACGAGCACAGGATTCAGTCAGACCACCCGGGGGAAGCCCCAGCTCTGCCATTTACTGTGTGACCCTAGATATGTCACCTGACCCAAGGCTCCGTTTCCTCACTTCTATAAAACAGTACCTCCCCGTAGGGCTGTTGTGTGCAGGAGATAATGAATGCAAGCCTGTCTCATAACAAGTGCTTAATTGGAAGGAGCTGCTATTATCCTCATCACTTCTATTATTATGAGGGGACAGATTTGAGAGATGATGGGGGAGGACAGAAGGGGCCCGGGGCTGACTGGATGGGGGAGGGAAGCTTCCTAGTCAGGCCGGCAGAGATGCAAGGGCTAGTTCGGGGAGAGGTGGTGAGGCCAGTGCTGGCCACGCCGAATTCCGCAGATGGTCTGGAGCTCGGGAGAGGCTGCGAGGGAGCAGGGAAGGGTGTGCTTGGGAGCAAAGAGCCCCGGATTCAAACACCGGCTTTGCTTTTCCTAGTTGCGAGACCACAAATCACTTAACATCTCTCCAAGCATGCTTCCTCGCCCGGAAAACGAGGGGCCCACCACTTAGTTCGCTGGGTAACACTGAGATCAGAATTAACACAGACATAACGTACCAGTGGAATGTAGGCCAGAGAAGATCCATGGTGATAGCTGTTTAGATGCAGGAATCACAGATCGTAAAACAGAAGCCAAACCACAAAGTGGCCAGAACCATGCAGGGAGAGTCAGGATGCAGCTTGGGGCAGGGTCAGGAAGCACAAAACATGGGGCCAGGGGGTCAGTACAGGATGAACCTGTAAAAAGCTACTGAAGAGAGAATCTAATGCAGCAGTTGCTGGGAGAGCTGGACACAGCGAACTTTTCAAGAAGAGGAAGGAGAATTGAGTTAAAAGCCAAAAGACGTCCGTCAGGGTGCGCATTAAAATGAGGTCACAGGATGTGGCAGTTAGAGGTCCCTGGTGCCTGTATCTGAGTGGACCACAGTTCACCCACAGCTTGCTGTCTCGGAGGCACCATGAGTCCCTGGTGAGCCAAAGAGCCCAGCTGTCCGTCAGAGCAGGGGCTCCTCCTGGCCCAGAGCTGATATAAGCATCTCCATGCCCTCAGAGCTGGTCCCCACTAAGCAACGAGCTTCGGTATTAAGAACAAAGCAAGTCGAATCAAGTAAGGAGACCTAGGCTTTCTTTCTCTGCCACTAGAACAACTGCAGGACGCTGAGCAAGTGTCCTTACCACTCTATCACCTCATCTGTGAAACAGGAACAACACAGACCTCTTAAGAGTGTCATGAACTTCAAAAGACTGTGGTAGGTGCTGTAAGCTATAAGGCAGCGGTCCCCAACCTTCTGGGCACCAGAGACCGGTGCTCCCATGAGAACCTAATGCCTGAGGATCTGAGGTGGAGCCGAGGGGTGATGCTGGCGCTGGGGAGCAGGTGCATATACAGATGAAGCTTCAATCACTTGCCTGCCACTCACCTCTTGTTGTGCGGCCCAGTTCCAAACAGGCCATAGACCAATACCGGTCCACGGCCCAGGAGTTGGGGACCCCTGCTCTAAGGTATGACAAGACTGTTTCTGATGGTTAACATCACAACTGCTGCCAATGACACATGACTAAGGGTGCCACAGCAGTCACAGGGCTCCAGACCTCTGCTCACACCGGACCCAGAGGGCTCCCTTGTTCCGTCTCAGGCCCTTCAGTCGCTTCTCCAGTGTCTTCGCACAGGAGGCCAGGGGCCCAGAACAGCATCAAATTGACTGACTAAACGCCCCCAAAACATAGGTGCCTGGAAGGTCAAACACAAGGTTGCAAGCCTGGCAGGGAGGGGTGAGGCCTGACTCTGCTGAGACCCTGCAGCGGGGCCTCGGGAGGACCGATTCTGCACTGTCTCCCTCCTGGTGGAATGAGTCCTAGTCTGGTCTCCTTTCCAAGTCACATGAGGAAGAGAGGACGGGAAGAGTGACAAGAAGCAAGAGCCAAAGACCTGAGGCCGAGGAGGCAAAGCTGGGAAAGGTGAGCTCAGGATTACCTGGTCGGTGACGTCATACACCACAATGATGCCATGAGCCCCCCGGTAGTAGCTGGAAGTGATGGTCCGGAACCGCTCCTGACCAGCTGTGTCCCACTACAAGACAGTCCAAGAGAAGAGCAGGTCAGCCTTGGGCTGACCAGAGCCCAGAGGAGCCCAGAGCCCCTCCCCTCCCAAGGCAAATGCCTCTGCACCAGGGACTCTGGGAAGAGCGACACTCACAATCTGAAGTTTGATGGTTTTGCCATCCAGCTCAATGGTTCGGATCTTGAAGTCCACCCCAATGGTGCTGATGTAGCTCTCTGTATATGTGTCATCCTGGAAGATCAGGGGCCAGTGATATGGCCTGAGTGAACAGGCTTGAGGCCCAACTGGTAAATCTCCCTTGAGTCTCCTGCCCCAGCACAGTTCCTAACTGCTGGGCCCCAGTTCTCAGCACTTAACTTGCCGGCCATGTGTCCTTATTCAGTTGGCAGAACCTGCAATTTCATCCTTGGTGCCCCAGTTCTTGTAACTACTGTGCTCTGGGTTGCCCCTTCTCCCTCCCGCCACCAGCCAAGACCCCGGACAGATGGTATGGCAGGCTTCCTACTCACAGCAAACCGCAGAAGCAGGCAGGACTTGCCCACGCCCGAGTCACCAATCAAAAGCAGCTTAAACAGGTAGTCACTGGAGAGAAAGGAGAGGAAGGTGTGAAGGCAGGCAGGGAGTCTGCCGGCCATCATCCTGGTCACAGCTATAGCATCCTCCCACAATCAGACGTGCCACTGTGTACTACTAAGGCGATCACAAGATCCTCCCACAAGTCCTGGGAAGGGAGAGCTGACCACCCCCCATAACAACATGGCATATGAATTCCCACTTTACAGAGAAGGAAACTTGAGTTCACAGAGAGGGATATGACTTGCGGAGGATCACCATCAGGTGACAGCTGAGTATCCTACTGATTCCTGACAGATTCCATGGTCTCAGGTCCAGTAGGGGTTATTTAGGGAACCCTCCCCCGCACTACACTGCCCCTAAGCAAACCTGGCTTGGCAGAGGAGGCCCCATAAGTAGAAGTGAGGGTCAGCCCGGAAGTTGTTAAGTGAATATCTATTATAAAGAGCCTAGTATGAAGCATATAAGAAGAGGTGGTAACAAGTGGCAATCACTTAAAACTGTACTGAGTTCCTACTTGTGCCCGGCCCTGTGCTAAGTACTTCAAATGCATCATTTTATTTAAGCCTCACGAGAGTCCAGTGAAGTGTGTGTTGTTATTCCCACCAAATGAGGAAACCGGAGGTCAGAGAAGGGAAGTGACTTGCTCTAAGTCTATACAGCTGTTCACTTTAAGACTGGAAACCAGGTTTGGACTTCAAAGTCTCTGTGAGGACCTATCGGTTCCCTTCTCTGTTCCCTGTCAAATCTAGCTCAGAGCTTCCCCCTTCCCAGGAAATCTGAGGCCTGGATCTGGAGAAAAAAGAAGGAAGTGGCAGAGGAGGAAGCCGATAACTGACACTCAAGAAAAACTGTCAATGAGAAGCCTGGGGCAGAGATGTGGGCCATCTACCCATAGGGGGAGCGGCCAAGAAGTGAGGAGAGTATGAGGAACAGAGAATCCCACTGGAGGGGGGGGGAACAAATGACACACTCATCTAAACTTCATCAGCAGTGTGACAGCGAAGAGAAGGGGTGCGACGGTGGTGCTGCGGGCCTGGGGAAAGGTGAGGAGAGGGCGGGAAGGGACTGGCCACCGGAGCAGCGGGCAGCTTGACCTAGGCAAGGGGCAAAGCGACAGCCCCGGAGGGGAGGACCTGTGGGAGAGCTACACAGAACGGCGCCTCGGCCTCCAGCCTCTGGCCAACCCCAGGAACCGGGTTCCGGGAGAACGGGAAGAACAGAAGGTTTTACCGCCCGACCTAAAGGGACCCAGACTAGGAACGATCTGGTGACAGGCTCCATAACGCTGAGGCCGTTGTCAGCACCCATACCGCCACTCTCAACCAGCAGGTGGGGAAACTGAGGCCTGGAGATATCGGGGCTGCGGAGTTACCTGACCGTAAGGCCTGGTACGGCCGGTGCCTTGGGCTCCAAGTGGCGCCCCTCGGGGTCGTAGTCTTTTGGCCCCGGGTGCAAGAACTCGGGGTATGGAGCTGGGGTCCTGGGGCCCCCGGGGGAGGGGCAGGACCCGGATGTGGGGGGGGGGGTCAGCGGAAGAGAGACCCGGATGTGGGGGCGCTGCGCAGTCCTGACCCAGGCCGGACAACCCCGGTAAGCGTACAGCCCCGTACTCCGGATCGAGGCTGCGCCGAACGGCGCGGGCGGGGCTCACTCACTATTCGGGGTTCATGGCGGCAGCGGCGGCCCGCTCGGTCGCTCCCAGTCGGCTCTGCTCCGCCTCCCGTTCCAAGATGGTGGCCGCTCCGCCCCAGAGGCCCCGCCCGCGGCGCGCAGGCGCAAAGATGCCCGACCGGGGCCTCGCTGCGTTGCTTCTCGGAACTTGTAGTCTCCGTACATTGTCATACACGCGCACACACACACGGACTTGTAGTATCCTTACACTGTTACTGACACACACGGACTTGTAGTGTCCGTATTGTCTCTTACACACAAACACATGCGGACTTGTAGTATCCTTACACTGACACACACACACACACACACACACACACGGCACACCCACCGTTGCTTCCCGGAACTTGTAGTCTCTATATTGTCACACACACACACACACACACACACACACACACACACACACACACTCCCAACCTCGGCTGCGTTGCTTCTCGGAACCTGTAGTATCTGTACATTGTCGCACGCGCGCGCGCACACACACACACACACACACACACCCACCTACCCACCCGCTGCGCAGGCGTAAACCGGAGCCCGAGCCTTCTAGCCCACTCCCCATCATTGCCACGCATTGCTTTCTGGGGCTTGTAGTGCGCTCCCCAGACGTACCTGGGCTTGAGGGCAGCCCTCGGGAGCCTGATGGCGTCCCCATGTTGAAAGCTCAGTTTAGGGCTGGAGCTGACAGGTTTTACATCTGGCAGAGGTAGTTATCTCTGTCCTCCCAACTCCCGGAGTTGTGAGCATTAGTAATATTCATTTATCTAGGGTGCTGGCGCTCCTAACTCGCCAGCTACATCCCCAGGAGGAAGGTGTCTTTCACATTTTATGTGAAAAAATGAGTCGGTAACTCGCTGAAGGTCAAACAGCTTAGTGAGGAGCAGAGCTTAATCAAAGCCCACGGTCTCTAGAACCTGGGCGATGAAGCTTGTTAGATCCTGAACCTATGGGGCCCCCAAACAATTCCAAGATAGGAGCAGAGTATCTGCGCTCCAGCTGCAAGGGACCAGATGTGAGCGACACACACACACACACACCCACGCACTTGCAGCCCTTCACGACCCCACTCCCAACCTAGAGACGCTGAGAGCCCTAGGCCTCAGCCCAAAAACAAGCCCGGCTCAGATTCAAACCATCTTTATTTCTACAGCAACATTTGAAAATAGAGCGACCGCCTACACCCCGAACAAGGGCAGCCCCTCCAGCCACAGGTTGGGGGGCGCATCACTGCCCCTCGCGAGAAGCTGCAGGCGTGGGAGGCGTGGCTGGATGGCTCGACAGGCAGTGCCTGGGGCGGGGTCAGGCCGTGCCTGGACAGGGCCAGGTGAGACGGGGCAGTGCATAAGGCCGGGATGCAGGGCAGGGCCCGGCGGTGAGGGGATGGGCAAGGGGAAGGCTCGCCGTCCCGGGGCACTGGGCGATGGCGGGGACAGGCGCGCCCTTCAGAGGCCGGGAGGAGCTCGAGAAGGCCCAGGGAACCCTTTGAGGAAGCCCCCCAAGATGTGTTGTGGAGCCTGGGAGATACCACCGCGCAGAATGGGGGTGATTAAGGCGTGGGCGGTACCACTAGAGAAAGGCGGGGTGAGGGGAGGCCCGGGCAGTACTAAGGACTGAGAGGGGCGTGGCCAATAACTTATTTCTCTATATACAGAAGCAACGGCCAGGGGAGGACAGGGGTGCTGAAGGGACGACAGGTGCTTAGTGTTCTGGCTCTGGGGTCTGGGGAGGGCGGGCCACTGAGCCTCTACCTGGAAGACTGGGGCCAGCCCTTACTGCTGGCCCTGAATCTAGGGAAGAGGGGGCCCTGCTGGAAGGAATAAATAAGGGGTAGAGCTGGAGCGGGGCAGGCCCAGACGCCAGGGCTCAGGCTGAGATGACAAGGGAGGAGGTTACCCTGAGATTGAACAGAAAAGACAGGGGTCCCTGGGAGAGACAGGCGGGGCAAGCAGCAGGCCCATGCGCAGGGCTGGGGGTGGGGGTAATGCCAGGTGGCGGCTTTGATGACCGGCTGCCCCTTCGGTGTTAGCCCACCAGGGAGCTTCGTCGGGAGAGGTCCATGGAGCTGGAGCTGAGGGTGCGGCTGTCAGAGAGGCCTGTGCCTCCAGGCTGTGGGCAGAAGGGGCAAGTGGCTCAGCATTGTGCTGCTGCTAGTCTGCTTCCCTGGCTGGAAGGGGAATGGGCCTGACCAGCCAGAGTCCCTAAGCCTGGCCCACACCTTGCCCTGGTGGCCTGACACCTCCACCCACCTCCACACTGACTGCTGGCACTGGCCACTTGCATGTCCACCCAAGCAGGGGGTGGGTTTCCCTCATTTGTCTCCCCAGTTTCCAGACCAAAGCCAGGCCTGGGATGGAGACAGGAAATGTTGCAGGATGAAGAGACATGTTTGAGAAGCTGGGCAAGTACAGAGGGCATAGAGGAGGCCTTGGGCCCTGGGCCTCAGCTGCCCAGTGCCCCGACACCCACCCGTACCTGGACCGGCTCCTCCACACTCTTGTTGAGGAAGTTGAGGGAACTGGCCCGCTTCATCCTGAGGGGAAGAAAGGCTGGGATTTGCATATGGTGAAACTTAGAGGGAATGGGAAGGGGTTCAGGTTAGGACTGGGGAGGGAGGCTAATGAGAGGGGAGCAGATTTGGGGGGCTGGACCTTGAAAGGAGGAAGTTTACCCTGGGTCAGGGGCTCATCTGGGATTGGTGGATTGTTGGGTGAGTTCTTGAGAGGCTTGCCCTGGGTGGGGGGCTTATCGATTCAGAGGCTGACCTGGGATTAGAGGGTTCCTGGGGGCCACCACCCTGCAGCTTTTTCACCAGCATCTCACTGCTGCGCCTCAGGGCATCTCGGAGCTTCCCAAAGGAGCCGCTGCGCCGCAGGGAACCACTGCCATCCTGTGGGGTAGACAGGTCTGTCTGTATGCCATGCTGGCTCCGCAGCCTCCTGGCCCAGCCCACCCCCTAGACTCACCCCACTCCACTCAGCTGCAGGCCCTGCCTCCTCGAGGTCAGACTCAGACCGAGCCCCAGCACCCCCGGCCGTGTCGCGGCTGCCACGGCGGTCTCCCCGCCCGCCGCCGTCCTTCAGCAGTTCCACCACCTTGGTCTGGCTCGCAGGGTCCAGGCCCTGAGGGAGCAGAGGGCGCGTCAGGGGGAGCAGTGGGCTGACCAGAAAACATACAGGGCCACGCAGCTCCCTGCCCACACCCCTCATGCCTGTGGCCCCACCTGCTTGCGGCTGCGACTGGCGCAGTCCTCCAGTGTGTGCGCAGCTTCTAGCTTACCCTGGCGCCGGTACAGGGCCCCCAGGCTGCGCAGGGTGGTATTGACGGTGGGGCTGTGGACAGGACAGGAGACAGTCTCAAACTCCGTGTTCCGCAGGAACCAGGGCCTGTCCTGACATCCAGCCCACACTGGGCTCTAAGGAACCATCCGGCCAACCAGAATCGTGCCAAGCCCTGGGCTAGGCCTGACTGCATGCTTCTGTCTTGGAAGCACCCCAGGACCAGGGACCTGACCCCACAGCCCTAAGTGAAATGTTGCCACTAGGACTAAAAACTGGGAGACCCAAGAGTGAAATAATAGGCTGTCTTGGTGCAAAAAGCCATTCTGAGACAGGTGGCCTGTGACCCAGTCCCTGAAAAACAAGCTGGTAGAGGTGTGGTCCTGGGGATGAGCAGTATGAAGTGTGCGACCTGAACTCAGCCCCCGCCCCCCAACTGGGATACTGTCTCCCCAGCTACCTGCTCTGCCGCCAGCCCTGCCCTGCTTTCCTCACCTGTCTACTTTACAGGCCTTGTACCAGCTGCCATATTCCCCATAAGGGGTGCTATCCCAGCGCTTATCCTGGGGGAAAGAATGGTCAGGAGAGGTGGGAAGAGCAGGCCCCCCTCGTCCACACACCCCCAGCTTCACCGTCCTTCTCTGGACACCCGCCCAGCCCTGCCCACAGAGCTACCTTGCTCT
Organism: Pteropus alecto; assembly: GCF_000325575.1. Classification (NCBI taxonomy): domain Eukaryota; kingdom Metazoa; phylum Chordata; class Mammalia; order Chiroptera; family Pteropodidae; genus Pteropus; species Pteropus alecto. The sequence continues at coordinate 5,079,145 of NW_006435764.1, forward strand.
CCTCCCGTTCCTCTGCGTGCATCCAAATGGGCTTGTTGTCACCTGGGGAGAGAAAGGGGGCCATCACCAGCCTCCCATTAAGGCCTCTCCTGGTGAGGCTGGACACAGGACTGGGGAGGGGGTGAGTGGTACCCTGGAAGGAACAGGGTTGGGCTCTGTTAAATAAACAAAAAACAGACCCAAACATTACTGACACTCCTCTGGAACAGAGTTGACTGTGGCACAAGCCTGTGACTGAGGCACTTAGGGGAACAGATGCTTAAGATACCTCAAGCCTACAGCCTGAGGCATGTGCTCGGCATGAATGACAGGCCAGGCTGAAGGGTCCCAGAGCAGAAACTGACTATCGGGCCAGAAGGTAGCTTCCCAGAGCGGGAGACATTTGGGCTGGGCTGTCGTGGTGAGCAGTTGCCCAGCAGAGTAAGGGAAAAGGCTCTGGGCCAAGGGCATGGGGTATGCAAAGACTGTATATGGCATGAGCAGGGCGCAGTAGCTGTGTGTCCAAGCTCACATGTGCACACGAGTGACCAGAGACCAGCCAGACCCCAGGCATGAAGACCTGCCCAGCTGCCATGGATGCTGATGGCTGAGTGAGCCTGTGCTGGGTGAGCTGGGGGCACACAGTAGCCAAAAACTCACCATTGACAGAGCCAAACTCCTTCTCATGAGCACGGGTAAGGATCTCCTTGTACAGGGTCTCTGCATCCTGGTACTTGCCCTGCTTCAGATAGCAGGAGGCCTGGAGTGGCAGGGGCCAGAGGATGAGCAGGATGCAGGGAGCTGAGCCTTTTCCTTTCCATCCTCCCATAGCCCCCTCCCTCCCTCCAGCCCCTCCTGGCCCAGGGTACCAGGTTGTTCTTGGTCTTGGCCACATTGGGGTCATCAGGCCCAAGGCGTGTGGCATAGATCTCCAGTGCCCGCCTGTAGTAGTATTCAACCTCCTCAGCTTTGCCCTGGTTCTGGCACAGCAGGGCCAGGTTGCTCAGCTGCTTGGCGACATCTGGATGAAACTTGCCTAGGACCTGGGATGGGAGCAGGGGCCAGTGGCTGGGCTCGTGGCCGGCCTGGGACCCCCACCTGTGCAGCCCTCCTGCCCGGCCTCGCCTGCTCCCACCTTTTCCCGGATCTCCAGAGCCCGCTTGCACAGTGGCTCGGCCTCCTTGTACTTGCCCCGCTTGCCGTATAGAACCGCCAGGTTGTTTAATGTCGCTGCCACCTAGAAGGTGGAAGAATGGAGGCTCGGTGACCTAGGCCCCTGCTGGCAAGGGTTCTGGGACTTGGGAGCTGCAGAAGGCAGCAGCAGCCTTCACCTCCACCCACCCTCACTCACAGCCGGGTGATCCTTGCCCAGTGTCTTCTCACGGATGGCCAGAGCGTCATTGAGCAGGTGGGCAGCCTCCTTGTATTTGTTCTGGTCCCTGAGGGCAGACAGAAGCAAGCTGAGGGTTGTCCTGCAGCCCAAAGTCTGGCCCCTAGATCTGAGATCCCAAGATCACACCTCCTATATTTACTGAGTGGGCATGATTATAACCCAGAACATGGGGAGACCTGGTCAGCCCCTGCCCTCCAGGAGCTCAGGGAGCTCTGGGTAGTTCACACACACCAGGGCACGCAGTGCTGAGGTACGAGGCAAACTGTGCCAGGTCTCCCCGCCACCGCCCCCCGTATCTCGTGTCCAGCGCACCTTGTTTTCTCTTCCCCGACACCTTTGCTCACACTGCTCTTTCCACCAGGGAAACCTTTGCTAATCCTCTCATGTTCCGGGCACACTCGCCTCTCACCAAAGAGCCTACTCAAACCACGGTGCCCAGAGAAGCTGTGCCGATGCCCGGTGCCCTGAGTCCTCATGCGCTGTCCCCTCTCTGGTTGTGTCCAGGTCTTTCTCCTCTTATTCATGTCTGCAGCCCAGGCCCGTGCAGGTCCAGGCACCTGGCTCAGCCCCCCTCTAGGCACAGGTTCTGCTCTCTGCTGCCCGGAGGAGCCTGAGTCCTGGCCCACAGCAGGCACCGAGGGTTTGTGACCCAGGGCTGGAGCCTGTGGCCAGAGGAGCCTCACCGATAGACCAGTGCCAAAATGTTCAGCATGGTGGCCACATCAGGGTGGTCGCGGCCCGATGTCTTCTCCAGGTCTTCGAGTGCCTGCTTGCAGAGTGGCACAGCCACCTCGTAGCGGCCCTGCGAAGCATACTGGATCACCAGGTTGTGCAGGGTGCGCAGCCGGGCCGGGATTTCGTAGCCCCCATGCTGGGCAGCCACATCCCCTCCTCCAGGGCTGGGAGCTGCAAGGTCAAAGGCAGGAGCTCAGATGGACCATCTGCCCCCTGGGCTGGGCTAGCACATACCTTTGACCCATCTGACACGTGGCAAGTCACTAACTGTTCTGTCTCAGTTTCTCCATCTGTAGGGTGGGTCTAGTCACTCTTCAGAAAGAGCAGGTGGAATCCCAGCTCTAACACTTCAAGCTGCGTGGCCTAGAGCAAACTACCTGAGCCCCGAGCCTCAGCCTCCCCAGCTGCAGAACGGAGGCCCCGATGTGCACGCAACGCCATCAGCGAGGCGGGCTAGCACTGCACATGCGTCCTCCCCTAACCCTCGGAGGAGGGTCAGAGGAGAAAAGAAACTCTACCAGTGGCCACAGAGCAACCGGTGGCACAATAGGACTTGAGCCCAGCCTGGGTTGCTCTGAAGCTGTGAACTGTGATCCTGCTCCTCACAGAGCTGGCTGGGTGGGGCAGAAGCAATGTGTAACACCTGCCTTTTAAGTTCTAACATGCTGGGATGCGATGATCAGAAACGGAGCAGGAAAGAACATGGCAGCCCCTTAGTCCTTCTTTTTAGTGACGTCTGGGTCCCAAGGTCCAAGAGTTCATCCAGCTCCCCTCCCCTGCCCCCAGAGCCAGCTGCCCCACCGCACCTGAGTTCTGCTCCTCCTCGTTGGGGAACAGGTCATCCAGAGAGTCTTTGGGGACCTCCCCCTTCTCCTCCTAGGCAGGAAGACAGGATGAGGATCAGGAAAAAAGGCTCGAGGTAGCCCAGGTATCAGTGGTTGGGTCACAGCTGAGTTTGCTCCATGCTATCCCCTCCCTGCTCCCAGGACCTCCTGCCTGGTGGCCTGGCAGTGGCCATGGTAGGACTCACATTGGGGGAGGTGTCCTCATCCAACTTGCGGATCTGGCTCATGAACAGCAAGTGCTGCTTCTCCTCCTCGAGCTGGGCCACAGCCTGCTCGCTGCGCTGTAGCTTCTGCTGCGTCCCTGCCAGCTCCTCTCGCAGCCACTGGTTCTCCTGCACCAGGCGCCGCACCTGAGCCCGCAGCTTCTGCTTCTCTGACTCGACAGCCCCCAGGTGGCTTGACAGCGCCAGGATCACCTGTGACAGCCAGCCGGGACGTGAGTCAGAGCCCTGTCCACCCCCAGCCTGGGCTGCCTGGGGCACTGGGGCCCAGCAAAGGACTAGGCCTGGCCCTGCCTGTGAGGAGCTGCAGGGCTGAGGGCTTTGAAGTTCTCTTCCTGTCAAGGGAGTTTTCCCCCAAGGCCCCGAACCATAGTCTAAAACCTGAATCCAGGTGGCTTGGGGATCCCCAATTCCTTCCTTCTAGGGCAGCGGTCCCCAACCATTTTGGCACCAGGGACCAGTGCTCCTATGAGAATCTAATGCTTGATGATCTGAGGCGGAGCTGAGGCGGTGATGCCAGCGCTGGGGAGCGGCTGCAAATACAGATGAAGCTTCACTTGCTCACCTGCCGCTCACCTCCTGTTGCACGGCCCGATTCCTAACAGACCACAGACCGGTACCGGTCCGCAGCCCAGGGGTTGGGGGCCCCTGTTCTAGTGTCAGAAGCCCTGGGTTCCCAGGCAGGCTCTGCTGGACTGACAAAGTCCATCCCCTCTCCTGGGCATCCAGCTAGTTGTCTGCAATGATGGTCCAGCTCCCACCTCCTTGCCCTGATCATGAAGAGAGCAGTTCGGGGTGCTGCGCTTTCCCAGAGCTAGCCGTTCACTTCCTTTGTCTCTCTTGGGGGTTGTATTCAAACCCCTGCAGCCACTGCTTCCCACCCCACGGCTAACACTTTCCCAGGGAACCCTGATAGATGGCTGAAGGACCACTGAAGGACCCAATCTGACTTCTGCTAAGGGTCCAAGTTGGCCTCTGCCTTTCTGCAGCTCCCATGGAGGGAAGGCGTGCGTATCCCAAACCCCCAGAAAGTCTGAGGAACCACAAGCAGGTAAGAAGACCCAGAGGCCTAGCTTCAGCCCCCACCTGACTCCTTTCCTGAGCTTCTAGGCTCTTCCTGCCTTGGAACCTTGCATATGTTCTTCCCTTTCTCCATCCTTCACATTCAGGTCATTTCTGCAGTGAAGCCTCTTCTCACTTATGCCCACAGCCCCAGGAAAGCATGGCACCTTCCACTCCCTCTACGCCATCCTATTGCCCATCTGCCTCAGTGCTTGCACACACAAGGAGGGCCCCTGTGTGTTCATCTCTGCACCTGGCAGCCAACTGGCCGAGGAATGAATGACCAACACATTGCCCCTCCGGAGGATCAGGCTCAGGAACCCTGCACTTTCTAGTTGATTAGCAAATGTCTTAAGTGACAGGTGTTTTCACAACCACTAGCTTTTTAAAAAGTTCACCAAATGGCCTGGAAGTACATATAGCATATGGTATGATCCCTATTTTAAAGACAAGGAAACCAAGATGAGACCACCTGCCCAGGATTCACGGAGCCAGCCAGTGTGTCAGCCAAGATCTGAGGGGGCCAAGACTTTCCCTCCGAACCTAGCTCCTTCTCCATCTGCATATCATCCAGGCAGCCCCAATGTAAGAGGGCCAAAACAGAACTGCTGATCATCCAGGCTCATCCCCTTAAACTGCTCCAACCTAGGAGTTACCCTGCCCTCCTCTCTCTCCCTTACTTCATCCCCGGGTCCTCCTGGACCTACCTCCAGAACATCTAAAACTGGTCCCCTTCTTTTCACCCTTATGGTTACCCTTTTAATCCAAGCCACCATTTCTCACTTGAATTCCAGCAGTGGCTTCCTAACTACCTCCTACCTGCTTCCATTCTTGACCCACTATAGTTCATTCCGCATACCTCAGCCTGCGGGAGCTTTTAAAGCCTAAGTCAGACTGTGTCCCTTGACTGCTTAAGGCCCTTCAAAAGCTTGCTGATTTCCTGAGAATAAAACTCAGACTAATAAGGTACAGCATGATCTGGCCCCTGCCTTCTCCATAGGCCTCTCCTTCCTCAGCTCCAGTCACATAGGTCTTCTCTCAGTTCTCCCCTCATAAGATCTTTCCTACCTCAGGACCTTTGCACATGCAACCTCTTACCTGCCTCCCTCCTCTAGAGGCTGGGTCCATTTCTTCTGTCAGATCTTGGTTTAAATATCATTTCCTCAGAAGTCTTACCTGGCCAATAAATAAGACTCCCCACTACAAATTCTTACAAGATCTTGTTCCTTTCTTTGAAGAACTTATCACTGTGTAACAAATGTTTCTGTCTTCCCGATGGACTAGGGCAGGGATCTTGTCTCTTTTGTTGAACCTGTATCCCTGGCACCTACCATATTGCCTGGCACATAGTAGGCATTTGATAACTTACCTGTTAATTAATGAATATAAGAATGAATGGAGGGGAGATTCTTATGGGATTTCCTTTTCCTTCTCCTATGCCATTCAGTCTCTGCTACCTCACAGAGAAGCTAAGAACAGGGTTCTGTGTATGGGGTAAAAATGATCAAGCTTCTCCTGGGTTAAGGACCGGCTGGGGTCTCCAAAACCCACTCATTTCTTCAGCAGATATTTACTGGGTCCTTCCATGGGGCTCCAGAGTATGGATAGTTCCCTGCTCAGATATGTTCCTACATTGCCTTTTTCTAGAAGGCTCCATCCCTCCCTCCTGTGGCCTCCCACCTCAGCGCCCCGGATCAGCCTACCTGGGCCTCCCCCAGCCCCAGCTCAATGGCCTCCAGGGAGCGACGCAGGAGAACGCAGCGTTCCTGTGAGCCGGGCTCAGCCTCGCCAGCTTCATGAGCGACCAAGGGAGCGAGAAGAGCACGATGCTCCCCGCGCAGAGTCTCCAGCCCTTGGATGACGGCTTTGGTGCCCAGCACGATCTCATCCTGGCTCAGCTTCTCCTCTCGCGGCAGCACCATCGTGGCCATTGCCGTGCCGCCTGTGAAGGCGAGAGGGCCGGCAGGCGGGTGCCGGGCCTGGGGCCACACCGCCGTCCGCCCCAGATTAGGTAAACACCTCCGGTCCCTGGACGCCTGGGTCCCCGGGGTGCCCACGTCCCCAAGCCAGCAGCCCGCACCGTGCCCGCGCTCGGCCTACAGAGGGCGCGCCCAGCTCGTCTCGGCCCGGGAGACGCAATGCGGTGAGGTAGGTGAGGCTGGACCCGGATTCGGCTCAGACCACGGGCTCAGGCAAGGCTTAGGAGGCCCAGTCTCGGGTTTCCCCGGGGATTCCCTCAGCCAGGGCCGGGCGCGTCGGAAGACGGTCCTATGGGATCCTAGGGGCTCACTCCCACGCGGGAGACCCCGACCCCTCCTGGAGATCCCGTCCCAGCCCCTCGGAAAACTCCCTCCCTAACAGGCAGGCCGAGCCACAGGACCCTTCACCTCGCGCGCGCCGACTCTGGAAAGACCCTCGCCCTAGGGGAGTTTAGATCTCGGGTTCTCCGTCACCTCAGGCCCCGCCCACGGCGACCCTTCCCATAGGCTCGCGCGACGTCCTGCGGACCCCTCCCCCTGAAAAGGCCGAGCAGCCACCCCCGCCACCCAAGACCGCGCCCCCTCCCCGCGAGTGGGCCTGGGCCTCCCGCAGGCCGCGCCCGCATCCTCCCCTCCTCTGGGCCGACCCAGAGCCTACTCTCCCGGCCCAGTCGGCCCGCGCGGACCTGCGCCTCCCGCTCGGGCACGGCTCCCGCTCCAGCTCCGGCTCCCGCCCCGTTTCACTCGGACCCGCAGCCGTGAGCGGGTCCCACTGCCTCCATCCCGCCGGCCTTCCCAACAGTCCCCGCGCCGCCTTAAAGGTGAAGCTGCTACCTCGGCGGCGTCGGAGGGGGCGAAACACGCTCTTCTCCGCCCGCCGGCTGCCTTAAAGGAGCACGCCAGCCGGGACTGCTCCAGGCAAGAAGTGGGGGGAGCCGGGGCGTGGCCACCAGGGGCGGGGCGTGGGCTGGCCGGGGGCACCCTTCCCAGTGGCCGCCTCCGCGCTCCTGCGGCCTCGGATTCCTCAGTTGTAAACCTTTCCGAGGCCGCAGGGGTGCGGAGGGGCTCGGAAGTCCGTGAAACTGAGGCACGGGGAGACGGCCCGGAGTCCACAGCGAGGCATCGGACATTTCTTGACATTTATTGAGGGAGTTGTCACTCTCTGAGCGCTGTGTGTCAGGCGCTTTGGTGCCTTAAGTGGGTTAACTCAGTGAATGCTCGCAAATACCTCCTGGAGTGGGCACTGGTGTTATCCACTTCTTGCAGATCCGACCACCCAACTCCTTCGGAGCTGTTCTGTCCCTGTAGGGGGTTCACGACATCCTAGGGCTGCTTCTTGGGGGGAAGGGACCGAAGCTGCTGACCTTAAGGGAGAAAAAAGTGGCACAGGACAGCTGGTCATCTGCCGAAACGAAGACTCATGCACTTGTGGCTGACCACCACAACAAATGCTGTTGACCTGATGATCAAGACAAGGACATGATGTCATTCGGGGCTCAGATGAAATGTCACCTCTTCAGGGAGCCCTTCCTTGATTCCTGGCTCCCCATGTAGAGCAGCCCTCCAGTCCATCTCAGACACCCACTTAATTATCTCTTCTAACATTTTCCCTGTCGCTTTTCTGCCTCCTCCTTGGAATGCAGGCCACGCCCTGCCTGTCTTGTTCACGCCCAGAATAGCCCCTGGGCAGCCAGGTAGCATCGCTCAGTAAATGTTCATTTTTAAAAATGGTCAGAAAGGCGCACCTGTTGGCCTTGTTAGGTCTCTGCCAGGTCCAGGTTTTGATCTGGAGTTCTGCAGCTCTGGATTTGTGGCTACCTTGGCACTGACTCACTGCTTCTAGGTCAGTGTCACTAGTGAGTGGCAGCAGGGTAACTACCCCAAAGGACAAAACCTGCAGAGCGAGACACTGGTCCCCAGGGATCCGAATGTTCCTCATGAGTCAGGATGGGCCCAGGCTCAGATTCCACCAGCCTCAGCATCCTGGTGGAGGTGAGAACCTCCTTAGCATCACCTCTGACAGAGAAGGCCCAGCACCCCTAGCACAAGTACATCCCGCGACAGGGCGTTAGAAGAATGTTTTTTCCTAGACCCAGAAGTACCTTCCTGCAGGGCTTCCCTCACCAAACTGAAGCTCCGTCTTCAGGAAGAACAGTCTGCTCCCTTTTGCCAATAAAGATATTTGGAGACCATGGTAGTCTTCTCCCTGCCTGGGTGGACGGTCCCTGCCTCAGTTGCCTGGTCCTTCTCCATCCCGATTTCTCTTTTCTGGATGTAGTTTAGTGTGTCAGTCCAGACACTGTTACTCAGCCCAGTGCCCAGGGGGATCCAGCAGGGCGTGAACTGTACAGATCACAAAGGGATGGGCCCCTCTTCATGAGCGTGCCACCTGTCCACCGTGAAGTCACAAGTCAGGTTGACTTGGACAGCCACTGCACCGTGTCTGCTCAGGGTAAGCTTGTCAGCTGAAACTCCAGATTGCGTGCATCCCAGGTATATCCAGTAAGGTTCTTCTCCCCAATACTGTGCTGCTGCCAACGATCCCCCCCCGCCCCCAGTGATATAAAGGTAGCTAATAGTCATATGGTGCAAAATCAAAAGGATTATACAAGTGTACTGTGCTGCTGCCAACGATCCCCCCCGCCCCCAGTGATATAAAGGTAGCTAATACAGTCAGTCATATGGTGCAAAATCAAAAGGATTATACAAGTTACAATGAAATACTGTTCTTTCTCTGACCACTGTCCTCAGCCATGCAGCTCCCCTGCCCAGAAGCACCCGTTACCAGTTTCTGTGTCCACCTGTTACGTTGCTGCATCAGTGCAGAACTTGGGTTTATCTTTGTCAGTTTCATCTGGTCCGTTTTCCTCCAGAGCCCTGAAGATTGGAGTCTTTTGGCTTTGGGGTCTGTGTTTTTTTTTTTAGCCCTGGTGTTAGCCCTACCTCCCAGAGGCACTCCTGGCTACGGTGTGCTAAGACTGCCTCTGTGCTCAGTCTCCATCAGCCCATGACTGCACTCCGAAAGGAAACGGAATCTGGAGCCCAGGGCGCCTTTGTCATTCTTGATGAGGCTGGGTTTCAGAATCTCTCTTGAAGGAATTTTGTCAGAAGACTCTCCTTTTAGAGACTGGGATTCGGTGGTGCCAGGATGTGTCCTGGACATCTCTTATTTTAAAACTTTGGAAAATTAAAAATTAAAAAATAAATAAAACTTTGGCAGTGCCCGTGATGTGCCCCGCTTTATTTCACAAGTAAGGAAACTGAGGTGCCGAGAAGGGAAGGCAGCTGCATGAGGTGAGAGCCTGCTGTTCCTGGGGGGCTCAGGCACCCGGTGACCACTATGTCTTTCCATAATCTAGAATCCAGGTCATTTTGTCCCAGTGTGTGAGGTAGACTGATGGCATGGAGTAGAGGTCAAGAGAACCAACTCAAGTGCTTGCTTGTCACACCTACAAAAACAGTGCTAACAGCCTCAGGCAGATTCACCCAGGGACATGGAACAAACCAACACCTGTGTACCACATGCACACCTCCATGAGCGTGTTTATAGGTTCGCGTAGTGCAAACCACACATGGCGAAGCGCGAACACATCCACGACCCCTGCTTTCTCCCCTTGTGCATTCTGAAGAGCACATTCCTATTGTCTTCTTCCAGGTAAATGGAAAGATCATTTTTTAATCTTCCTTTGTGACTTTTGCTGGGCTCTTGCTCTCTGCAGGCTTTGTGATTTCTCTGAGATTCTCTTTTGGCAGCCGGCCTGATCCTCCCTGCACGCCAGGTGGAGGGAGGGCCGGCTAGTTCTCAGGCTCTTATCTTGCTTTCAGCTCTTGACCTTGCATGTGTTCAAAGCTTTTCAACCATCCACCTTTTTATCTTGTGGCTGAGGATTGTACTGTGAGTCTCCAGGAAAGACTGTTACTTCATCTACTCTGTTCTCCCCACCCCCCACCTCCCAGCAGCTGCTGGTCTCCTGCCAAGCTGCTGATGGGTGCTCAGTTAACTGAGAGTAAAGGAAGAAGCCCATGCTCAGTGGTGATTCAGCTCCTTATGCCGTTTTCTGCAGAGCTCATCAGCTTGGCCCTGCCCGGCCCAAGCCTAGGGAAGTTGTTCTTGCTACTTTTAATGTTGTTTTCTCCCTGAAAATCACTCCCACTGCTCCCACTCTTCTCCTTGGATCCTCGGAAGCACACATCCCACCCGAATCTGCTTTCTTAAATAATTCTCTTTCCCCTGGCTAGCTTCACTCCCTTTCTTCGAAGTGATGGGGGGGCGGGGCACTTTTCCCAAGCAGATCATCTCCCTTGGAAAGTCGGCAAGTTCACCCATAAACACTCGAGTGGAGGCTCCTTAGAGATCATATCTCCCTGAGTGATGCACAGCTCACAAACTTCCTGAGTGTTCTGTGCCACTGTGAACACTTCTGGCTGTAAGTTCTTTCTGCCACTGAACCACGAAGTGACTCTGCTCTGAGCGAGCTCCCAAGAGGCTCCCGATTCCTGTCCCGGTAGCCACATGGCAAATCTGCACCATCTTTTCCTCATGGCCTCCCAGCGGGACTAGAGGGGGCCCTGCCTGGGCTCAGCGGGAGGGCACGCAGGCTCTGGGGTCAGACCAAGCTAAGTTCAAGGCCGTATTTCTCCATCTGCCGGGTGTGCAGACTTAGGCATGCTGTTACTTCATCTGTTTCCTCATCTGTAGAATGAGGTTCCTAATACCTACCTTGTTGGGGCCTCGAGAGAATGGAATAAATAGCAAAGTTCAGATCTTAACATTTTGCCTTGTACGTAATGGACACTATGGCTCGTAGTTATTTATTATCACCATCAAGCTCACTATTGGACAGATCCTGTGCTAGTGAGTGAAGAGTGGAGAGAAAAATATTAAATATAAGGGCAATCTCTGCTTATGGTGGTGTTGGAGAGAAAACATATTCAGAATGAAAGCAAGCAACACGAGGCAGCAGAAGAGAAAGATGAGTCTGAACAAGTGCTGAGATGTTTGGTGCTGGCAGTAGTTACCCTATATCAGCGGTCTCCAACCTTTTCGGCACCAGGGGCCGGTGCTTCTATGAGAAGCCTGATGATCTGAGGCGGAGCTGAGGTGGTGATGCTGGCGCTGGGGAGCGGCTGCAAATACAGATGAAGCTTCACTCACCTGCCACTCATCTCCTGCTCGGGTGGGGGTGGGGAGGGGCTGGCAGTTGGAGATTCCTGCCTTCTGTGGTCAGGATGGAGGCAGCTCAGCCCGGCAGGGGCCGATCTCACCCTCCCCCTAAGGTCAGCTCTCCATCCAGCCAGGTTTATTCCCCTAAGCTCCATCCAGACCTATATATTCAACTCCAGTTGGACGCCCACCTTTGAATAGCACACACCCCCCTTGCCCAAACCCACCATCTCCTACCCAGATCTCCTCCAGGGCTGTCCCACCATCTGCCTGTTCACTCAGGCAGACGGCCAGTCCCAGTCCTTGACTCTCTCCTCCGACCCTCTTTCCTAACCAGCCGCCTACACCTATTGATGCCACCTCCTAAGTAGGACTCCTGCCTCCATCTCCCCACCTCTTCTACCCCTGCATCTGTCAACATCTGCACCAAAATGCCACCCCTCTGCCTTTGGAGAATGTTTCTGGCGGCCCCGTGGGCAGGTCCGCTCGGTCCGGCCTCCACTCTCAGTGACCAGGTGGGCAAGTGGTCCCAGATGTAAATCTTCCACCTGGGTCGCCTCACGTTTGGGGCCTTTAAACCACTCCTGCACAGCCCCCACCCCCTTCTTCCTCTTTGCTCAGAGTACGCGTCTCTCTTCTTCCGGGGCCTATGAGAAAACTCGGGTGTCTTTTGGGCTGTGGCCTCACAGTGTCTGAGTGGCAAGTGTGGATTAGGGACCCCATTCCGGCTGCAGGAGGGCAATTTGTTCTCTGTCACAAACATGTATTGTGTGCCGATGATGTCAAGGACATAGCAAGGGAAAAAAATTAAGTTCCTGTTTTCTTGGGACTTACATTCTAGTGAGAAGAGACAAAATAATTCATGCCAAGGAGTGAGAAGCGCTAGGAAAAACAAAGATGGGTGACAGGAAAGAGAGGAGCTAGTTCGGACGGGTTGAACAGAGAAGGCCTCTCTGAGGCGACAGCTTAGCCAAGACTTGAATGAGGGAATAAGCCATGTGGACATAAGGGCAGGAGCAGGATAGGCAGGGGGAGGGGCTTGTGCAAAGGCCCTGAGGCAGAATGTGCCTGGTGTGGCGGGGCTGTGGGGGCCACTGAGCGAGGGCAGTGGATGGAGATAATCATGCAGACCTCCGGGGGCGGATCAGGGAGGCCTGGAGGGTTGTGATGAGGGCTCTGGATTCTATTCCTAGTGGGATGGGAAGCCATTAGACAGTTTGGGTCAGTAACTTAACATTTTAAAACGTGCTCGCTGGCTTTTGTGTGGACAGACTACAGGGAGAGTAGGTGGAAGCGGAGATAATAAGGAGCCTGTTGGAAAGTCCCGACGAGGAGCAGGAGCGGCAGAGAGAGCGGTGAGGGGCTGGACCGACTGAAGGGAAAGGCGACAGGATGTGCCGGTGCGCTGGTCGCTGGCCGAGAAAAGAGTCAAGGATGAGTCCAGTTTCTGGCCTCCGCAACCGAAGAATGGAGAGAGAAGTCCGCGCACAGGAAGCGTTTCCCACCGCGGGGCTGAGGGGAGAGGAAGCCAGAGGCCAGACCTCCTGGTTGTCCAGTGTTTCGAGGCTGGGCAGACGGGAGGACACAGCAGGGAGGCAAAGAAAGAGCGGCTGGTGGAGGAGGGAGAGCGCAGTGCTGTCCAAGGCCAAGTGGAGAAAGCGGTTCTAGCAGGGAGTACGTGCACCCAGTGCTACTCGGGGGTCAGACGAGAAAACAGACCTTGGATTTGGCACCCCGGGTCATCGTGACCTTGGTAAGAGAACTTCTGATGGGCTTGTGAGGAGAAAAGCCTGAAGGAGTGGGAGGAAGCGGAGACAGGGTAACGAACGCCTCCTTCGAAGAGTTCGGCTCTAAGGGGAACAGAGACTCGGTGCGGCAGCCAGATGGGATCAAGGATGGGGAGGTTGATTCCAACGTGGGAGCCATTACTGGGTGTGTGTGAGAGACCCGGGAGAGAGGGGGGGCGTGTGATGCAGGAAAGGGGGGCAAGTGCAGGAGCGAAACCCTGGAGGTGGGAGGGATCCTGTGGGTGGGAGCAAGGGAGGGCGCTGATGGCCACAGACAGGACCCGGAGGCCCTGCAGACAGAAGCAAGAAGGCTGGGAGAAGCTCCTGCCGCCTGCTCTCACCTCTCCACCACCAGCGCCCTCTTTTTGGTTCTGAGCTGGGACCCAAGTCTGCTTGCCCCACACCTTTCCCACTTGGGATTCTGGGAAGGTCTCTGGGGCACACGTTCACTCTGCCCAGGGTCACTCGCATTCTCTCCAGCCACTCAGACACAAGCCGAGGTGTCTCCTCTCACCCACCAGTCTGCACGCTTCATCTGGTAACTCACGTGTCCCTTGCGTTCTGGGACTCTTCCGCAGACCTCACTGGACCGTCCCCTTGGGAGGCAGGCGTTAATTCCATTATCCATGCTAGGAGCTGGCACAGGGTCACACCCCGGGGTCCCAGAGCCTCCCTCTGCTAGACCATCTGACCACAGGGCTTCAGGAGCCAGGGACAGCCTGCCCCACTTGGCTGCCCACCCCTCTGTGGCTGTGCCCCGCAGGGTGAGAATACCAAGCCCCGCAAACCAGCCTCCACCTCTGGGTCCTTCACGGGAGGCTTGGTGTGCAGAGCTGTTTCCCGTTTCTAAGGTTAAGGGCAGACAGGAAAGCCAACTCAGTTAGGGACCCAGCAGCCCCACTCCCTCCACCTACAGAGGCAGAGAGCCCTTTGGCCTCAGACCTCACCACCGTCCAGAAACTATGGCAGGACATCAGCCTAGTAGAGAGAGAGAAGCCAAGTTCTAATTTTCAACCAGAGGAGTGTCCCTAATGTGTCACTGCCTTGGAAAGTGGGATTTTGGGGTGGCGAGTCCCAGGGAAAAATGGGATTTCAGTGTGGGAATGATGATCTGTTTCTGATTCTACTTGCCTCCTACTGGGCCAGACACCTCCGTGCCTCTGTTTTTATGATTAAGAAAAACAGGAATTTGCTTCTTTCCAGCCAGTTCCTAGTAGATGAGTGGAGGTGGCTGCGTAGCGCCGAGGGGTAGGGGTCAGATGATCTTGCGTCAATGAGAGGCACAGAGGCCCAAGGCTTGCTGGTTGGTAAGAAATCACCGGTTTATTGAATGAAAAATCCAGCATCCACTCAGCCCCTCCCACTCCACCCCTCTCTGCGGCCGGGACGGTAGCCCAGCCCCGAGATGCTCTGGACAGCAGGGCCGAGCCGTGGGTGAGAACTGGGAGTTTGGAGGAAGGATGGAGAATGAGAAAGATACTTTTCAAAATGAAGTTCTGTGCAAAACTTCTAGAAGGGGTGAAAGGGCAACGGAAATTTCTGGAGGTGCTGGCGGGAGGAGGGCTGCAGCTAGGATCCTGACCCAGTGTGCTTAGCCTCTCCTGAGAAGGCTGATGGTCAAGGCTGAGGAGGGGCTCAGACCCCCAAGTCCGTGGTGAAGGAAGGGAATGGCGCCTGCAGGAGGGCGACTGGACTCCGGGGCCCAGGAGCGAGGAGGGGCAGAACAGACCAGGGAGAAGGAGACGAGTGGACGTGGTGGGAACAGCGGGGTGAGGGGGCTGGGGGGCCACAGACGATATACTGGTGGAGGTCTGTCTCCCATCTCTCCTGAGTCCAGAGTTTCAGGAACAGGCAGACTGTGCTGGGTAGAGGGCTGGGAGGCAGAGGGAGGGGAATCAATAACAAGGGGGAGCCACAAGGACAGGGACCGATGCCCAGACGCGTCACATGGAACTATTGAGAGCCTGGCCGTGCAGAGAACCAATGAAACGCTCGGGACACACATCTACAGGGGACCTGGGGGTGGTCAGGAAGTCTCGCGTGGGAGAGACCAAGAAGACCCCTCTGTCATAGAAATACACAGCATGGACACAAACTCTGTCCTGGGGGCGGGAGCTGCCCCTGTGACTGTGGAGCGGAGGGGTCCTGTGGGCTGTAGAAAACGGGAGGGGGAGGGCTGGACTTCCCGCTGCGGGCCAGGATTCCAGCTTTCCCATTTCCAGGAAGGGAACCAGTGCCACGTGGGAGAAAGAGGTTGGAAGTCAGGTGAAGGAAGGCCCGGAGGACTCAATTCCAGGGACTGGTGCCAGAAGACAAGATCAACATGCCCCACGCCTGGATCAGGAGGGAGGGGGCTGCCCAGTGAGGGGACTGAGCAGTGGGGAGGAGGGGACGTGTCCCCAGTGGCAGTGTCCTTCAGGACTGGGCAAGGGAGATGCAGGCCCCAGGGCCAGGAAAGGGGATGCTGGGCCCGGGCCTGCTGGCCTCCCCCTGCCTGCAGGCGGTGAGGCTGGTGGCAGTGCCAGGAGGGAGAGTGGCCAGGAGACAGTGCCCTCAGGTGGCCTTGCTGCCACTGAACAGTCCCACTGGAAAGTGCTTGACATGGGTGGGCCACTGGGCCGCTAGCTGGAAGAACTTGATGTCACTCCACTCGACTCCATCGATGGACACTGGGGATGACAGGGGAAGGGGAGGGCATGACCAGGACTGCTAAGGCCACCTTTCCAGGGTCCCTGGGGGGCATGGCCTCCCCACCCCCACAGTCCCTTGTCCCCTCCTCCTTGCCCGCGCCCATACCTCTCAGCATGGTCTGCTGCTGCTTGGCAGAGCAGATGAGGCGGCTGATGCCTTCGATGACCTGGCTCTTAGAATCCACCTCCTTTTCTCGAGGTTTCTTGCTCAGGAAGATGGTGGGAACTGAAAAGCAAGCAGGAATCCCATCTGTTACGGCCCCTGGTAAAGCAGCCATCCCTCCCCTTCCCCAGCCCACCGCCCCCTCTTCCTGTGGGTAGGGGAGGTGATCTGCAGAAGCTAACCCCTCCTCCCTGATCCCAGGGTCTTTGAGTTCCTGTCTTGTTCCAGCTCTGTTCCTCCCACCCCTTGGGCCTCTATATCTTCACTTGTGTAACGAAGACCAAGGACCAGATGGTCTCTGAGGTTCCTTCTTGCTTGAATGTTCTAGGCAGCCTGTGAACACTCGCAGGCCATGGAGGAATGTGCCTGCTGCCGCCAGGAGGCAGGCGCACAGAGTTTGTACCAGCTCTCTCCGAGGGGTACTCCTTGTTCCACTCCCGCTTGAGAAGAGGCAAGGACGGGGGGCACCGCCCCAGGCCAGTCTCTGGGGTGCACCTGTAGGTTTTGGCTATGGGCCTGGCACAGCCCCTGCCCATCCCCCAGGGGTTCTCTGTGAAGCAGAAGCTTGAACATAAAGCAGCCCAGCTGCCTTGGGAGAGCAGAGAAGGGAGGGTCCGCAGTCAAAGGAAGCCCCCTTCCTGAGAGCTGCGGAGGTGGCGGTGCTGTGAGGGCCCTAGGTCACACCAGCCTGCCACTGCAGGTATACTGCCAGATCTGCGGGTTTACAACCTGAACTGACAGCTGCGAGTGCTGCCTCTGCACGGGCCTGGTGGCGGGGACTCCTGCCAGAGTGCAGGCTCCAGGGCCCCCCAACTCTACCTCTGGTGCCTGAAGCCGCTCCTCTTATCTAGAATGGGCTGTATTCCCCTCAATTTTTAAAAAACAACTATGCCCTTTTGCTCACGAAGGCCTGAGTGGCCTCCAGGGTTGGGTGTGAATGTGCTGCTCCATGGGGCCAGGATGACCATGGGCTGTGGCATGGAGATGTCCTTCTCTGTCACAGTCCATCCCTGAGGGCAGTGACCAGAAAGGGTCCCTTCCTTACAGCAGCACAAACTGCCTCGGCCCCTGAGGTGCTGCTGCTCTGCAGGCAGGGACCAGTGACTCACTGGGGACCCCGGTTTCCTTTGTTATAGGAGGAATGGCCTTGTCCCACAAGGTGAGGCAGGACCCCCATGGGACCCCAAGCTGGACCACATGATGCTTGTGCTGCCTCACCTTCATCCAAGGTCTCCCAGAAGCAGATTCCATCCCAGACCCTGAGAGAGGAGGCTGGGAGGTCTGGTGGCCCTGATCGTCCCTGGCCTCAGATATTAGTTACCTTTCTTGTTCTTCTCTTTGGTGACCACGGTCATTGCCATGGTGCCGGAAAGCTGAGCCTCCCCACCATGGGGCAGGCGGGAAACCTGCACTGAGCGGAAGACGCTCTTGAGGGTGTTCTTGGAGCTGGTATCTCTCTTGTCACCTTCCCTCCTCCGCTCCCCAGGGTGGCCTAGCCAGTAGTCCACCTGGAGGCCAATCACGTCCCCATATGGACTGCTGGGGCTCCTGGAAAAGGGCAACAAGAACGGAGAGTCAGCCCTGCCCTCGGTCCCCAACTACAAGGCCAGAAGCGGGTGGTGGAGTGGGGACCGCCAGGCTCTGGGAGGGGCGAGGGGAGGCGGCAGGCTAAGTGGCTCCAGGTTCCCTCTCGTCTCACAGGATTGGTTTGAGTAAGATTGAGAGTCAGGCTGATCTGAGGACAAAGCCAGGGGAAGGAAAAGACCCAAATCACTGTGAAGGAACCAAATAAGGTCACAGGAGACAAGGGAAAACAAGCAGCTTTATGAAGGAAAGGATGTATGCACACGCACCTGTGCACACACGCATCCACACACACACGCACGCGCACACCCAGCAAGCAGAGCCTAGGCAAAACGCGGCCGAGGGTTGGGAGGCGAGGCGGGGCGGAGGTGGCAGCACTGCCCACCTCCCGCGGCCCCGGGAGAGCTGACAGGTGCTGACCTGTGACTTTCTCTTATTCATGGCACTTCTAGCTCAGGGATAATTTTAGCTCCGAGGGGAAAAAGAGTTGATGTTTTCTTGAAAGGAGGTGTCAGACACAATAGGTACACAGGCTACAGAAGTCATCTGACATTTCGCTTTCTGCCTGGTTCAGCGGTTCCATGAAATACCAGCTTAAACTGGCTGGGAATGGAGGTTGAGGTGAGGGCTGGTGCCCGGGCCCCCAGGGAGCCTGGAACCCAAGGCACAGGGGCCATGCCTGGCTGGGTGGGATTTCCTCCTTTCCCTTCGAGAAGGGAAGACAATAGGAGGAGAGAGGGCAGGGAGGACAAGGGCTGGGACCCGAGCTCTAAGGCAGGCTTCTCACCATCCTAGAATATTTCATCATGTTCTTTAGGGACCACGACAATGTCGCTGAT
>NW_006435764.1:5097631-5109189 GCF_000325575.1 Pteropus alecto
ACGAGCTCTCGTCTGTCCCAGCCCCGCCATAGCCCCTTCAGCCCACAGCTGCCTCCGGACGCCTCCCTGCCCACCTGATCTCAGCTTTGGATACTTCAGATCTTAAACAACTCCCCTCCCCTTCATTACCACCCTGAGACTACTTTTCACAGCACCTCCTGCAATCTACAGTTTCATCTTCTGTGTTGCTTCGGCCTTGCCCGGGCCCAGGAACCTGAGCGCCAGGACAGGGCACTGCCCGTCTCATTCGTGGCAACAGCTCCGCTGTGCTGAAGGACAGCTGGATGCAGGAAACAGGGCAGCACCGTCTACGTGCCAGGGACCAACACGCACACACGCTCTTATTTACGCCTCACAACAAAACTGACCTGGCTACTTCACCTCTGCTTTCACGGAGTAAAAAATGAAGCTGAGCAACGTGCCCAAGGGACAGAGTCTGTGATTGACCCAACTTTAGTCAGGCTCCTGAACCTTCTTCAGGCCCATCTGTGAACTTCCTTATAAAATCCAGTTTCAGCAAGAACCCAGCTGAGGCAGCTAGCAGGACCCCTCCGCGCCCCCAATCCGATCACCCTGGACATCTATCTGATCAGGTTCCTCATCCTCCAGCACCCCCAAAATGTCTGACACCCTGGCCTGCCTTCAGCAAGAGTGCTACTGGGCCAGCTTAGCCAGAGCCCCCGACCCGTGATGCTTTCTCTCAGTGACTTTGCATCCACTGAATCCCACTGCTCCTTGGTTATAAATCCCCATTTGCTTATGCTGTATTTGGAGTTGAGCCCCATCTTTTCCCCCCACTGCAAAATCTCATCCCAGTGGTCCCTACACCTATCGCAATAGTCCCCCCCTTGAATAAAGCCTCCCTTACTGTGCCTTAACAAGTGTCACTGTCACACAGAACCTCGGCTCAGACTCAGGTGTGACTCCCACACTCCTACTACGCTGGGCAGTCCCACGACAAGACACGCACACAGCACATTACAGATAACCGATGGCCCCTCATTCAACCTTATACCTCTGTGCGACAGGGCAGACGGGGCTGTTCGATGACTTGCTTGGCTGGTGGCCTAAGTCTCTGAGTTCTAACTTTGCCCCCGTGTTCTCACCACCACACTACTGTCTAAACTCAGGCACTGTCACTGTTCCGCGATGCCGCAGGCAGCAGGGAAATCAGTCGGGTGCTGGGCCCTGATGGAAAGACAGGTCCTGGGGACAGCCTTACCCCACAACGGCGAGGGCACTGCTCATGGACGGGGAGGAGGGTGGGGTGGCCATGGCATCTCGACTCAGTCCCGAGCTGGAAGGCGGTGATGTGGAGGGCACGGTAAGGCTGACCACAGGCGAGTCGTCTCCATCACCTGTCAGGGGACAGTCAGCCAGAGGAGGCAGAGGACACGTTGGTGGCAAGGAGTCGAGGTACCCCTCTGTCTCAGTGGCAGCCTGCTCTCTGCTGGGCCTTAGATGCCCGCTCTCAGCCCCTGCCGCCACTTCACCCGGGGAGTGAGGGCGCCCACACTTGCCCTGCCCAAACTCTGACTTAACCTAGGACACCCCAAGTCTGTGCCTTCTGGCTGGCTGGACTAGAGAAGAGGCGGCGGAGGCACCGCCCTCACTCTATGGAAACAAAGGGGCCGCACTCTCACCTGTAGCGGAAGGAGAGTCTTCGACCAGACCCACCTTCACCACCTGCGAGGAAAGAAGAGCCGGCATTAGGTCCCCTCACCAAAGCTGCACTACTGGAAGCAGATGGCTGGGTGCAGCAGCCATCACTACAGGTTACTTGAGCGGAGGCTTTTAAAATCTTTGTGAATCCAGATCAGCCCAGATCTTTGACAGATGGAAAAAAACCCAGTTCCAAAAAAGGAGGTGAGGGCACAGCAGACCCTGTGGCTCTTCCCTCGGGATAAGGGCAAGGCCACCTCAAAGGCGGGAACTTCCATATCCTGATCTCCTTTCTTCTAAGATCATACGGCAGGAGGCCATCTTCTCACGTCAGAGAGAAAGACGAAGAGCCACTGCGAGAAAGCGAGGGAGGTGGGTGTGGCAGGGAGGAGCTCTATGCCAAGGGGACACACAGCTGGAGGAACACCAGTGAGGCAGGGACCCAGGTATATCCCCTCGAAGGAAGTGGCGTGGATTCCAGCTCCCAGAGGAACTTTAAATGTCTCAGAGAATTCTGGGAAGGATAGAGGGCGCCCTCGACTGGCCAGCAAAGGGCACAGCTAGAGACAAACTACTTGAAAGTCACAGCTGTGGCTTGAAGTGACGAGTGAAGTCCTGTGAACTGGCAGGCCCACGGCCTAGCACTTGGCAGAGGCTCAGCAGAGCTGGGGGGGTCACGGAAGGTGGACCCTGGGTACTGGTGTGAAGTGGGGATCATGCGCAGATAGTCCCTTTACGGCTGGCTGCTCAGAGTACAGACTGCTATTCCCTGAAATTTGTCCCAAACTTTCTAGGCATCCTTAGTTTAGATTCCGGGAAGCAACACACTGACGCTGAGCTTCCTGGATATGCCCCCTGCTCCCTGGCGTTCCATGAAGCTGCCGGCTCCTTTGTTCCTTAAAATTTTTTTTTTTTCTCTCTCTTGGCTGTGAGGCCAGAGTGGGCAATGATCCACGGCTCCATGAAGATGTTAGTCCCAGTGGCTAATGGGGTCTAACTGGACTAGCCAAGATGGCAGGCTCTGCAAAGCATGTATGAGAAGGGGGAAGAGAATTTCCCCAGGCTCAGGCATCTCCCAAGATCACTCAAGATATCCAGAACCTGGGACAAGCAGAACACAGGACCAGTGGAAGCTGGGCTCCTCACCTGCACATGCCTTTCCCCCCAGAAGCTAGGAGGGATCCTCGAGATTACAGGAAAAGACACAAGCTGATTTGGAAAGAAAATTTGATCATCTCACACATGGGAATCTGAGTTTTGGCCACGTTTCCACGGTGTGATCTGGACCCAGCAGGGTGTCTGCCCGGTCCCCTTGGGGCTTCCTCTCTTGGTCAGTCTCTGTCTTGTGGCCCAGCTACCACCAAAAGAAATTAAGGCCAGTACTACCAAACACCAAAGATATCCACGAGGTGTCCCCTTCGTTTTACTACTAGTATAGTGACTGTCCTTTGTCTAAATAGAAGAGGAAAAAAACAGACCTTTATTCTCACTGGTCTGACCCTAAAGATGGAAACAGATACTTCTCTCCAGAATATCACCAGACATTATTTCTGGGCAGCTTTCTTTTTTCCTGGAGCCTGCAGAAGCCATGCTCTGGACCTGACTCCCTAGGCCAAGGCACCAGGCTCAGGTGAGATACCAGTGATGATCTGGGAAGGAGCCATAATTCGGCAAAGGAGGACACTAAAAGGAGCAGCCCAGTACGTGTCCCAGCCCACCGTTTCATCGCCTCGGCGCTGCTGACATTTGGGGCCAAATCCTTCTCTGTGGTGCGGGCCGTCCTGTGCACAGCAGGATGTTTAGCAGCATTTCTGGTCTCTACCCACTAGATGCCAGAAGCACCCCCACTCCAAACAGTGCCAGATGTCCCCTGGGGGAGAATCGCCTCCGGATGAGAACCGCTGTCTAGATGAGTCTTTCACGCGTGTGTGTGGGAGGACAGGATGGGTGGGGCACAGAGGAGAGGGGGTCAGTACTCACGCCAATGAAGGGAATGAACTTCTGATACGAATCTTCATCAGGGCTGTTGGGAGATAGGAAAGTTTTACAGTGGGCGAGACAGTGCAGAGAGCTGGGGACATACGTTTTTCATATTTTACTGTGGCTTTAAGGGAGTCTGGGTACTAAATGACACTTCATCACGTCACTTCATCATGTCACATTTCAGGGTGACATGAAGAGCCACAAAATCAAGCAAAAGACCCGATTCTGCACACTACGCCCCCTGCTCCCAAGTCTGCACTTCAGGCCCTGGGATGGGCATCTCTGTACTGAGGCCCCGGGCGACGGGGTGGGCCTGGATGGGAGGCAGGAGAAGCACTGTCTCCCTGTCTCTCACATTCTCCTAGGTCTCTACGCAGGGAAATGGGGAGGAAGGACAACGTGAAAAAGCAAAAAACACTCAAGTCTGACCTAGCCCCACCCCACCTAGTTTTATGCCATCTCTCAAAGTCAGACTTACAACTTATGCCTGCAGGTCAGCATGGCTTCGGCCACAGGAAGCTGGTGTGTCACGCCCGCCCCATTGACATACTGCATCACCCGACCCACCACGTCCAGTTGCTCTGCAGAAAAACGAGATAACTGCCGATTGATTCCAGCAGGCAAACCTGATAACCTGCTTAGAGACCCGCGGGAAGACCTACAAGTGGAGGCAGAGAAAGGGTTCTAAAGATTGGCTGGTTCTGAATCCACCGCATCACAAGCCAAAGCGTTGTTCACCCCCTTCCACCTCTGCTGGCAGCACCTCCCGGCCCCGCTCTTTCCCAGGCTATCCACAACTTTTGCTGACACCAACCTCAGAACCTAGAGGAACCCGTCTACTCCACCAATCTGTGCCCATCTCTTCCTTCAAGGTCTGAGGAAGTACCCACTGCCTCTCAGCCCTGCAGAGCTCAAGCTTGCTCCAAAGCCTGCCACTTTCCTCTGCATTTCAGAAGACATGGCCAGGGTAGTGTGGTTCGTTTATCAACAGATTACTTAGGAACGACTGCCTGCTTCTTATATTTGATCTGAATTAGGTATGTCCTCTGCAGCGCCCCCTCGTGGCCCTTCTCATTTCCAGATGTACAGGAGCAGAGCACACAGCAGAGACTGAAAGCATCCAGCATGGGAAGGCTGAACTTAACGGCCTCCTCTTAACAAACACCGATGAAATGAACACACGAAGTGAGTGGGGGAGCTAGCGGCACAGGGCGGAAGAGCAGCATGCTCCCCCTGCCGCCTCCTTCAGCCAGGACTGGCTCTCCACGAACCAGGCGGCACTCTGTCCCGGTCCCTTCCCAGGGCTCATTACCTGACACTGGGGGCTCCGAGCGGCTGAACAGGTCTCTCCAGCCAGAATCAAGGAAGGTGCTGCTGTATCTACTGTCGACGGAGCCCAAATATTTGGCCACAGGGTGAGAACCTGGTAGGGGGAAACCAGAGAAGGCAAACTGCTTAAGGGACGGACTGACGGCCGGGCCTTTGGTCTCCCCGACTGCGCAGTCCGACGACCTAACCCCGCCACCCTGCGTCAGCGGTGGGATCTGCACATCTTTACCTAGGGGGATGATGAGGAAGCGCATATAGCCAAGCCAGTCGGAGGTTTTGCTGGCCAGCGACTTGACGAAGAACCGGAGGATAGAGCTCAGGTATGTCTGGCCGCCCAATGCTGCCACCTTCACTGGCCTTGGCATGGAAGAGTTGCAGTTGCAGCTGGGGAGCAAAGGGACAGTCACAACCACTTTCAGGAGGTTCGCCAGCAGCCTGCTCGGAGGAAGGCCCCAAGCTCAGTCTTGATCTCAACAACCCACAGGGGAAAAACAAACTAATCAAATAACAGAGAGAGACAATAATGCACAGCGCTTCTGCAATCTGGAGAGAAATACGGGACCAGATGGGGCAGGTCACTGTCCAGAAGAGGGAACTGGCCAAGGCTAAGGGGGACAAGTAAGGCTAAGAGGGATAGTAGTGAAAAGACTTTGTCACACCCTGGGTTCTCTCTTCCCAGCTTTCTTCATCACAGGTTTAAGAAGGTGAGGAAGTGACGGTGTGGCAGAGTCCAGGCGGGGAGCCAGGGAGGGAAGGAAGTTGCCATTTTCTAAGCCCTGACCCTCTGGGGCCAGCAGGGATACCCGAGTACCACGGCCTGCCACAGCGTGACCGTGCACCGACTGCGAACCCTTGGTCTGATGAGGCCAGGAAGTCCTGTCACCGCTTGGAAGTCAAGGTGGGAGGATGAGGTCAGAGGAATCCCAAAGGGAAGAGAGAAGCCGAGCTCTTACTAGCGCTGGATACGGGTGAGCAGGGCGGACAGCACGGCCTGGACCTCCACGGTGGAGCAGGTGCACACGACAGGCTTCCGCTGGTCTTGGAGCAGCTCCGCCACATACTGGAAGCGGTGAAGAAAGGGGCAGGGACACGGGTGAGGGCACATGGCAAGGGCTCTGGTCCCTCAAAGATGCCAAGGGGGCAGGCAGGGCTCAGCTCAAGCTGCAGGGCCCCATCCTATCCTTCAGGCCACAGCTGAGCAAAGGCCAGGTTACTGGCTGGACCCTGTGGAGCGTGTTAACCAGGAAATGTGGGAAGCTGAGGAACCTTTAGGTTCTCACGTTGCCGCTGTAGCCCACACTGGGGAAGAGAGACTCTGGCACCAGGATCTAACTGGGCAGACAGCGGTGAGTGGCGGCAGGCAGGGCGTTGCTCTGTCCCTTCTGAACCATCTATGTGGAAACTATGGGCAAGCACTGGATTTTCCAGCCCTTTGTGCTTCTCAAGGTGCCTTCCTTCTGTGAATCTGCCCGACGCACAAAACTACCCTGGAAAGGAGGTAGGACAGGTAAACTGTTGCTTTTCTACCGATGAGGAAACTGAGATTCAGAAAGGTAGTGACTTAAGGTCACACAGGCTGGAAAATGACAGATCTGGGACTAGAGCCCACAGGTACGGGCTTAATTCAGGATAGGAGGGGCCTGAGGTCGGGGGATCATTTTCCTATTTCTCCACGCCCTGCCTCTCGGATCACCCACCCCGGGGGTCTCTTGCTCTCCAGAACCTCTCCTCCCTCGCCCGCCGTCTTCAATGTCTACCTGGCCCTGCCAATCAGTGGTGTTCACAAGAATGACGTTTTCTGGGAGGGCTGCGTCTGAGACCAGGATCTGATTCAGTTGGTCATATACCACCTTTCTCGGAATCTGCAGGGACAAAGGGTCTGTTAGGCAGTCCCCGGGAAGCTGGAGGGTGGGGCCGGGTGGACTGGTGAGTAGAGAATTCCTGGAGCAGCGGTATGTGGAGAGCTATGAGGAATCTGGGGCGGAGACCCAGCATCCCACTGGCAGGCCGAACTGGAGAGGAGGACAAAGAGAAAGCAGAGTCCTTGGAGAATGCACACATCCGCTGAGAACAAAGCCACAGCAGTCGTCCTGAAGGGGAGGGCGGGCAAAGCTAGAGACGCAGTAAGCATCTCATGAAGGGTACGAGGCAGGGCACAGCGGGAGAGGCAGCATGGAAGGACCGGGAGAGGAGGAAGGAGAGAACGGTGAGCAGGTGCTCGCGGGAGCGAAAATGAGGGCAACGGGGAGAGAACTAACGAGATGGCAGGGAGCGCGGCGTGGGGGCCTGCTGTACAGGGAAGGAGGTGTTCCAGGAACGGTGATTAACAAGAAGGACAATGCCTCGCCCCAGGCTCTGGGCTATTCTGGTCTCTGGTTCATTTTCAGCTAGGTAATAGAGTCAAACTCAGGAAGCCACACTGACACAAACTTTCCTCCTGATGATATTTATCAGGTAAATGAACAGGCTTGCTGTTAACTCTAGAAGAACAGTAGCTGCGTGAGGTGTCAGTTCAGAGAACGTCCCTCCCCTAACCCCTGGTACCACTGGCCTTCAAAACGAAAACTCGTCCCCAAGGTCCAGTTTCCTCTGTGCCTCTCTCTAGGACACTGAGGTCTTTCAATCAGATATTTTACTGCTGCTGTCATGCCAGCTTGAAATGAGAATAGCCGGCCCACAGCAGTACGACAGGTGTCAGAGTGCAGGCCAGTGACATTCAGTGAGACTCTGATGGCTGCTGTCCCCCAGAACCAGTCACTGCACAATCCCCACACTAATGTCTGATGGAGGCAGAAGAAGCAGAACAAACCAGAAGGCGTGGAATTGCCACCTGGGGTTGATGGCAGGCTGGGACAATGCTGGCATTCCTCACTCCCTCTCCGGCTCCCCACAAATCAGCCCACAGCCAAGACCACACCAGTGGTAAATAACGAGTGCGCTAGACTTCGCCACCGAGGTCTGCTTTCAAGACTTTGATTTAGAGCATTTCCAAGTAGCCCTCCTTCCCTCCCACCTGACTGCCCGAGGAAGCTGACGACCCGGAAGCCAAGGCCCAGGGCTGCTGAGGTACCTGCGCGCTGTGGCCCAGGTCGGGCGAGCGCTCGCTGTCCGAGCTGTTGGTCCTCTCGCTCAGGGGCTTGGAGAGCTGCCGCTCCTTCAGGGGCGTGCTCCGCTTCTGCCGGGGGGTGTGCGCCCCATCCATCTTGCTGCGGATGTGTGCGAAGGGGGTGGTGAGACAGCCCCTCGGACCCCAAGCCCCGCCGGCCCACTCTCCCCCGCCACGAGCCTCTGCTAGGTGTGGTCGCAGCCTTGTGCCATCTACTTGGCTCCCTTCACTCCAGCCCCCGGCCCTGTTTTCGGAGCTTCTCCCCGTCCGGAGTACCTGGGCGAGGCAGAGCCTTGGAGATCCGTTTTGCTAGACTTCATGGGAGTTTTGACTTTCTCTGGCACAACCAGACTTGTGCTGCCATCTCCAAACATGTCCTGGTCGGTGATCTCCTGCCACGGAAGGAAGGAAGCAGTGTGGTTACTGCTCACTCACTGCCGCCCCCAGCGAGGAGAGTCAGCCATGTGCTCTCCCTGGAGCTCCTGTCTCAGGCGAGGACAGTCATTTTAACTGAGTGCACCCACTGTCCTCACTGTCTCTCGCTGTTCGGTCTGTTCTCTGCATTTACGAACTCTGTCAACACACAGACCTGATGATCTGGCTTGTCTAGGTGGGAAGGAGAGAGCGTTGATCAGGAAGTAACATGACTGAACTTCATTTTGAAACGGCCACTGTGCAGTATGGACCGAAGTGGGTCAAGAGTGGAAGGAAGATGGGTTATTCGTAGCTGGGTTATTCGTACCACTGGTGATCCACCAAGTGCAAGCCGTGTTAAGTTTTAAACTAATCTCGAATCAAGCCTAATGTTTCGTCATACGCCAGACCTTTAATGCAGCGTTATTTATGATACAAAACATACACCTAAAGTAATTCTTTCTTGGACCGCTCTCAGCCACCAGGTCTCACTGTGAGGCTGACGCACAGCACACCCCCAGATGGCATTCGGTTAGGTTCTCTGTGCCCATCCACTGTGTCCAGCCTCCAGTCTCACTGGGTGAACTTCGACATATCCCACGGGGCCCAGCTCAGATGTCCCTGCTGTCAGATCGCTCTGTCCCTCCCTGGGCCTCTAGACGGGGCATCCGCAGGTTGGCTTTCCCCTGGAGGGCGGCACCTGGGTGGCAGAGATCTCGCGCTCTCACGTGTGCATCTTCAGCGCTTGGCACACACAGCTAGCTGCCCAGTGTATGTGTGTGGAATTCACTGTAATTAAACTGGCGCCCCAGCCAGTCCGTTCCACGTGACCAGGGTTTGGCCCGCACTCCTGGGCCGCTCCAGCATCTGACAGGAAGGAGTTGCCCAGTAATCCCTCAGACATTTACTGCTGTGGCTGACTGGCCACGGTAAGAGCAACATGGGGAGATAAGGGTCGTCATCTCTCAGAAGTAAATGAGGGTGACAGATAATGAGAAATTACCCAAATTAGCATTTAATCGGTTCTAACCAAAGGGCAGAATGGGGACATTTCTGGCTTGCTAATCTGGGGAATAACCTGGTCTTCAGAGTAGGTTACATTCCATAGGTAAGGATTTCAAGAGAAAGAGAACACAGGACCTTCATAAGTCTACAAATTTACGCAAAATTTCCAGGGTGGTCCTGAGGGTCTTTTTGCCTTTATTTCTAAAGGTACAGAAGCTATTTTAAACGGCTGAAACAGGAGACTGAACCATACATACCAGAGTGTCTGTTTCAGTCAAGCTGTCATCTTGATTTTTAATCCAAGCAGATTTGACTTTTTCTAGAGCAGCCAATTCCATCTGCAAAAATTATAATAATTAGTCATCACCAATCCAAATAACTACCACTAACTTGTTTTCTAGGTCCCTAAAAACTTAAAATACTTTCACCTAATCTGAAGACGTAATATAATATTTGGGATTTTCATCTTATTTTTGTGAAAACTAAGCACCAGAGGGATCAGTTATTTTTATAGCGATTAAATCAATAACACAGTGAGATGTGGAACCCAGAAATTCTGACTCTCACAAGATGCTACTAGGGAAGAGAAGCTCAAGTGTAGAGGACTTCGCTACGGGATCCACAAAGTCTCGTCCTGATCCGGAAACCCCCTTCCCCGGGAGGCCGACACGAGGCCTCTTCTGCTTGTCCGAAGTTGCTGAGGAGGAAGCAGGAGCTTATAGTTCAGGTCTTCGATTTTGAGACTAAAGACATCCATGGTAGCCAAATGCTTTTTGCTTGGCAAAAAACATATAGAAAACCCTCAAACAAAAGACACCCAATGTTAAGCAATTTAGGTATGAATTAATTCTTTTTGTCTCCAACTCTTATGAGCATTTCTCATAAATGTTAAAAATTTATTTTGCAAATAGAGACACATAGCCAGGTTTTTCATATTTGCTAACGTTGCTTCTGGCTGTGCATATACCAATGTCAAAGCCATAAGCAGTTGAGGTTTGTGGGACTTAGAATACAGGAATGGGTTTGGCCTTGGTGAATCTCTTTGGTTCTTATGGGGAACTAGGAAGTCAGAAAAGATCAAGGATATTCCACTTCTTCCTAATTACTCAAAGTCCTTCCTCTGAGTAAATTAAATATCACTGAGAAATATCAGGCTAATAAGCTCATGGAGTCATTCAGCAAACTAATGAACAAGGATCATAAAAGTAGGCCCCTGTGTCATACTCTGAGCCAGGGTTTCTCCATCTTGGCACTACCGACGTTTTGGGCCAGATCTTTCTGTCGTGGGGGATTGTCCTGTGCCACAGGATGCCAGTAGGAGACTCTCATCCCTACCCCACCTCCCATTGTAAGAGCCAAAAATATCTGCTGTCATTGCCAATGTTCCTTGGGAGGTAAAAATCATCCTGGTTGGGAACCACTGCTCGAAGCCATCTGCAAGATTAACCCAATGTACTTTAGCCAAGGCCTGTGACCCAGGTCCTAAGATGGTTTGGCTCAGAGCCACACACAATAGGATGCCTCCAGACTGCACAGCTACTTCACCTGCACACTGTTTAGATGAATAACCAGTGTTGAAAGAGCCTAGAATCACGATGAATTTCTGGCCAGACTTAAGACTGAAGAGGATTTCACTCAGTTTTGGATCTCAGCATGACAAATGAACGGGGGCAGTAACTCCATTCTGCTCGAAGGTTTTAAAGCAGCATGCCCTGGGGTCAAGTCTACAACAGCTACAGCATGTGTCCACGGCACAGCTGCCACATCTGACAGGATCTTTAACTCGGGATGGGTCTGGAGGGCACCTGCCAGCTATTTACTGGCTCTTCTAGATGTTCTCGACAACCCCGCTGGGAGCAAACTCCGATTCTCCAAGTTTCTATCCCCATTCCTATAAACACTAAGGGCTTTTCTCACGGCAGGACCCTGGGACACCAGCAGTGCAGGAGCTATGTCTAATTGTGTGACACTGGAGACAGATGCTAGCAGCCCGAAGCACTGTGCCCATGGAGCAATGGTGGCCGCCACAGAGGGTGCATATGCTCCTGGGTATGTGGCG
>NW_006435764.1:5109223-5110636 GCF_000325575.1 Pteropus alecto
CTTTAATGCCATTATCTACAACGCTATGGGAACAGCGACTTTCAGTAGCAGGTAGTCTTGACTGAGAGTCTGCATCTCCGGCTGCCTTGACCAACGCACAGTCAGGGCTTGTTATCAGCTCGGAGAACCAAATCTTGCTTCTTGGGAAAGCTCAAGTCTTGAGAAAACTCAACAACTGTAGTAATAATCTGTATCAGCAGAAATTCTTAGTGATAAACTAAATCCTTTGAAATTTAGGGAACAAACAGGAAAATTTAGAAAAATGAATAGGAATGCTAGGAAATCAGGGAGAGAGGATAAATGCTGGCAGCATGTGCACGCCTGCCTACGTATGCGCAATCTCAGTATTTTTTCCTAATACATTTAGAAGCTATCTGCGTGAGAGCACAGCCTCGCTCTGCAGTTCCTTCCCAAAGTGCCTTTCGTACTAAAGGATTCCAAAGTTCCACGCCCACATCAAGACATATGGGGTTTTTCAAAATAGAAATATCACAGAGAATCAGCAAAGCAAGTCTGAAATCTGTCCAAGGGAATGAGAATTTGAAGGACTCACTAAAAAGACATCTAGATTCACTCGGTCTCAGGAGCCCAGACCGGAAACGGCTCTAAGAGACTACGATAATAACAGCAACAGCAGCTTACCCTTCTTGCATGCTGCCCATGCAGTTAATCGACCCATTCATGCGAGCGCCCTGCCGGAGGCTTTACCTGCATTCTCTCATTGTATCTCCGCACTACCTTGTGAGGCATGTGCTTTTCACTGCTACAGAATTCACAGATGAGGAAACGAGGGCTTCGTAACTGCCCCAGAGCACGCAGGCAGCGGAGTGATGGAGTCCAGATCCAAACTCACAAGTCTGACTCCAGGGCACATGCTCTCAAATCCAGCGCCACCCAGTCCTAAATAAATGTTTTTCCTAAACAGGGGCCCTTAGGCCATCGTATTGTAAAGATACTCAATTGACTTTTGAACAAACTAGGCTCCTATGCCAAAGCCTCTACTTTACAAATAAACACCCGAGGCTCAGAGCATTGGGATTTTTCTCTCCGAATTTTGTTAGTCATGTAACTGAGACTGAAGAACACCTACAGACAAATTCTATCACCCCAGAAACACCTTCGTTAGTATAAAAGTTTCCCTTAGTGATTTAACACCAACGATGCCCAGAATTCACTGGTGTTCGCGCACCACGCTAGGTACTGTGCTAGTTAGTGCTTTAGCAGCATTATCTCAGTTAACTATTTAACTGCATTTTGTCACAGCAGAACCCTGTTCTGCATTCCTAGGACACTGTGAAACAGTCCTCTCCGGCCACGTCTCAGGTTTCTCTCTAGAAGAATGATCCCTTCTATTTCTATTTAAGATGGAATCTGGCTCTGGTGACCAAGGATCTGTCCACATGGACAGTGTCA
>NW_006435764.1:5110650-5119816 GCF_000325575.1 Pteropus alecto
CAGCAGGATCGTTCAGCGGCCCCAGGACAAAGAGCAGCTACAAGCCACGTCCCAACATAGGAAAGTGAGGCTTGCTCAGCTCCGGACCACAGGGACCTGGGCTGGGCAGTTGCTGGGAGTGCAGGGTCTGCAAGTGACAGGCCTGAGAATTCTCTGGTGGGATTCTCCCATGTGGGCTGCAGTTTTCCATCCCGCATTTCCTCACTAACGCCACCTTGCGCCAGACTGCCTGCTGCGCCTTCACCAGGAAAAGGGATTAGGTAGGAGACAGCCCCACCTGGTGGCAGCAGGCAGTAAGGCAGCCTACAAGCTGCCTGACAGTTTGTAGACATTTGGTACAGGTGGCAGCCCTTCTGCAGACAGTGCTTTTCAGGGGATGGAACACCTCACATGCTTCACCTCTTTCTCCATGATTACTACCTATTTGAAAAATGACTTCTGTGTTCCCTCTGTTAAAGAGGCAAGAATAGAAGGACTTAAAGGATTGTTTCTTTGACCTAAAACAAGATAGTGAGCTTCCAACAGCAACTATAAGCTGCACTAAAATCATGCACAGCATCTTGCCTTTAGTCATAAATGAAGAAAAGAACAGCTTCCCAGGGCCTGAGGTAGGTCTAGTATCTCCCTGGGTTCCTGCCCCTGATCTCCTGTCAGGAGAACCTTGGTGGGGGGCTCCTGGGGTGCTACAGCAGAGAGCTTTCTCCTCTTGCTCACTAGGCAAAATGGAAACCTGCCCACTAAATTATAAATTGAGGGCCCTGCCCCCTCTGTGAATAAACCTACGTTATGTTCGGTGTCCCCGAACAGACCTGCGGGCTTCCTGCCCCCTTTACAGCTGTTTTTTCTCCAGCCTGGAAGGCAGAGCCGCTTGCCGTGGGCCGGACACCATGCTCCTAGCTCCCCTGCGACGAACGCTGAGGGAGAGGTTTTGAGGCCCTGTGAGTCGTGGGAGGGAAGGCTCCAAGCACGGTGGGAAGAGACCAAAAAGAACACCTGCCTGGCCACAGCGGTGCCCTCAGAGAACTAAGCTACCAACTAGGACCGAGGAGGGCCTCCGAGGCTGGAACAAGATGAGCTTGCTCTTCCAGGTCACAGAACGAGCCCGGGGCACAGGGCCCAGAGTGCTAAGCCCCGACACTCCCCAGGTCCCTCTCCTCTACCCCATAGCCACGGTCATGCTCACAGGGTTGGTGGTGTCTTTGCCGAGGCTGCCCTTGCTGTTGAGGCTGCCAATCTCCGTCTGTGAGCTGGACTGCGACATCCCCTCAAAGAAGGGCCTGTGGCGAAGAAGCACAGCCAGGGTCAGTGCGGCCAGGGCTGCTCCTGGAGAGCTGGGCAGGGCTAGTGTTCAAGGAGGATCAACGACCTGGGCTTCAAGGACACTAGTGAGGAAGGTCACAGCAGAGGCTCGACAAGTAGGGGCCCGGACCAAAGGACTTCAGGGGGAGTCCTATCAGGACTTTTGTCAGAGGCTAAAACAACGATCTTCATCCCGATAGCTGGAGGCTCAGCGAGGACGAAGAACCAAGATTCCTGAGTAATGGGGGAAGTGAGGCAGGGGGTCTGGGAAGAAGTGTGGGGAGACGATTTGCTAGAGGAGGCTGGGGCTCACTTGAGCTTGGGCTTTGGAGTGCTAAGGATGCTCTCCGTCTCCTCCATTTCAGGGCCACTGTCGCTGGGGTTGTACATCTCCAGACTATCATACAGTTCGTCCAGGTCCTCCTCCACCTCTCGAATCTGCTCACGGGACACATGTTCCAGCCCGAAGCCCACCTGCAGGGAAAAGAAACCTTTGAGTTTGGGGTAACGCCTACTAACAATTACGTTACACCTGACGCCCCTTCCTCCCGGACAGGTACCAACTGGCCTCCCTAACCAGTGCCCCTTAAGGGACATGCCACAGCTTCGCACTCAGCGAGGTGGTCCTGATGTCCTTGCTGTGACACAGTCCTGAGTGCCTCCCTAACACGCCACACTATGGGCCTGGCGTCAAGAAGAGAAGCGGAAGTACCAACGCGCCTCTGCCAGAGGACAGGCCTGGGAAAACCCGTGACCCTGTGCATGCTAGTTCCACCTTCCTCTACGGCCCGCAGGACAAAGAAATCCCTCAGCTATTTTCACCTCCACCCTTTTTTCAGTCCACTGAGAAGAGAGAAGCCTATGAAAACGGGCAACGGGCCCGCCCGAGCCCAGGGAAGAAACTGCTTCTCTATTAACAGTGAATTCTTGGTTTCAAAGCTGACCACTGAGGACACTCCCACTTCACAGGCTGTTGCTCACAATGTTCCCCTTGGGATGGGAGAAAAGTTAACCAACACCCACGACTGGATTTGTCACTGGTAGCACACGGCAGGGGCCTGGCGCTGGCTGAGGGCTGGGGTGCCTGCACTGCCCTTGTCTCTGAACCTCAGGAAGCCTAGGGTCTGTGTGTGAAGCCTTCCTTTCTTGCTTCAAGTACTTAAAGCCTCTGTTTAGCTGCCCTCTCACTTGGGGGGTCCTGGAATCTTGACTCCCAGTGACAACAGAGTGCACCTCAGGAATGAGGGTGAATCTCAGGGAAATCCACTCACCATTGGCCTCGGGAATAAGGGGGTCGTACCTCATCGGAAACTTTGAACCGCTTCAGGAGGGCCACGAACTTCTGCTTGATGTTAGGTTGCTGTAGGGACAAATTGCACAAGAGTTCTCAGACACCCGCTTGTGGAGCGAGTCAAGTCAACAGAGACCGAGAGCCCACTTTCGTGAAGAACTGTGGGGCGACGCAAGGATGGGAAGAGGCGGTATCCACCCCCGGGCCCTGAGCCTGTGAGAGAACACAGGCACACGCATGACCAACTCCAGGGCACGGCACGCTTCCTGGTGCTGCGGGCACAGCTGGATGGACGAAGTCTTGGGGGTCCCCAGGGCCCGGCGCCACGTTCGCCCTGGCAGCATCCACATGTGCACCTGTGGCTCACCGCTTTCTCTCGTCCTTCAGATCCATGCTGCCGACTGGTGCCTTCTACCTGCACATACACAGGTGCCTCCAACTCAACATTTCCAAAACGGAACTCATCGGCACCCCCACTCCGGTTCCCGACATCGGTACCCCGCCCAACCGCCTGGCTCTTCCCACCGCCCGGTGCTCCCTAACTCCTACCCCCTCCATCCGGACACCACTGCTTCCGTCCAGGCCTTTCTCCTTGCGACTCTCTAGGACCACTGCAAGGGCCTTCAGCCGGCATCCCCACCTGCCCGCTTCCAGCTGGTTTCCAGTCCCGTTCCCTCCAAAGGCCACAGCGATTATTCCAAATGCAAACCTAATCATGTAACTCTCTACTCCAGAGGTCTTGGTGGTGTCAACCCAACATCCGCCTCAGGGCTGGTTCTGCCTGTCCCTAGCCTCATCTCCCCAGTCACCCCCTCGCACCCCATATTTGATTAGACACGAACTGCTTCGAGTTCTGTGAAAAGCTGCGTGCTGGGTACACCGCTGGGCCTCACTCTGCAGTGTCTTCTGCCTTGACTAAACATCGCCCCCAAATCCACTTGGTGAAGTTCTACTTATCTTCAGAAACCTAGGTCTCAGCATGTCAGCGGCGAAGCTCTCCTGACACTCCTGCTCAGTCGGCCACTTTCCCCTTAGTGCCACCTCCATCCTGTACGCGAAGCTCTATCTCTAGCACCTGTCTTGCTATGTTTTAGTCACTTGTTCAGACACGTCTGTGTCCCTAGACACTGTGAGCTCCCCAACGGCATGCACTGAGCCTTCCTTATCTCTGTGTCTCTGACTCTGGGCACAATGCCTAGCTTGTGGCCATAAGTGCTTCCTGCCTGAGTCACCGACTCACTATTTGGGGATAGAAAAGACCAAATGGCAAGTAAGACCGAGCTATGCCTTAGAGAAAGGGCAGGGCTTCCAAAGGTGGAAAGGTCATTCGCAGCAGAGAGAAAACCAGTTCACAGTGACGGAGAAGCATTAAACATACTCAGAGAACAGCGCGTCGATCGGTGCATCTAGAACAAAGTGTTCTGGGGTGGGGAGAAAATAAAGAATGTGCACAGAAACTAGAGAACAATTGCCAAGTCTCTGGAAACCTGACTGAACAGTGCCTGCAGCTAAGGAAAAAAAAAACCTTTGGGGCAGTTAACAGGAGAACTGAACTCCAGGAGAAGCCATGGAGGAGGCCACAGAGGAGCTGACTTATAAAGCTCGGTGGGGGAGAGGGGTGGCGCTCCATGAGACGAACATGGGGCCTCTTTGCAGTTACGGAGCAGGAAAAAGAGAAACACAACAGAAGGACCTACAACACAGCGATCCTCTAGCTCTCCCCATTATCAGAAGGCGATGTGACAGTGTTTGAGGCTCTGGCGACATGTCTTATCCGGGCTGTTCGAAGTGCCAATCAGGGATTAGATATCTGAGGACAAGGAAACAGTTCTCGCGCTCTCTAGTCACTGTCCAGTGGGGGAAATGAAAGCCGCAGTCTCGAGGCTTTACGTGTAAGCCCCGTGACACCTCAGGAGGACTGGAGGGATGCCTGTCGTTTCATGGTGGAATGCCAGGCTCAGACACGACACATTTGGAAGGTCTGGCCTACAATATTTCACTCCTGAAGGTGATGAGAAGCTCTGCTTGGGGTCCCTAGACTAGCTCTGCACTAGAGAGAATTGGGGTGCCTCTGGGGAAAAATGGAACTGTGAGTTTCTCTTCTAAAAAGCTCCTAGCACTTCCGACTCTCCCACACTTTGGCACAGGAACTCGAGAATCAATCAAAGTTAACCTAGAAATTCAGGTTTTAAGCGTCTCAGTCGAGGACTTTAATTTCACCAAAAATAGTGACTCCTGACAAAATCTTATGCAGGAGATATATAATCCAATGGCATTTGGTCTCTATGGTTATGGATCCATTAAGGTAGGAACTATATCTAATGTAATTAAACCTTATCAAACCCGCGGTTCCAAGCATTAGCCTGTTCTTTCTGGTAAGTTCAACAAACGATTAAATGGTGAGCCTCTTGGAGAGGACGGGATCTCTCTATGCAGTGGACAGTACACAATGTGAAGTCATCGCCTGGGGAGGGAGGTGGGGTGTCTGAGGTGCCCTGTTCCCCGAGGAAGCATTACCTGTTCCAAAGTCTAAAACAAAGGTACTCAACGTTTTTTCCATCCTAAGACAACCTGAAGAAATAACGTGCCTCTATCAGTAACGCCGGTTCCCAACCAGGTGGTGGTGGAGGAGACAGAAGGTGTGTCGGAACCTTGAGGGCACGGCCACGTGCAGGCTGAAAAACGCCCCCAGAGATTCTGGACAGACCACTCCCATCCTACCCCGAAACTGGAAATCTCAGCCGAATGTCGCCAGACCTTCGAGGCTCACCCTGGTGATGGCAGAGGTCGAGGTGAGCTTCCTCCGGGTCTTCTTCACTTTCCGCAGATCCTCATCCTCGTAGAACAGGTCCTAGGTGGGGAGGGGGCGACAATGAGGCTGGGAAAGCCCAGGAGGATCTGGCCCCTCCTCGGACAGTCAGGCGAGTGGCTGGGGACCATTACCTGTCCGTGCAGTGGGTCGTCGCTGCCCTCCTGCTCTGAGGAGAAGCTCTCCTCCTCTTCCTCGGAATAATTGTCGATATCAGGAGAGCGATCTGGAAACAGACAGCCCGGCATGACCACCTCGCGGCGGGCAGGTGCGCCACGAGGCCGACGAGCGGGGATTGGGGCTCTCCTCCGGTGGAAACCCGGCCGGGCGCAGGAGGCCACGCTGCGTTTTCAGGGACCTCTAGGCTTCTCTTCCCTGGGGACGACGTGGACACTCTCTTGTCCAGCTCTCCTAGGACGGGGATGAGGGGATGGGCTGCTTCTTGACCCGCAGGGGCCCCAGACACCGAAAACTTCTTACCAGACAGCTTGGATTTGATTCCTTCGTGGTCGATGGGCTGGCTGGAAAGGGAGTAGATCTTTATCTCCGCCACGGGCACGGACACGTCCTTGGCGTTGCTGTGCAGGCCCAGCACCAGCGCGCCCTCGTTCGGGTGCTGCATCACCTGCAGTGGGGCAGCAGCGGGGGCGCCTTACTGCAGAGGGCCGCAGAGCTGTCCACCTCCACAAACCCAAGTGGGTGTGCAAGCCAACGGGAACGGCACCCTGCCAGTACATGTCCTTTCTCACTGTCTTCCAGGTCCATGGCTACTCTTCTCCTACTGCTGTAAGGTCTTACTTTAAAACTGTCCCCCCAGCAGTGCCAGCCACTGATCAGGCCATGTGCTTAAAGATAAAAACCAAGGGCTGAGATTGAAAATGACTGCTGACCAAGCTAAAATGGCTACATTTTAGTTTAAGCCCCCCAGGGCAACTAGTTCTCCAGGGTGGGTGGTGCTGGTCTGCCGAGAGTGGTCACCTGTGCTCCCCTCACAATGAGAAAAAGGACCCGCGGTACATGAGCAAAGGGAAGGGCCTGACACAGCTGGAAAATGTGGCATCCACGCCGCTTCACTAACCCCAGTCCCTCATACTGACAGCAGGCCTGAAGAGGACGGGAAGATGGCCGGGGATTACCCCAATTATTCTCTTTATTATGGCCACAAAATGTTCCTATTTAAAGCAGAGAAATAAGTTTTAAAACTGATTTTTGGCCCCTTTGTGAGGGCTGAGAGGATATGGCTGGCATACAGGGGAAATGCACAAATGGGCAAATACATCGAAGGCAACAGGAGCCTGGTTTCTTACTGCTGGCAAAGGGAAACAGAATTACAGAAAGGCTAGACTAAGCCCTACTGTGTTGGATTGGAATATATGGAATGTGAGCTCGTGATGTAATTAGACAGATGTAAATATAGAAACAGATATGACTGCATGTACATGTAAGTGCATGTGCAAGTACATACATATATTTCCTGGCTCTGTCTAGAAGCACCGATACCCCAGTTGGAAAAATGAGCACTCCTAGTACACAGATCTTGGTTTCTAAATACCATTTTCCGCTAAAAGGAACCAGGGTTCTTCAGAGAACCAGTTCATTCCAAGGCTGGGTCAGGGAAAGTACAAGATGAGAATAATATATCAGAGAGTAAAGAAGTATGTAAAAAATGATGGGACATAAAGGATATTGGAGGATACAGGAGCCAACTTGAAGGGGCTCCCATTGGCCAAATTTGAGATAATTTGAGCATCAAAACAAAAAAATGATGGTAGCAAATTAAATTCCATTGAATAAAGCAGGGATCCATAGGTCCATAACTGATAAAAATAAATGAGGGGTGGCTCCACAGTGTAGCGGTTAGCACATCTGCTTTGCACACAGAAGGTCCTGCGTGCGCGCCCCAGGTGGAGCCATAAACCATACCCCGGGTGCGCCAGGCCCCCGGGTGCGTGCCGTGAGCATGTGGGAGGAGACGCCCACCCCGCCTTCAGAGATCCAGTTCTTAAGGGGAAATGGCAACATCCACGGGTCGGGGTGGAAGTGTGTGTGTGGGGGGATTTAAAGAGGGGGAAAAAAAATGAATTAAGAAGGGAAAACCTCAATCTTAAAACAGAAAGGCAACTAACGAATATCGAAGATATGGCGAGATTAGAAATTCACCGTTTGGCATGCATCAAAGTAAGAACCGATTCAGGCGAGAAATATTAAGAGATGCTCCGACTAGTTGGTGAAGATTTGAGGAGGAAAGAGATTGTCACATAGTGTCCAAACATTTATTTCCCTATAAAATATTTTTTCAGAGGTAAGTACAACATATTTATTACCCTAATATTGGAAACTGTGGCAGATACCATCTTAACCAAGTGACAAAGGTGACCCCCAGCAGTGGAGCAAGGAGGCAGCAAGCACGGCATTACTCTGTGGTCATTCTGCCAAAACTGTGTAAGCCGAATCAAATCTTCAGACAACATCAGACAAACCCCCATGAGGAACACTGCATAACGTAACCAGCCTGCACTCTTCACACCATTCTAGATTAAATCCCGGGCCCACACAGATCCTTGAGACACTGGCACAATTTGAATGGGGACTGTGGGCTGACCGGTGATCCTGCATCCGGGATGACATCCTCATCTTTGTGGAGGCAGGCTGCTCACACAGGATAGTATTCTGATTTTTAGGAAATTAACGCAGTGCAGTCTTAATGTGTGATGGGCATCCTATATGCAACTGCTCTCAGTGGTTCAGAAAAGAACATGCATAAATGTACACACAGAATAATAAAATAATAAGGCAAGTGTTAACGCTGAAGAATCTGAGTGAACGGTGTATGAGAATTCTTTATACTATTCTTACGACTTTTTGTGAGGGAGGAAGTACTTGAAAAGAGAGGTATATTCTGAATTTCCAATATAAGAATTAACTTATAAAATCAAACACCCAGCCAGGAGGCTGGAAAAGCTACTCGCTGGGCTTCAATGTCTGGTCCTGTTGTCGTGGACTCTGTGTCAAAGGCCGACAGCCCGGACACGGCGTTCTGCTCACCTCTGCCATGTTGATGAGTCCCACGGCCAGGGTCTTATAGCCTAAGATGGTCCGGTTCTTGTAACGCTTTCTCCTTTGCAACATGATCTGCAGCTTGTTGGCATCTCGCTTCAGGAAATGAGGGTACTGCCAAGTGACAAACAGAGTCGGGGCGGTTATAGCGATTGGCCCCATGGTGGGCTCTGGTCCTGCAGGAGGACACCCAATCTCTTGGTGCCTCACCATCTCCCGCCTAGTCAAAGAGGAATCGGGGTGAAGGAAGTGTCATTAAGTTGCTGCTGAGGGACTAATTCTGCTTGGTGTCTGGCTTCCTCTTTGCAGCTCTGCAGTCCATGCAGGTTTAGAAAACCCTCTCTCCTTACCATATGATTGTGTGTTTTCTCCATGCACTTGATTTAGGCTACTGGGATTATGATGAGAGATGGACATACTAAGAGGGATAAAAAGAGAAGGGAAGGGGCAGAGATTACAGTATGGGGGCAAATGAGACGGACAAGGCCACACTCTGCTGGGTGCTGTGGTTTCCTAAGAGGTGACGGGGCTGAGTGTGGTAGGACAGGTGGGTTAACAGCCCTATCCAGGTAAAGGGGAAAGAAGAATGAGGCGTGATGTATTTTTCAGCAGCCCACCTGGGTCTTGGCACCCTTACGTGGCTGGCTAAGTAACTGCTTTGGCCCTGCAGGCTAGCCACAGAAGCTCTGGGTGACTTTAATTCATTCCTG
>NW_006435764.1:5119841-5131327 GCF_000325575.1 Pteropus alecto
TGCTCTTGGATAAAAGTCTCCAGATTGCAGGGGACTAGACTGGATATGGCATACTGGTGATCCAAGATGGAGTAGATGCTCACCTGAAGAGAGAAGGTTAACTGGAGCTCTGTTTCCACCAGCCCACTAGCTGGAAGGAGGATCTCATTGGAGCGAAGAATCCTTTTCGAACCCTGAAACCAAGGAAAAACTGTCAGAGCTGTGTCACCAAAAATCAGACCAAAAGAAACACTACATTTGTCAACGACTTTTAAACGCGAGATTCTTACCAGTCCCGCTATTTCACCAGTCTGCTTTGTTCGTGTTAGAATCGAGGCACCACATATCATGCTGTACGAACGTTCAGAAAGGGTTTGCACATACGAATGCTGTGTTATTGCATTTGAATTCTCCCAACACTCCGGAGGAAGAGGCGGGCAGGTATGAGCACCCCAGGGAGTGGCACGACCTCCCCGTGCTCACCTCGGCCTTGCTTCTTCCTCTCTGATGAACTCTTCAGCTGCACTGTCTTATCTTGGGCCTTTTCAAACGCTTTTTTTCTCTTCTCAGATGCTCTTCCATGCTTCTATACACAGCTAATCAACTTGTCTTTCAGGTCTCAGCTCAGATATAATTTTTTTTCCAGGAACCTTTCCTTTTGGTCCCTCCTCCCCGCTTCAACTTCAACCAGGCTAGACATCGCAGTGTTTTCAGCCCCTGCCAAAAATGAAGTGAGGCTAAGCTATCCCTAAACTATAAAAATAGATCAGTCAGGAGGGTCTGAGGAATGCCAGTAAATTTGTATACACTATTTTTTTTAAAAAGAAGTTTATTATATTTTTTCCTCTCCTTAATCCCCCCACCCCCCACCACTTCCACCTCTGACCTATGGATGTTGCCGTTTCCCCTTAGGAACTGGATCTCTGAAGTCGGGGTGTCTCCTCCCACACGCTCGGGGTACACCTGGGGTATGGTCTGTGGCTCCACCTGGGATGTGAACCCAGGACCTTCTGCGTGTAAAGCAGACGTGCTAACCACTACAGGATGGAGCCACTCCAATGTTTGATTTAAATACAGTGAGGTGTCCAGCTCTCCTGATGAGTTGATAAATTCATACATCTGTGGGCCCCACATCTGATCAAGATGCAGACCATTTGTATTGCTCCAGAAAAATCCCTTGCGAACCTTCCTGGTCTTGCACCTCTCAGAGGCGAGCACTATTCTCATTTCCTTCACTATGTGTTAGTTTTTTTGCCTGCTCTAAACTTCCATAGAAATGGAGCCATCCAGCACGTGCTGATCTGACAGGGCTTCTTTTTTGCCCAGCACAATGCGTTTGGGGTTCACCCGGTTGCCGCGTGCATCTACAGTTCATCCCTTTCACTGCTGAGTAGAATCCCACTCCATGGATGTCACACCACACTATTTACCCACCGTCCTGTTGCTGCTGAGCGTTCACACTTGGGTCGTTTCTAGTTTTGGCCACTATGGCTTAAGCTGCCGTTCTTGTAAAAGGCTGTGCAGATATATGTTTTGCTTTTTCTTGGGCAAATGCCCGGGAGAGCAATGGCTGGTTCTCAGGGCGGATGCTTAACTTCATGAGAAACTGGCAGACCGAGCTGCGAGGTGCTGCTGCCACCTCGCGCTCCCAGCAGCAGGGGTGGAAGGGCTCCGGGTGCCCTACCTCTTCCCCCGCACATGCCCAGCCTGGTCGGTCCTGGATTCGTGGATTCTGAAGGGTTTATCCAGTGAAACAGCACTGTGGCTGCAACATGCAGTTCCCTGACGACCAACGATATTGAGCGCCTTTTCATTCGTTTATTGGTCATCTGTCAACCTCCATTTATGAAGTACGTGCCTAATCGAACGTCTTTGCCCACACTGCTTATCTTGTTATTCAGTTGTTTTATTTATACACAGCACTGTCAGATATATGTGCTATAATATTTTCTTGCCTATTCATTTTCTTAATACTTTTGATGAAGTTATTTAATTTTTATCTAGTCGACTTATTATTTTTTTCTCTCATGGTTAATGTATTCTGGGTCCTAGCTAAGAAATCTGCCTACTCCAAGGCTGTGAAGCTGTTCTGCTGTATTGGAGCAGATGTTCTGCTATTTTTTTCTTGAGAAATTAAAATTTTTTTAGTTTTTACTTTTAGATTTCTTATCTATTTCTAATTTTTTTTATAAAATGTAAATTTTGTTTAATGGAGGAAGGAAAATCTCCTAAATACATTTCACAACGTTTTGTAATTAGAAGAGCATTATATCAAATAAAGATAATAAAGGAGACTGCTTCATCCGTTAGATCGTGTTTTTTGTACTAACCTCTATTACAAACAAGAATCTTGACAAAGTTTTCACTTGAGTTTATTTAGGCTCTTTTGATTCAAAAAAACCTCTGTAAAATGAATCTCAGAAATGCTCGAAGAATCCAACAGGTGGTTTATATATGGCAGTGATTTCAACCAGAGGTAGGAGACATTTGCCAGTACTTAGAGATTCTTTGGCTGTTACAACTGGCTGTGTGTGTGTGTGTGTGTGTGTGTGTGTGTGTGTGTGTGCACACGTGCGTGTGAGTGTGAGAGAGAGAGAAACAGAGAGAGAGGGAGGGAGGGAGGGAAGGAGAGAGGGAGGGACAGAGGGAGAGGGGGAGGGAGAGAGGGACACAGAGATGCCTAAAGGGCAGAGGCCAGGGTTGCTGCTGACCTTCCTGCAATAAAAGGACAGTCCCCACATGTGAAACCTGATCTCCCCCAGACCTGCTTCCTGGGTGGCCCTCTTAAATGGTGGCTGCTTTTCTCCTACAACATATTTACCACTGGGCTTGGAGCTGGGGCAGCTGTCCTCTTGCTCCTCATCACCAGCTACAGAACAACAGCCTCCTTTCCATCTCCCTAAAAAATCTCCTTCTGAACTGATGTCACCAGTTTACATCATCCCCGACTCCTT
This sequence comes from Pteropus alecto, assembly GCF_000325575.1. Lineage (NCBI taxonomy): Eukaryota > Metazoa > Chordata > Mammalia > Chiroptera > Pteropodidae > Pteropus > Pteropus alecto. Next base: position 5,122,775 of record NW_006435764.1, read on the forward strand.
GCTGCTGCTGTCACCTAGAATGGCGAATCAGTCCTGCTCATTTCTTGATTTTTGCTCCTCATTCTCCCCCAACCCGGCTCCAGTCCTGCTCATTTCTTGATTTTTGCTGTTCCTCTCCCCCAACCCGGCTCCAGTCATAATCGTTTTTGATTTCAACATATGCTCTTTCCAAAATCCTGGACTGTAAATCCCACAGGACTTCTCCTCCAATGATCTTGTCCTCACACTTGTCTGAGCCACTCACTTACGTGATCACACTCGGGACCTTATCATTACCAATAGTTACAACCAATACCTAATCTCGGTTTCATGCATCCCACTCACTCTCTGCTCAGCATTTCCTATCCTTCCAGCTCATTCTCTCTAGCTTGTCAACAGTGATAATCCCCTAACCCACCAGGGCCCACCATCCACTGACCCTGCATTGTCCACTCCTCCTCATACCCCCGTTGTCCCTCCTTTCCTGCTAACCCAGCTTAAACGCTATTGTCCGTCTTTGTAAACATGTCCTTGCACATGCCCTTAACGCCTTTGCCCACTATTGTTCTGATACACTCATCTGGTAAGTTACAACCCTGTCTAAATCCAACTGCGCCAGCCGCGCTTGCCCGGAGAGTCATATAACCAGTCTGCCTGTTCCGACTTTAAATTTATGACTGCAGATCTGACGTGGGCCTTCAGTGCTGCCCGGCAGTCATCCTGTATTCTCCAAGACCTTTCGCTTTCCCACTATTAGATGATGATTTCACAACTTCTCGTTGTTCCTCAAACCTCCAACACCTCCTTAACCCTCCCCTCTCTCTCAGCGAATAACCTTGATTCCGACTTTGCTGAGAAAACTGAAGCAATAGGTAAAGAGCTCCCACAACTCCCACCACACTTACCTACTTACCACGTTTGTACTCATCCCCTCCTGCCGCCTGGGACACCGACGAACCCCTGCTCCTGGCCTGTCGACGGCTCCACCTGCGCACTAGATCTCACCCCTTCTCACCGACTCAGAGACTGTTCTAGGCAATCTTTTCTCTCCCATGTCACCGACTTTCTTCTCTGTCTTGGATCATTTCCATTAGCAAACACGCTGTTATTTATCTCATTAAAAAAAAAAAAATCCTCTCTTGTCCCCATATGCCCTGCTGGCTACCATTCCCGACTCTTCAAGAGTCGTCTGTCTTCACTCACTTGAAGTCTTCTCTTATTTCTTCTTAAAAGTACCCGAGTCAGCCTTCCTATGCTACCGTTCCACCCGAACAGCTACTGACAAGGTCTCAACTAACCTCCACTTGGAGGGATCTGATAGTCGTTCTCATGTTCCTCAACTCACCTGCAGCTCTGACGGGGCGACCACTCTCCTTCCAACAACACTCCCTTCACTTGGCTTCCAGAACGGCACAGCCTCTGCCCCACCCCGCCATCTGCCCAGGCCCCTCCCCTCCTCCCTCACTCCCAAACGCTGCAGGGCTGGGGCCTCGATCCTCGATCCTCGATCCTCGATCCTCGATCCTCGATCCTCGGGCTTGTTCTCTTCTCTGTATCCACTCCTCCACTCCTGGTGACCTCACCCAATCTTCTGGTCTCAAATACACTGATGACTCTCCAAATAATTTCTCTCCCCCAGACCTCTCTCCTGAACTCCAGACTCCTATATTCAACTCTCTATTCAATATCCCTGCCTGGATGTCTAATAGGCATCTCGAACATAATATGATAAGCTAAATTCTGGATCCTTCCCTCTGAACCTGCTTCGCCCACAGCCTTCCCCATCTCACTTAGCGGCATTTTCACCTTACCAGTTGCTTAAGCTAAAACTCTGGCGCTGCCCTCATCTCTCGGCCAGAATCGCTGTCGTTGCCTATTAACTGGTCTTCCTGATTCCTCTTTCCTATCTACAGTCTGTTCTCCACATGACAGCCAGTATGGTCCTCTCACTTCTGTCAAAACTCTCCGACTCACACAGAACGAAAGCCAGAGACCTCGCAACGATCCGCACACATCACGTCTTTAGCCTCGCCTCCCACCCTCTCACTCCTCTCCAGCCCCTCTCGCCTCCTCCTCCTGCCTCTCATTCTGCCAGACAGGCCAGACACAAACATCCCGGACATATTCCTTGGCTAGTCTCTCCACCTGGAATGCTCTTCCTCCAGGTATCTGCATGGGTTCCTCCCTCGCCTTCTTCAGTCTTTGCATAAATGTCACCTTCTCCATGAGGCCTGACTGCCGCCATGTATAATTTGTGACTTCCTCACCTCTGGCATGCTCCACCCTCTTTCTCTTATTTATTTGCTTCCCCACAGGGCACATCATTGTCCAAAAGCAGCAATCCTCATTCTTTGAACTGTCATTATCCAAATATGTGCTATCAATACTTGTGAACGTTTCTATCCCAGATGCATTATCTGAACTACGAACTTGTTAAAATGGATCTGCAAGTGTAGTAACAGGAGTGAGTGCAGTTAGAGGACCATAACTAGTTCGGGCACTTCGAAAGCATGGTGCGCTGCTGTTCTCGACTTTCCCACCCTTCTGCAAAGATTACGCCTTCATGGGCCCCAGTATTTGCTTCTTCCAGGGGCCTGGGGCACTACCAACTTGGGTCCAATTTCGAAATTATCTTTAGTATTTAACATACCATTTAATACCTATATAACAGTGTATCTTCATCTGAAGTATAGAAGCAAACTAATTTATATCTAATACTACAGTATCATTACTAACAGCACAAAAAAAATACTCCTTAATGATTATTAATATATTCAAAATTAGGTCATTCGTGTTTTAAATGCTTCTTTATTAAATAAAAAAATTCTCGGTGGATGGTCATATAGATATTTAAGAGTGCTGTAGTGATATTTGAGAAACCAGGTTGAGGTTTGGGATGTCTGAGATTGCACTGTTGTTTTTCTCATTTAGGTAATGGAAGATAGACTTCTGCCGTTCAAAATGTTTTCAAGAATGAATTCAAATACACAATTCTCTCATTTACAGTATACAATTCAATGGCTTTTAATATATCAGAGTTGTTCAACCATCAATGCAATCAATTTTAGAACATTTTCACCACCCCCAAAACACACATACCTATTAGCTGTCACCCTGCCGATTTTCTCGTCCCCCTACCCCTAGCCCTATGCAACCACTAATTTACTTTCTTACTCTATGGATTTGCCTATTCTGGACATTTCATATAAATGGAATCATACAATATGTGGTCCTTTGTGACTGGCTTCTCTCCTTAGTGTAATGTGTTCAAGGTTCACCAATGGTGTAGCGTGGATATACTTCATTCTTTTTTATTACCAAATAATATTGCATTGTATGGCTAGACCACAATTATTGATTCAGTCATCAGTTAATGGGCTTGGGTTGTTTCCACTTTTTAGCTTTTATGCTACCATGAACATTTGTATGCAGTTTTGTGTGGACATGTTCCCATTTTTCTTGGGTAATATTCAGGAGTGGAATTGCTAGGTAATATGGTAACTCTATGTTCAACCTTTTGAGGAACTATCAGGCTGTTTTGCAAAGTCTGGAAACTCTGCACCATTTTACATTCCCAATAGTAATGTATGAGGGAGATGGCATGCTTTTACATTTCTGCAAATCTCTTTAATTTCTGATTTAGTAGAAGACAGCCGGATTCTCACACCTGCTTCTGTATTCAATCTGTTGCAAAATATTGTTTTGTTTGAATATATGAAAAAAATCTAGACTCAAAGAGATATGGAGTTAAAAAAAAAAGGAGCATTTAGCAGCCTTGCGGAATATTCTTCTTTGATACTAAACCACAACTCCACAAGTGGTAGTGTTTTAAAGGTTAGCTGCCAACTAGAATATCAATAAGGCTTTTTATACGCTGATATATATTAAAATCCAATAAATTAACAAAAAAAGAACATAAGTGGGAAAAATGGGACATCTGAATAAAGTTTGTAATTTGTTAATAGGGTTGTATCAGTGACAATTTCTTAGTTTTGATCAATGCACCATGGCCAAGAAAGATGCTGACCCTGGCAGAAACTGGGCGAGGGGCGTGTGGGAGCTCCATCGACTACTCCTGCATCTCTCCCGTAAACTTAAAATTATTCCAAATAAAAAGTTAAAAATAAAACTCAATCTATTGACCTGTTTTGTTCTTTGAATGGATCTTTTATCCAGAATAATTTTGTAACCTCATGCACTGGTCATTTGAAAAATACTGGTTCACTGATATGCAGATCTGTCAAATGTTACACATTTCATTATAAAATATTTTTTAAAAAATCATGATCATTACTGTCGCCACTGAGGTCTTCAGAAAAGTCTTTAAGAATTGGGAAGCCGTTAAGCTTACAGTGTCAAAGAAAAGTTTTCCAAAATTTCGATTTTCACTTGAAAGCTCAAATTTTATTTACCACTGGCCAAAAATATTCTCAGTTGTTTCCCTTGAAGTGACAGGTTCTCTCTGTTTATTTTCAAGACAACGCCCAAGTCTGCATAACCAGTTTGCCTGTAAGCCCTTCTTTCTAGTAAAAATGGTGTTCCCTGAAAAAAGCAGCTACTTCAATTCACAACTCCACTGCACGAATACTTGTCTTCGAGACACAGGATTCTTCGAGAGGAAACACAGGGGCTTCGTGCATATTTCCCACTTCATCACACAGAATATTAAAAAGGCGTGGACTGCAGGGCTGGGCTATAATAAATTAACCATTTTTACTGCTTCTTCAAGGACATTCTTAAACAAAACTGGCCTTTTTCCTCTTCCTTCAAGTGTGATGGTAAACAACACAATGACCCGGGTACCGCCCGGGGCAACGGCCTCCGTGTCCACTAAGGACCTGCTGCTCCATCCACCACGTCCTGTGCCTTCAGTGCAAGTGTCACCACAGAGGAAAAGGCAAATATCGCCACAGTATTATCATGCAAATCGTTGTTGACCTCATGTGTCTCCTGAAAGGGATTTAGGGGGCGCAGGGTCTGCAGAGCTCATTCTGCAAGCTGCGGCTCTCCTGGCATGCGAAGGTTCTTAAAGGCAGTGATCTTGGTCTGTTTTGTCCACCACCATATCCCCTGTGCCTAGAACAATGCTTGGCATATAATAAATGCTCAACATTTATTAAATGAATGAATAAATAAGTGACTGGATAAATGAATGTGATAACATCTGTAATTACTTTCAGCTGCTTGGAAGTGAAGCAATAAAAAATTCAGGATATTTGCAGTTTGGGTATAATTTTAAATTTCATAGAATGTTAAATATTTAATCAGGAAATAAAAGAAATTCTTTCTTTTGGCAAAGGCATTTGACTGTGGGGATGGCGAGAGCAGCGGGGAACTTTCAAAACCGTACTAATAGCGTCTGCACTGGAAAGCAACAGCTTTCAGCAAAGGAAACAAGTCCCCCAAACTGGAACATTGCCTGTGACCTAGAAACAGGGTGCGAAATCGGGAGAGGAGGGAAAGACACTGAAAGCTCCCATTTGCATGGAGTTGGTCCGCGCTAGTTTTAACTGGTAGTGTCTGCGAAGGTTTCACAGAAGTGGGAAGAACTCTGCACAAAACGAACAGGGAGTTCGTACAGTGGGGCACACAGAGGTTCATAAGGACTAATCCAAATGTTTTAAGTTTTGAGGACTAAATTAAGATAATGTATGTATTGCAGAAACGGGGCTGAGGGTCTCAATGTATGGCTCACATCCTGTGAGTGCCAAAGATGTGGATTAAAATGAAGCCAGTATTAGTACGACCAACTGCTGCATAATGGCTGATCTGGATACTAAGACATTCTGGTGAGTAGGGAGTTACTATTAGAGTTCACTACTTTTCAGTGAATAAAAATTCAATAAATACATCATTCTTAAGCTGAAGAATTCATTAATTATTTAGTGACTCCGTCATCAGAAAGGACTTATCAGTCTGACAAATGGAGTTTAATGATGACATCAATGACCGGCTCTTTAGTTTCTGATCCCACCTCGGCCACTTGGGAATTAGCTGGCAACAGATAAATTCTTTAAGTTTTCTGTAGCTCAGTTTCTCCCTTCTTTGCAGAAATTCAGGAATGCTTAAGAATACGACTGTGAAAAATATTTTGGGTTCCTTAAGGATACTGAGTCAAGTATTAGGAGTTAAATGTGAGGATTACCCAGAAGATAAAGTATCCCAGTAAAATTTTAATTTCCAACTCTGAAATAATAATGTATAAACTTCTTCTAGCCTATAGAAAGCCTCTAAAGTGCTTCCCGAACCCATGCGTCAGCTTGGCCCTAGAAATCCTGGGAATAAGGCTGAAACTGACATGAGCCACCCTAGTAATTTCTGAATAGTTTACCAAACACTTTAACATCTATATCGCTTGATCTTCATACTAGTCCTGTTAGATAGGGCAGAAAAAAACATTTTCATTCTTCAGATAAAGAAACAGGTTTAAACAAATTGAGTGCTTTAAGTACTGGAACTCGGTAGCTCTCATGAGCTCAACCAGCTTTCCCCTACTGCACTTGCTCTGGCTGAGTGAAGGAACACAGGGGTCCCCATCAGTATTTCTGAAGTCCCAACTCTGAGTCAAAGTCATCCAGCTTCCTTGAACCCCGAAAAAACGATCAACTCACCTGTAGCTTCACAGCAATGACCACTGAGTTAAGATCTTTATCCATTTCTTTCAGCATGACGAGTTTCTTCAGGGTCAGGCTGAACAGCCTAGAAAAATTTAGAGCAAGAATATCCAGTCAAATATAAGGAACTTATGAGAAAAGAGACTGACAATCTGTTGGGGAAACACTGCTTTATCTCAAGTAAGAATGTCAGAATGCCATTCTCAGTCCGAACTGTGTCTTCCTTCAGTAAAAAAGCATCCCTCTTATTTAACTTTTATACTTGAAAAATGTCAAAAAGGTTCCTTATTCCATGAACCTCTGTGGATGCCCATTTACCTCAAGCCAAAACCAACACGGATGGTATGAGTAAAGAAACAGAAAAAAAGATCAATGGAACAGACCAGAACACCCAGAAACAATCTTACAATTATACAGGAAGGTGACGTAATGGCACCTGGATAAAGAATGATGAAATGGGGAAAAAAATTGGATTCATACCTCACACTATATATAAAAATAATCTCTAGGTGGAGTAAATAATTGTGAAAGACATTTTAGGAGAAATATGGGAAATATCTTTCTCTGAGGTAAGAACAGATATCTTAAATAAGACTGAAAACACTGAAAATTTTAATTATATTAAAATTAGGAATTTCAGTTCTACAAGAGACACTATAAGAAGAGTTAAAACACAAATCATGAACTTGGAAAAGATATCCGAAACTCATAATACTGACAAAGGGTCTGAATATAAAGAACTATAATTCAATAAGAAAAAGACCGACAAATCAATAGGAAAGTAGGCAAACGACATGAACAGACGTTTCACGTTTCCAGAAGAGGAAACACTAATTGCTAATAAATATACAAAAATATGCTCAACCTCATTAGGAATCAGAGAAATGCAAATTGAAATCAAAATATCATTTTACACCCACAAAATTGGCAAAACGAAGTGTGGGTGAAGATGTGGCGCAATGGGAACTCATATGCTGCTGGTGGGAGTATCGACTGGAACTCGATCACTCAGAAAACTGTCAGGCATCACCCTATGAGGCTGAGCACATGTGAAACCCAGGAGTCAGCAACTTCACTTCTGGAGAAACCCCTGCCCTGTGTACCAGGAGAAACATACAAAGTGTCCACAGCCTTCAACAGCTGTGTGACTGGGGATAAGCTACTTCATCTTCCCATGCCTCTGTTTCTTTGTCTGTAATGAGGATTCTAATACTAACTCAGAGGGTTGTTGTGAGGATTCATAAATATAAAAGCCCCATAGTAAGATCTCTATAAACTAGACTCTTGTGTTATGCTCATCAGAACCCAAATGGACACTGTCAGAAGGGTAGACAAATGAACTGCGGTATATTCATACAATTAAGTGCTATGTAGAAGTAAAATTGAATGACCTAAGCTTACACATCAACATGCATTAATCTCAAAACATAATGAGTGAAAAAACAAGCCATAGAAGACTATGTACAGTACGATACTGTATCAAACTCAAAACCAAGCGAAAATAAGCTACAAACTGTTTTGGGGACAGACATATAGGGAAATCTGGAAAGAGCATGAGGATGAGACGTCACATGGGGCTGGGATGTGTGAAGGAAACAAAGAAGCAAGTGTGTCTGCGGCACAGTGATGCGGGGAGCAGCAAGATGTGAAGTTAGAAAGGCCGACGGAGGCGGGACTTGCAGAAGAGATCTTCCTATTATGACGGGAAGACAATGAAGAATTATAAACAAGTGGATGATATAAAATGATTTGTGCACATGCGACTGCTATGTGCATAATGGACCACGAAAGGAGAGGGTGGAAACAGGAAGACAGGTTCGGGGGCTGTTGCAGGGCCCAGGTAAGACAGGAAGAAGGTCTGATCTTGAGCAGTAACAGTGGAGATGGGCAGAAGGGTGGAATTTCAGAACATTCTGGAGGACCTGATAGAACTCGTTGATAAATTGAATGCAGGGTGTAG
>NW_006435764.1:5131715-5141350 GCF_000325575.1 Pteropus alecto
AAGCTCAAAGGCGTTTCTGGGTTTTTGGCTTGAGCAACTGAGGGGGTAGATGGTGGTAGTGTTTACTGAAATAAGGACGTTGTGGGGTGAACGGGACGGAAAAGTCAGCTCATCGTTAAGTCTGAGACAGCTTAAACGGCCGAATGAAAAAATGAAAGCCGGCAGCTGACTATGAGTCTTGAGCTCCAGGGAAAGACGAGGTTAGAGATACAGATTTAGGCATCATGGCATAAAGATGATATTGACAGCAATGAGAATGGTTGAGAGATTTTTCAAACAAAAAAGACAAAAGGCCAAGGATGGAGCCCCGGGTGTTCCAATGCTCAGAAGTCTAGCAGAGGAGAAGCTGTCAGCGAAATAGGGAGAGATGTGCGCCCACGAACCTAGAGAAGAAAGTGCTTAGGAAGACGTGTCAAACGCTGCTGAGAAGTAGAACAAACCAAGGTCAGAAAACCGACCATTAGACTTGGCAAAATGTAGAACACTGGTGACCACAATTGCCAGGCATTTCAGTGGAGCAGTAGGAACAAAAGCCCTGAGTGAAGTAGCGTTTCCCTTAGAAATGTCAGCAGTTGCGGATGAAGCTGAGGCTGGAGAACAAGAAGTCGAGCTGGAGAAAAGGGCAGCGTGGCACAGAGAAACCTGGTCCCGACGCCGCCTGGCGTGGGTCTAACAACTCGCATTTTGTAGCATCGGCTGCTTGTTAAGATGTTGGGACCGAATGGTCTTATCTAAGGTCCCTTGTGGTTCTCAGCGTTCTCTGGGGAAGAGAGAAATTAAATTTTATCTGGGAATGTAGGAAGAGGTGACCGGGGACCTGAACGGAATAAATCATCAAAATATAAAAGATTTTTAAAAAGTAGCTCTAGTGTCACTCCAGAATTATATACAAGAAAAACGATATAACATACTAGTCCCCAGAGAGTTTCAATTACATCCTACTGTATCATTATCCCAGGGTCGCTGTACTACTTTTGAGATCACATAGGTGAGGAGTTGATCCATATCTCCTCTGTAACGAGACTTGACTGACAAACTGATCAACTTATAGGGAAAAATCTTTACTCTGTAAAGTTCAAAACAATCACAGTAACAGTGAGAGGCTAAAAGTGAAGACCTTTGCTCTTATTTCCAATTATGGAGGCGTCACAGGCGTCCAGATGCCAATGCCTCACACACACCAACGGAAGGCCCTGTAGGAAGCACCAACCTCAGTGTCGGCTCATTTGCGTTTTCTTCCTGTTATTTCCCACTCCCAACATTCAGCCTCTGACAGATTCTTAGATTGTTTAAGCAAACAAAACAAGTAACTGCATAATTTGGATTCAAAATGTCTTTTCCCCAAAGACAATTAAAAATGTTTTAAAAGTAGGTCACTCTGGGGGTGAAACAGCTTGCCATTTTACCTTTAAATGATACATTTTTAAGTATTGTATAACCAGCTGGCTGCTTTTTTCCCAGAGATAATTCCATCGTTCTCTGATCCTGCTACCCATCCCACCTCAAGGCAGGACCCACATTTCATTTCCAGAAACAAACAGCTGCTCTCAGGGGTGGGATAATTTAAGCATTCTTGATAAAGAACTCCAGAGTCTTCTTACTGTTTATCTTACTGTTTAAAACCCTAGGGCTTCAAATAAGAATATGCTCCATATAACAGCTATCTATTCAAAGAAAGTCCATCTTGAAAAGAAAAGGATGGGATACGAATGAGCATCTTTAAAGTCCATTTATTGGGGTTGTAATACATGAAGTACCAATTTTAGATCTAAGATCCGAAAAATCATTTAGCTTTAGATCATAAATGTTAGAGACAATAAACTAAAAAATAAAATAAAATCAGCCTGGTCGCAAAGTAATTATAAATGTGGCATGGGACTGAGGTCCTGGGATAAGAAAAGCATCAGGTAAGACTCTACCAATAACTATTTTCAAAGAAAGAATTGCAATTTTTTTTGTATTAATATTAAATAAAACTAACTTGTATCATTTTTTAAGTTATTATCTTATGGAAAATTTAATTTATTTTTATTTATTTATATTTTTTTAGGTGAGGCAACCCTTGGTTGACCTCACAGATTGCAAAGACCTTGTCAGTTTACAATCCCTTACTTTTTTTATTTTTATTTTTTTGACACCTACAGCACCTGGTCTTCCTAGGTGGTCTCCCATCCAAGTACTATCCAGGCCCGACCCTGCTTAGCTTCCGTGATCAGACAGGATCGGGCTTGTTCAGGGTAGCATGGCCGTAGAGGAAAATTTAAATTTTATAAATCTGACTGATACAAACACACACTCTATCTCTGTGTCTCTTCAACTTTTCTCAGGGCTTTAAATACATAGGGACATTTATTTGTGAGTTTTTAAGATTCCTTACTTGGTTTTATATAATAAATGCACAAGTCTTAGAAAATACACTTTCATGAGTCTGTATAACATAACTTGCCCATTGACAACTTCAAATATGCCTTATTTTCATCTCCTACCGTATCGACTTCCAAAGGCTGACATACAAATTACCACAAACTAGGTGACATAAAACAACAGAAATCTATTCTTTTGACTTGAAGTCCAAAATCAAGACGTCGGCAGGGCTGCATTTCACCTGAGGCCTCTAGGGGAGAATCCTTCCTTGCCTCTTACACTTCTGGTGGCTGCTGGCCGCCGCTGGCTGGACTTGCAGACTCATAATCCCAATCTCTGCTCCTATCTTTACGTGACCTTCTCTTTGTGTCTCTCCTCTGTTTCTGTGTCTCAAATCTCCCTTTCCTTTCTCTCATAAGGACATCAGTCATTGGATTTAGGGTCTACCCCAAAATTAGGACTATCTCATCTTGATCATGCAGAGAACGTATTTCCAAATAAGGCCACAGTCACAGAGACGAGGTTAAGGATTCGCCATGTCTTTTCAGGGGCCGCTATTCAGCCCGCTACGTGGACTGACATCTATCTGGGGGGCTCCTAAAATAAAGTGTGCTTGCCTCCCATGACACTCATCAAATTCTTCCTAGAACCCAACTTGACTTAAGAAAAAGCTATTATTTATAGGAAGTCAATAGTGAATCCCCGATGCTGTGAATGCTCACTTAGTAATTTATTTTTAAATGCAAACAAGGGTTTTTCTGTGGGAAGAAAACACAGCCAATTCAATCTCTACTTTCTTATCTGGCTGAGATTTCAAATGGGAATTTATTCATTGTCCCAATAGAATTAAAGGATCTTTTTATAACCCACACTAGACACCATTCCTATTTTCTACCTTAGTTTAAAACCATGGATTTATTCACTCCCCTCTGCCCCAAATTGCCCAGGAAGAAATTATTTTCCAATAGGAAGAACTAAGATTCTATCTACAGTAGCCCCCCTCGTCTGCAGGGCAAACATTCCAAGACCCCCAGTGGATGCCTGAAACTGCAGATAATATCTAGATCATCTATGTTTGCCCCTATACATACACACCTGTGATAGTTTAATTTATAAATTAGGCACAGTAAGAGATTAACAACAAATACTAATAATAAAGCAATTATAACAATAGACTACAATAAAAGTATAAAAATGTGGTCTCTCTCTTGCTCTCAAAATACCTTATTGTACTGTACTCACCCCCTCCTTGTAATGATGAGAGATGATAAAATCCTTAAAGAACTTTCACCTTTTCACTTAAAGGAAACACGGCTTCTCTTTGGCACATCCAAATTGTCAGCATCATCATTAAGTAAAATAAGGGTGACGTGAACACAAGCACTGCCTTATGGTGACAGCCGATCTGATAAGTGTGACGGCCACTAAGTGGCTAATGAGCAGGCGGTGTCTATAGAGTGGATACACTGGACAAAGGGATGATTCATGTCCCTGGCGGGATGGAGCAGGGTGGCACGAGATGTAACACTTATGAATTGTTTATTTCTTGAATTTTCCATTTATTATTTTCAGACCACAGCTGACAGTGGGTAACCAAACCGCAGAAAGCGAAAACGTGGGTGGAGCACCGTAATCAAGCTATGACCTCCTCTTGGCGAATCGTGACTACGTTAGTTCCCTCCCTCCCCTGCAGTGCCTTTCCTGAAGCCATCATTTACTCTGTCACGTAATTGTGTGTGTGTGTGTGTGTGCGTGCGTGTGTATATTTACTCTCTGTAGCACCTCTTTCTTGATCACCTGCTCCACCACCATTAATCCTACTTATTTGTATTCTCAATTTCAGAGGCTGATGTGATTCTTTAAATCTCGGCCATACACACACAGAGAAGAATAACAACGGCAAAGACGCTCGCACAGCACTTACTCTGCCTTGCACTATTCTAAATGCTTCGCATGTATTAACTTATTTAATCCTCACTCTAGGAACAGTGTTATTATCATCCACATTTTACAAATGAGCAAACTGAGAGAGATTCAGAGAGATCAGTAAATGGTGGGCCAGAATATGAACCCAGCGGGTGGGTCCCAGAGCCCCTGTTCTTAACCACGATGTGAGATGGCTTCTGAGAAAGATGCCACAACGCTAAACCGCTCTATAGTGGCGAGGTTACAGGTGAGTTCTTAAAAATGCTTTTCTACCTATCCTACATTTCTTACAATGATCATATATTAATTCCGTAACAAGAAAAATTTAAAAAGTATCAATTTGCGAAGGTACAACATAATAATAGCAAGCATGTAACACAACCAGCCAGGCACTACAATATGTAATCTACATACACTAATTTAATCCTCGAAACAATTATAATTATTTTACAGATGAGAACACAGGCCAGAGAAGTAGCCTGCCCCAGGTCATACCCAGCTAGCAGGTGGCAGCCAGGGCTGTCTAGCTTGAGTCTGTGTTCCTAACTAGGTTACTCTGCCCAAATTAGATAGAAAACATCGCTGCTGAATTCCAATCTGACTCTCTGCCAGGGTGTACTAATGCCAAGAAAACACGTGTTTCACATCCTGTCACCCAAACCAGATAAAAAGACAATTAAAAAACCTTCTTTTGCCTCTAAATCTGTGTCTGCTGTGTCTACTGCTACTCACTATTTTAGGTCACCCTAAATACCATCTCCTCTGCTGATTTCCCCGCCCCTGGTGAGCCTTCTCCCTTCTCCGAGGCCCAACCTGCTTCTGCCCCTCAAGGCGCTCACCCTGTTCTTCCCGCAACTGCAGTCGCCCCAAACTAAATGTGTCTGAAGGACAGGGGCCGCTTTCTTCTCAGCACTTGAGTCCCTCCAACTCCTAGCACAGTGGTTTGAAAAGAAACAGGAAATATTGTTTAATTAAACTGTAATCTTTACCATTCAATGTAAATATATTTGAAGGGACAATTTTAAGGGAAGAAAAAAAAATCTGCTTCACTACACTAAGTATAAAAAAACTCAAGTGTTTTCATTCTAACAGACTTCTTAATTGGACACTACTAGCCCAGATTAGAGGGCATTTAAATTATCCCTTTCTAAACAGTGTCACAAATGCAGAATATTTTCTCCCTTAGCCACTGGATGAGCTGGGCCTGTTGCCAAATCTTTTTCTAATTAAGTCCTGTGGTTAATTTCTTAATCTGTTAGCATTTCTTTCCATCTTGTAAAATGTAAAGAGAATTGGACTTTTTTCATTGTTTTTGTGAAGGAGGGGTAATTTCTATGTCAGCCTCATAGGGGTAGACTCGTCGTTAAACAACTGCTATCCTTTACCTACGCTCCCCTAAAAAAATAAATAAATAAAAAGAAAGAAAAACCTATAACACTGAGGGCAAGGCTGTGTAGAAATGAGCACTCATATACTGCCCATGGGAACCTAAGTTGGTATACTCCTACAGAGGGCAATTGGTAGTTCCTACCCACCTTGCAAATGTATATAGTCTTTCACTCAGCATTTTTACTCTAGGAATTTATTCTACAGAATAAATACGTTTTTTCTAATAGCAGTAGCTTAGAAACTCTAAAATATACATCGACTGGGGGGACTAGTTCAATAAATTACGGTACATCCACAGGATGGACAATGATGTAGTTGTAAAACTGAAAGAGGTCCCTATCAAAATACCAATGATGTTTTTCACAGAACTAGAACAAATAATCTTAAAATTTACATGGAACCACAAAAGACCCTGAATAGCCAAAGTGTAGGTCCCACGTCTGGCTGTGATCCAGGCTTGTGGCTAGGAATAGGACCCTGGATTTAGAATGTTACATTAGTATAGTAGGGCGCCTGCGCCCAACTCAGGAAGCATGATTCAGCTTATTGCACCACGCGTGTGGGAGAATGCCGCTACCGCTCTCTGGCACATGTGGAGCCCATGCAGTCCGCTAGCGCAGAAGCGCAATAAAGTCGGTGCCTGCCGTTCCATTCTCATGTCGGCCCCTCGTGCATTCTTTCAACTGGGCGTCTCACCACTGAAACCTTCCCTTCTCGATCAGCTCAGCACTGACACCAAAGTGATCTTGAAAAAGAAAAAAAAAGTTGCTCCCTGATTTCAAACTATACTACAAAGCTACAGTAATCAAAATAGTATGGCACTGGCCCAGAAACAGACACATAGATCAATGGAACAGAACAGAGAGCCAAGAAGTAAATCCACACCTATATGGGCAATTAATCTGACAAAGGGGGCAAGAATATACAATGGGGAAAAGACAGTCTCTTCAATAAATGATGTTGGGAAAACTGGGCAGCTATATGCAAAAAAATGAAATTAGACCAGTTTCTTATACCATACACAAAAATAAACTCAATAGATTAAAGACTGAAATGTAAGATCAGAAGCCATCAAACTCCTAGAAGAAAGCATAGGCAGTAAACTTTCTGACATTAGCCTCAGTAATATTTTTTTGGATATATGTTCCCAGGCAAGAACAACAAAAGTGAAAATTATAAGTGGAATTATATCAAATTAAAAAGCTTTTGCACAGCGAAGAAAACCAGCAACAAAATCAAAAGGCAACCCACCGAATGGAAGCAGATATTCGCAAATGATACATCTAATAAGGGGTATCATTTAATATCTAAAATATACAAGGAACTTATACAACTTAACACCAACAAAACAAACAATCCAATTTAAAAATGTTTAAAAAACTTGAATAGACATTTTTCCAAAGAAGACATGCAGATGGCCAACAGACACATGAAAAGATGCTCAACATCATTAATCATCTGGGAAATGCAAATCAAAACAATGAGATTTTACCCCGAACCTGTGAGATTAGCTATTATCAAAAAGACAACAAATAAGAGTTGGTAAGGATGTGGAGAAAAATGAACCCTTGTGTACTGCTGGTGGGATTGCAAACTGGTGCAGCCACTATGGAAAACAGTATGGAGGTTCCTCAAAAATATACAAATAGGACTATCGCAATTCCACTTCTGGGTATTCATCTGAAGAAAGTGAAAATACTAATTCGAAAAGATACATGCACCCCTATGTTCACTGCAGCATTAGTCACAATAACCAAGATATGGAAACAGCCCAAGTGTCCATCATCAGATGAACAGATAAAGAAGATGTGGCATATTTTTACAATGGAAGATTACTCAGCCATAAAACAGAACGAAATCTTGCCATTTGTGACATAGATAGACCTAGAGGGCAGTGTGCTAAATGAAATCAATCAGAGAAGGACGAATAACGTATTTTACTTACATGCGGAGTCTAAAAAAACAAATGCAAGAACATACAAAACAAAACAAAACAGAGTCATCTAGAGAACAAACTGATGGTTGCCAGAGGGGAGGGGGACGCAAGAACATACAAAATAAAACAAAACAGAGTCATAGATCTGGAGAACAAACTGATGGTTGCCAGAGGGGAGGGGGGAGGAGAGATGGGTGAAAAAGGAAAAGGGGAATAAGAAGTGTAAACTTCCAGTTATAAAATGAGTGAGTCATGGAGACATAATGAAAAGCTGAGGGAATATAGTCAACAGCATCACAGTAACTGCATAGTGACAATGTTACTAGACTTATCGTGATGATTAGTTAGTAAGGAACGTGAACGTTGAATAACTATGTTGTACACCGGAAACTCATAATAAAATGGTATGTCAACTATACTTTAATAAAAATAAATTAATAAAAACAAAAGAAGCAGCTCTCTTTGTACTGATATGAAAAGATCTTTCATTTAACAACATGGTGTTATTAAACTGTTAAGTGAAAAAGGGTACAGATCAGTATATAGCATGTTGGCATCTATGTTCAGCAGAAGGAAAGTTAAAATACACATTTATGTTTGCTTATATATTCATAAAATAACTCTGGAAGATTAACAAACTAACAGTGATTGCCAGAATGGGGTAGGGATGTGAGCTGGAAATGTACAGGATGGAAATTTTAGAAATCTTATAATGACAATTGTACAGCAGGCTCATATATCAAATGGTCTGGATTAGGAGGAAGAGGACTATAAGAATGAAATTTCTGGATAAAAAAGGGAACTCCGTGCAATAAATGATATAAATGAGAAGTGAGAAAAACTTGAGGATATCATAAAGGCATGTTATTCTGCCAAGAAAAACCAAAAACAATGAGAAATCCTAAGGTTAAAACCAAAAAGCCATAAAATAAATGATACAAATGAGGTAAGGTAAAATATGATATAATTTTAAATAACTGGTAAAATTTATGAAAAAAGCCATGTGATCTTTATCCTAGAAACACTCTCTTTTAAATAAAGAAAATATAGTCTTAGTACTGTAAAATACTTAGATTTATAAATACTTAGATTATATAAACATTGTATTATGTTTATACCATGATAAATGTTATTATTTTTCAACTTTTAGACAGGAGGAGAAAAACTAAAGGTGGAACCAGAAATAGAAGTATAATTAAAACATTTAAAGTTACAAAAGTCAGCAAGAATAAAAAATTGAAAATATAGTTTCCAAATATAGAAGGGAGGAGGAAGAAAATAAAGGACTGCGTCTTAGATTCTTACCTTTCACATCAGAAAATTAACAGATCTTTAAAAATTCAACAAAAAGGGGTAAAAACAAATGTGTAGTTCTGTCTCATGGGAGGAGCCCTCCCTAGCTCAACGGGTGATTCTTGGTTGGTTTAAGCCAAAGATGTTAGTATTAATCCAAAGAACCACAAAAGCATCTCAGCCTGTATCACTGCTAGAAACAACATGGCATTATTCAAAAACTATTTTATATAGTGTAGGATAAAGAAAATAAGTAATTATATTAATTTTTCAGCATAAAAGAAATGCAAATAAAAGCCAAAAAAGTTAACCCTGAAATTGAAATTATAAGTATGAAATCATACTTTTTTTTTTAAAGAAAAAAAAAAACCATTCCTTAGTTCTGACCTCTGAAAAGGCCTAAAAGCAATGATCATCGCGGTGGCAATAAGCACCCCTAGTACTCTAAATACCATCTCTCATTAAAAGGAAAGTGATTTTAGGTTTGGGACAGGAAATGTAAAAGATGAGCCTAGGAAACCTTGTCATACTAGAAAGCAGGGAAAATATCAGACTACTGACATATCAAAATGACAAACAAGTCACCTTTAAAGAGACCTCGATGGCCAAAGTTGTGACGATTTGAACATCCATAAGAATAACGATGACAACAGATTAAAAAAACATCAAATACATAAAAAAATCCACGAGTTCAACACACACACACACACACACACACACGCGCGCG
>NW_006435764.1:5141424-5167685 GCF_000325575.1 Pteropus alecto
GCCTTTTGTCATTGATGGCATGGTGGCTAACTCTACTCGAGGTCACACGGTGAGTGCTGCAGCTCGTCACCACACCCTCAATATCCATCACACACCAACATCCAGAGGCGGAAAAGAGGGACTCTCTTAGGTGTCTCTTTTATTAAATTTAATTTGTACTTGTATCAAAATAATAGGTGTACAGTATTTAAAGACCAAATGGTACTACAAAGCTTAATCAACAAAAGTTTCTTTCTTCAACCCACCTCACTTCCCCGTTGTCAGGAATGGAGGAGAGGCAGTCACCAGAAAGTAGGGTAGGGATCTGGGTGCTAACCCTTCCACACTTCAGGCATTCAACTAATACTTCTGTTTTCAGGCTCAATGTATATCCCACATTTGGGGGATAAAACTTACCCCAGAAGACTACCTGCTCATGGCTGAAAATCAGCTTGCTTCTCATTAGCTTCCTCCATTGCAAATACTTAGTAGATCAAGGAAAGTTGAAACCTAAGTTACATATGCATCTTTCAAAATCCTGTGAATAAAATTCTGGCCCACAGCCATCTTCTCTCCCTCCCTCTTCATCCTCATAGGTTTATGCCTTTCTCGTTTTTTTTAAAAAGAAAATCCCTTTACTGTCGTTTTAGTGGGGTTAGGGAAGGAGCAAACATGATCTGTCACATTTCTTCATCTTCTCTAAAAGGCCTTCCCAGCAGACTTCTGCTCACCTGTTATTGGCCAGAACTAGGTGACATGTACCATACTAAGAAGTGGAGGAGAAGCAAAATTACTGTGACACAGCAAAATCACCGCAATGTGAGACAGGACCAGTCTTCCTTCCTAGAAGAACATGACCACAAAGAGAAACCTGATACCTGAACAAAACAAAGGTTCTAAAAAAGAAAATAAGCAACCGAAAGTGTAACCATCTAGTGAATGAATACTGAATAGCCTTCTTTCTTTTTAAGCAGATTTTTTAAAAAAAAAACTTTATTGAGAGAAATAATTTATACACAATAACCGTAAAACTTACAAACAATATACCAGTGTGATCACCACAACGATCACGATAAAGAACGTTTTTAGGTGTTTTTAGAACACCCCTAAAAGTTCCTTGTGCCTTGCTGTAATAAATTCTCCCTCCACTCCAAGCCCCAGGCAACTGCTGATCTACCTTGTCACATACTCGGTTTGCATCTTCTAGGTTTTTATATAAATAGAACCATACGATATGCACATCTTCGTTTCTGGCTCCTTTCACATAGCATAACGTTACTGAGACTGCTCTGTGCAGTGGTGCACATCAGCAGTTCTTTCTTATTGTTAAGAAACATCTCACTGCATTGGCAAACCACCACTGTTTATCCATTCACCTGCTCATGGACACTTGGGTTGTTTCCAGTCTTTGGCCATGATGAATAAAGCTGTTATGAACATCCATAAGTCTTCGTGCACACCTTTGTTTTCCCCTCTCTTGTGTAAATATCTAGGAATGGAATTACTGGGTTCTATAGTAAGTATATGCTTAATATGAAAAGAAACTGCTGTTTTGCAAACTAGCTGTACCACTTTACGTTCTCAACTGAAGAGGATGAAACTTCAACTTATGCCACATATTTGCCAACACTTGATATTATCCGTCTTTTAAATTTTAGCTCTGCTAGTGGGTATACAACGCTAGTTCATTATGGTTTTAAATTGTTTTTCCCTGATTAATAATTAAAGAATCTTTTCAGTAACTCCTGGCTATTGGTAGCTTATCTTGTGAAGTGCCATTCACATATGTTTGCCCAATTTTAAAAATGGGGTTACTGTCTTATTACTGAATTATAAGAATTCTTTATATTCTTGTCAGATACATATATTGAATGTATTTTCTTCTATACTGTGGCTTGCCTTCTCCTTTTCTTAATGGTGTTTTCAAAGAGTGAAATTTTAAATTCAGATAATGTCCAATTTAGCATTCATTGATTTTATGGCTTGTGCTTTTTGTGTTTTATTTAGGAAGTCTTTTCATACCCAAATGTAAAAAATATTTTTGATGTTTTCTTCTAAAAGCTTTATAGGTTTAACTCTTACTTTTAGGCCTGTGATGCATTTTGAGGTGTGTGTGTGTGTGTGTGTGTGTGTGTGTGTTAAAAAAACTAGTGTTTTCTCCCGTATAGATATTGAATTGTTCCTGCACTTTCTGTTGAACAGACTTTCCTTTTTTCATTGAATGGCCTTGATGCCATTGCTGAAAATCGACTGTCTATACTTGTGTGGGTCCATACGTGTGTGGGTCTATTTCTGGACTCTCTATTCTGTCTCATTTTCTTTCTTTTGCCAATACTATAGCTTTATGGTACTGCAAGTAAGTCCTCCATTTTGTTGCTCTTTTAAATACTGGCTTTGCCTATTCTAGTTCTTTTGCATTTCTATATATATTTTAGAATTGGCTTGTCAATTTCTACAACAAAAATAAAGCAGAAATTTTTATTGAGATTGTAATGATTCTACAAATCAATTTGTAGAAAATAAATATCTTACTGATATTGAGATTTTTCAACCTATGAGCCCATTTAGGTCTTTTTCATTTCTCTCAGAAATGTTTTGTAGTTTTCAGTATACAGGTTTTACACGTTTAACATTTTGGTAAATTTATCCCTAAGTACTTCATGTATTTGGATAAGGTAAATGCAACTATATGTTTTTCACTTTCTAATTATTTATTGCTAGTATAAAAACACAAATGATTTGGTTTTGGGTAGACTGATCTTGTATCCTATAACTTTGCTAAACTAACTTATTAGTCCTAGTAGCTTTTTTGTAATTTCTTTAAAAATTTTTACATACATGATCATTTCATTTCCAACTAATAACCATTTTCTTTTTTACAAATCTTAGGGTTTTTTCTTCTTTTTCTTGCCTTATTGCACTGACTACAACTTCTAGTACAATGTTGAATAGATGTGATTAAAGGAGATATCCATGCTTTGTTACCAATCCTAGGAATAAAGCATTGAGATGATCATATGGCTTTTCTCCCATTATTCTATTAATATAGTGAGTTACACTGATTGATTTTGGGGTATCTAATCAACTTTGCATTAATGAGATGAACCCTACTTGGTCACAATGTGTTATACTCTTGTATATATGTATAGATTGGCATTATGTTCAATATAATAAACCTCTGAATCCATCTTTGCCTGGAGTTTTCTTTGTGAAATGGTTGTTAACTTTTTCTTGATCACTCTAATTAGAGGATTATTGATTTCTAATAGTCAACTTTTGGTTCAAATGATTTTTTCTATATGTTTATATTCTCTTTCAATAATTTGTTTGAATCTTTCATCCTCCTTTCTACTTATTTTAGGTTTAATTTTCTTTTTCTAGTATTCTAAGGAAAAAGTTTATATAATTATGGATCTTTCTCCTCTTTTAATAAGTACTTAACCCTGTAAACTTCTCTCCGAGCAATTTTCATTATTATCCTGTTCAAAATATTTTCTAATATTCCTCGTGATTTCATCTTTGATCCCTAGTTTGTTTAAAAATGAGTTATTTTGCAAATATTTGGAGTTTTTCTAGATGTCTTTATAATTCATGATTTCTAACTTAATTCTCTTGGGGTCAGAGAATATGTTCTATAAGACAACACTCTCTTTAATTCTACTGAGATTTGTTTTATGGCCCAGCATATGGTTAATGTCTTGGTTAATGTTTCATATGCATGTAAAACTGGAATGTATTCTGTATAGTGTTCTATTGATGACAATTAGGTTAAGTTGGTTTAGTGTCATTCAGATCTTTTATGTCCTTATTGATGTTTGTTTAGTTTTTCAATCAGCTACCAAGAAAAGAATGTTAAATTCTCCGATTATGATTGTGGATCTGTCCACATTTCTCTTTAATTACATCAGGTTTTGCTTCAGTATTTTGAAGCTCTGTTATTATGGGCATACACAACGAAGATTTTTATATCTCCTTGTCCTTCATCTCTAGTAATATTCCTTGAAGTCTGTTTGATTTGGTGTTAACATAGCCACTTCAGCTTTCTTATGCTTACTGTTTACACAGTATATTTTTCCATCTTTTAATTCTCAAGCTAAATGTGTCTTTATATTTAAGGTTTGTCTTTCGTAAGCAGGTGAAATATAAGAACCTTACAATAGTAAATTTCTGTTTACCCTGCCCCATCTTAGTGCTATTTGTTGTTATATGCTATATCTCTATACACATTATAAACCCAGGAATATAGCACTATGTTTTTTCAGTGCTCCTCATCTCTTCCTATAGATCTGAGTTACCATCTGGTGTCACTTCTCTTCATTCCAAAAACTTTCTTTAGTGTAAGTCTGCTGGCGATGAATTTTCTTAGCTTTTGTTTATCTGGAAATGTTTTTATACTTTCTCTGGATACTGAATTCTTGGTTGATAGTGTTTTTTTGTTTTTGTTTTCAATATTTGGATATATTGTTCTAGTGTTATCTGGCTCTCCAATGCTTCTGGTAAGCGAGCAGTATCTGTAATACTGATCATTTGTATGTAATGTGTCATTTTTCTCTATCTGCTTTCAAGATTCTCTTTTGTCTTTGGTTTCAGCAGTTTGCCTATGATGTGCCCACAAGGGCTTTCCTTTGTGTCTATTCTGCTTATTAATATACAGCTATATTAGACTACTTCATAATGTCCTACAAGTCTTGAAGGCTTTGTTCACTTTTCTTCAGTCTTTTTTTTTCTTCTCTGAATTGCGTGACTTCTACTGTTCTGTTTTCAAGTGCAGATTCTTTTGTCTGTTATTTCAAAGACACTGTTGAGTACACCTAGTGAGTTTTTACTTTTTATTTTAGCCCTAAAACTTCCATTTTTTCCTAGTTTCCATTTCATTGTTGCAATTTCTCTATCTGTTCACTTATTTTCTCTTTAATTCTCTGATATTTTAACTCTTTGATCATATGCACGTAGCTGCTCTGAAGTCTTTACCTGCAAAATCCAACACGTCTACCCACTTAGACATTCAGAGTCATTTTATATAAATTGCCTTTCTCCTAAGTATGAATTACACTTCTGTTTCTTTATGTGTCTAGTAATTGCAGGTTGAAAACTAGACATTGTAAATAAAATGCTATAGCAACTGTGGATTCCTCTGTGTCCTGAGGATTGCATTTTATTGTATTTTTTTTTAGTAGGCAGTTAACTTGCCTTGATGCGAACAAATGTGTCACTCCTGTGGTATGTAGCAGCTGATAAATCTACTCAGTTCTTACAGTTCTTACTGCTTTTTAGCCAGGCTCTCTGGGGGTCTCCCCTGCACCTGTGTATTTTGGCAGACAGCCAAAGGTTTGGGCAGCTAATACTTAGATTCGATGGATAACACTCTGTGACTTTTGTGTTTTTGTGATTTCCCTCTAATTTTCCAGTTGCTCTGCTAGTCTTGGGGTCTGTCTGCTGATACTCCAAGCCAATAAGGCTTCAGCTCTCTACTGCCTGAGCTGTGCAGAGTTTAGGAATGTACTTAGTTAAAAAAAAAAAAAAGGCATCAAACTTACAGTGTCAGCTAGTATAGGTCTATCTTTCAAGGACTGACTCCTCTTTTACCTCTGCCTGCCTTTATGTTTGTTTCATTGGTTGATTGCAGAACCAGGAAAGCCGGTGGTGTGATTCAGTCTGAGTCCCAAGGGCTGAGAATTAGAGGGCTGATGTTATAAGTCCCAATAGAGTTCAAGAGCCCAAGAACCAAGAGTGGTCACAGGTAGGAAAAGATGGATGTTTCAGCTCAAGCAGATTGCAGGTCACAGGACTTCTCAACCTCCTTAATCATATGAACCAATTCCTATAATAAACTTCCTCCTATATATCTACCTATCTATGTATATATCCTGTTGGTTCTATTTCTCTGTAGAACTCTAATACAACAGCCACCAGAGACTTGGGTAGAGTTTTTACTCAGATGCTGAGCTTCACTCACCCTTTCTGCAGCTCTCTCTTGCTTCCAGGATTTCCCTCTTAAATTTCCAGCTGCTCTTCTACCCCTGACCTCTGTTCTCTGTCACCTTTTACCTGTAAGGCTGTAGTTTTCCACTGTCATCTCATTCCATATATAGCAACCATGGGCAATGGAGCACATCTTCTGGTAAAAAAAAAGAAAAAAAAGAAAAAAAAAGCCACAGACTTTCAAGTCTTGCTCCTTCCAATTACAATTTTTTAGGAGTCAATTCTCCTCCAGCTTCCTTCTGGTTTTGGCTGCTTTTATAAGTTTGTCATATTTTGTCCAGATTTCCTAATTGTTATCTGTGGGAGGATTTAAGCAACCACTTCAATCTACTTTTTTACTGAGAACTTCCTCTAATCCAACTGAGAATAATTTACAATTAAATATACTTTAAAGACTTTTTGTAACACCTTATCTTTAAAAGCACAGTGCTATATACAAAAATATTTTTAAGTAAAAAGTTTTAAAATAATGAACAATAACATCTCAATGGTAAAGTGTTGATTGTCCTTTGAAATTTATTAAGTCAAGCAGTCCATGTGCCACATGTAATAAGGTCAAAGGTAGAAAGGGCTTGAGACGGTTTCTTTTTCTATTTTAATAAAAAGTAAACAACATAAAATAAAAGAGAAATAGCCCAGATCCCAAATTAAGAAGCTTGAAATTGGAATTCCGATCATAGAAAATGAATCTTTTTCCTGCCTAGGAGTTACCACAACTCAGTCTGTTCTATATTTAGTGACTAGAGGACATGGGAAAATAGAGTTCTTCTTTTTGTTTTGTTTTGATAGTTTCAATGGTTATTTTTTGGGGGAGAGGAGAAGAAACAATGTGGATTGAATAACTGTACTATAGATTACTGTATTGAATTCCGACTGTTGTATGGGATAATTACTATTTTATATGTCTCTAATAAAGCAAAAATGTTTACAGATGGTCTGCTATGTACAATGCATAACTGGAACAGAGACATGGGATGGGGAGAAGTTTGAATAAATATGAATAAGATCAGTTTTGCCCCCAAAGATTTTTATAATGTAGCAAACAGACATGTTAACAAAGAAAATAAAAGAGGAAGAACACAGGAGGAAGAATGGAGGTGGAAAGTTAAGTGCTGCTTATGGGCTGACTATCTGATTTAGTAAACCTCACAATTCCAAGTCATAGTTAGTGTCATGCTATGAGTAACTTGTTAAAAGATGTCTTTGTGTGTGTGTGTGTATACATCCCTATAAACTGCTAGAGAAGATCACTGTTAAAAACTCTGGGGAAAAAATCTGTGTATGTGGGTCCACCACCCTTTGAGTATACACATCTGTGCTTCTCTTTTTAACCAAATAGATATTATTCATATTTTACACTTCCACTGATTAAGGGGACATCTTTCTATGTTAATATTGTTCCTGGACTAAATCTGCCCAATCTGTCTCCCCCATGCTGTGTCGCCTATGTCTCTGCTCAGTTGCCTTTTTAAAAATTCTTTTTATTTTTAAATCTGACTTCCTAGGGGCTGCCCCATGTCTACACAGTCTAGTGATCAGCTGATGCTTGGTTAAAGGTTGTGCTCACACGTCTTGAGCCCGCTAGGCTTCCGATCTCTGCCACGGATCTGCGTAGGCGTTGTGAAACACGAGTTCAGGTCTGCCCCAGCTTTTACTTTCTGCTGGGCCCTCTTGCATCTCCTCTGTACATTGATTCAGTTTCCCAGCCAATCAGCGATATGTGGACAGCTTGGGACCTGTCCAGTCTTGCCTACATGCGTGTAAGGGCTTCTGGTCAATCAGGGATGCGTGGAGAGCTCGTCATGCCTTTCTACGTCTGTGTCATTTCCAGGAACTGTGTTACTTTTTTGGCTAGTCTACCAGTCTGCTGTCTGACCAACTGGGACAGCTATTCAGGCTACCAGAACTTGTTCGGTTGCCACTGAGATCATTACTTTTACTGACAATGCCAGTGGGCATGGACTTTGCACCTGCCCCCAATCATGTGGGCTTCCTTTGGCAGCCAAGCTGCTAGTTTTCATGGTCAGCCCCACCCTGAGACAACTACTACACTAACGTGGTGAGTGAGGGTGGGGGGGTGAGAGGGGGAGTGGTCCCTGGCAAGGGCATCAAACTCCCACTGTTTTTATCTGAAGTTCAGCAGTTTCTTATGATAAATGCTTCTCCATTTGTTATTTGTATTTGTTCTATATCCAGAGCCCTGAAATCGTTTTTTTGACAACTTTATTCAGTTTATTGTTTTTTGAGGAGAGATTTGCTGACTTCTTCACTGCACCTACCAAAGTCCTACCTCTATCCTCAACTACTTTTAAATATTCTTTCATCGTCAAGTGTACCACTCAGTCACAGACAAAACGACATTATAAGTTAAATATGAGATTAAAAAGTGAACATTCTTCATGTCCAGTTGTCCTCCTATGCTACTAAACCATGAACTTCTAGGTGGTGGGAAAGCAAAATATAATTTTTTATAAGATGGTTTTAGATGGTTTTAAAAGAACTCCATCAGGAAAAAGTAACCAAATGACTGTTTCTTTCAAGTCTTATCTAGGTATCTGGAGCAGGTTTCGCCTTGATTCTCTCACAAAAGAAAGCTGCTTGGCTAGTTTTTGTTTTACTTTCCTGTAAGTCATGCATTCTCTCTACCAGCTGGCATCTGAAGTCACCCTCAAGCCACTGAAAGCTGGTTACCTGAGTTCTAGTAAGATAAACAGCCCCGATAGCCTTCTACGTTTATCTGCACAAAAATAAACCCGAGATTTATTTTCCCTTGCTCTAATAAACCTTGTTCTCTCCTCAAGACAATACGGTTCCTTTTTGTAAAAGAAATGGCTCATGTTGCTGTACCTTATCCTACTAAAACTACAAAACATCACATGCCTGCTCTCGTCATTCAGCAAACAGGTATTACTGTTACTACTTGTTAGTCTTCCCATCTTTGATAAGAACCCAACTCAAGAAAAAGCTAAATATAGTCAGTTATCAATAAGCAGTAAATAGAAATCAAAGTTCAAGAATTTCTGACTCAGTTCTATGATTATAAGTTTCTCAAAATTAAAGTATTGTTCAATATTGTTGCTATGTTGATACTGTAAGTTTGTGACAAAGCATTTCTTTTAGACAACTCATCCTAAATTAATTGAACGATGCTTTTGAAACTTCTTAAAATGCTTCCCCACCGCTCCACAAAAGGCTTCAAAAGCAAATGACTTCCCAAACTGAGTATTCTACATTCAATTGGGGCAAACTTCATGGCAAATTAAATTTCCATTCATTTCTTCCCTTGGGTTGGCAGTATAATCTGGCAGCACACACGAAAAAGAGCAAATGGGCACTGACAAAGACTCTGAGGCAAACAGACCCAGGCTGGCCGAGGGCGACCGAACACACGGCACCGCTCCAGAATGCCTTCCCCGCACAAGTCAGCCTCGCGAGTGTTCAAATAAGGAATGTGCCACCGGAGGAAGGTGGACATGCCACAGATAATGCCTGCCCCAGACTGCAAGAAGTTTTAAATGATCCACACAAAGTCTCTGGAAGCCAGCAGTCCATTACAAGTAGTGTTAACCGATAAGGTGAGATCGATTACAAGAAGATAATTCAGTTGCAAGCCTCTTGACGACACCATAATCTAATACTGTGTGGAAGGGAAATCACTGTTCGTTTGACATTTTCATTAACGGAGCCACCTGACTGCAGTTGAAAAAGCTGTATCGGGAAAAAAGGCTGGAGCCAACGTAAGCTAAACTTCCGTTGGTGACTCCTGTTTTCTCAGTGACAGCACGCCAGACACGAAAGTCACTCACGGACCTAGGGGATTCCAGGAGAGGTGGCTGACGTGTAAGGGAAGGAATGACAACCCTGGACATCGCTCGGATCCACACACATCTCGGGGCTGCCTGACGAGATCAGCAGTGTCCCAGGGCCGCTTAAACCTCTCCCCGTCTTTTCTCAGAAGTTCCGTTTGATTTGGTTTAAACTAACAGCTCTGAATTATAGAAAGATCAGGTTTACCTGTGACAGAAATTATTTCCTTCCTTTTTTTTCTATATGATAACGATTCTCAAAAAAAAAGAAAAAAAGATGCTGATTCTCTAAAGAGATTAACACATTCTACCTGGATTATAGAAAAAAATTTCTATATATGTATATTTATATGTATATATAAATATATATGCATACATATGTGTCTACTTGTTCAGTGCTAATAGTAATAAGGGATGAGGAAAACACTTTCCAAACCCACCAAAAGAACTTCAAGATGTAAAGATAATATTGCATTAAATATATAAAGTTTAAGATAAATTTTAAGGCATTATAAAATGGAATAATATGCTGCATTAGACAACAAAATGTACAATGTACATGAAATATTGAATGTGACAAATTTATTCTTTATAGCATTATTTGTAATAGAAGGAAATTGAAAACAAGTTTCTTTCTTTGCTGCCTGATGTAAAATCCATGAAAAACTCCAAATATTCTTAACCGAAACCCTCTCATATGCTAAGAAAAAAATCTCCTTGTTTTTGTGATCTGTAGCAGTGGCTCAGAAGCTTCAGTATCACTTCAGAGGTGACTAAAAATGTAGAATCCCAGGTCTTATCCCAGACCTACTAGATCAGAATCTCCATTTTAACGAATACCCAGTTCGTTTCTATACATAGTAAAGTTTGAGAAGCACTGACATATAGTGCAGTTGCAATTAAGCTTCTTACTCCATCTTAAGAGTTTGATTTTGAGCGAAAAACATGTTACAAGAGTCATCAATACATGGAGTGAAGGTTTTGTCAAATTCAAGAAGATGTTCCTCCGTGGTCTGGCACTACTTACTTGAGTAATCACTGTCAGCACTTAGCTACTCCCATCTCAAGTGAATCAAAATAAGGTAACTGCTCCTCAGGTTATAAGCATCAGTGTCACAACAGGATTTAGGAAATTAAGGCCCCAAATCAGAACTTCTAAATCTCTTTTTCAGTGCTTCTCAAACTTCGCTGTGCTTAAGGATCACCTGGAGAACTTGTTTAAAAATGCAGATAGCAAGGTCTCACCTCTCAGGAGTCCTATTTCATAGGTTCATCACTAGTGCTTCTAACAATTTCAAGAAACATGGTAACGGGGCAGGATTAGGAGGTACCCAGAGCACAAAACTTAAGGAAGCACTCTCTCTCAGGATTGTAGGAGTGCATGGTTGGCACCTGTGCAAACCTGAGAGTAAGTGCCTCCTTAAATATTGCACCCAGGGCATCTTGCTTGACTCACCCTAGCCTGACTGAACCTAGCCTAGGTCCTGTATGATATAGGTGGTCCATGGACCAGCTGCACCAGCATGGTCTGGGGCCTTATTAGAAATGCAGACTCTCAGCCCAACCCCAGACCTACTGAATCAGAATCTGCATTTTAATGAATTCTCAGGTTATTCCTATACACATTAAGGTCTGAAGAACACTGAATAGAAAAGATGCCCAAATAGAAAAGATGCCCAAATAGAGTCTTGCAACTGACACTACAATCCTAAGCTCTTTGAACATAGCACGTTGCATCTCTAATGTAGGAAAGGGTAGTGTCTCTCCACTGATGTCCAAAAAAGCCCTAGAGTAGCCAACATTTTTGTCATTCTTTTAATCAATAGCCTGGATAACGACATAAAAGAGATGCTTATTAAGCAGCAGGTGGCACAAAAAAAAGAGGCTGCAATGCAAGAAGAGTCAAACCATCCCTACAGGACAGATGACAGGAGGAACATTTAACTGTATGTATATAAAGAGTTTTATATTTAGGCTAAAAATTTCAATGACAAGGTATAAGATGTGTGATGGTTCGCTTGGCAGTAAATCATATGAAAAAACCTGGGAATAGATCCCAAAGTATACCATGAATTTAATATAATGGCCTTTCAAACCAGAGGGAGAAAATAAATTAATGAATAGTGTTGGAGTAACTAGGTGCTAGCTGGAAAAATAAATTAATTTGAACCCCTACCTCACATCAAAATAAATATCAAAATAAATTCCAGATCAAAGATTTAAACATAACAAATTCATTAAAGTACTGAAGTAAATATGAGGAAAATATTTTTAAAATAACCTCCAAGTGGGTGAAACCTTTCTAAGAATGAAAAAAAATCCAAAAGCATATAAAATCCAGAGGCTGTTTTAAAAATTTGATAAATTTTACCACATTAAGAAAAAATCTGCATGGTAAACACCATGTAAACAAAGCCCGAAGACAAATGATACAATAGGAAGAAATTTTACAACATATTTCAAAGACACAGGGCTATTTTCTTCAATGTACAATAAAGCCCAAAATCATTGAGAGAAAAGACCGACAAGCTAAGGAAAGCTAGCCTGGAGACCAAGGAGGATGAGAACTATCCAATAGCTGAAGGGTCTTCTTGTGTTAGAGGGAAAAAAATGAGTCATTTGTTGCTGTAAATGGTTGAATCAGGACTGATGGTGGGAACTTCCGTGAGTTAAATATTAGCTGAACACAGACCTTTCTAAGAATTAGGAGAGTCCATAAATGGATTCTGGTCTAAGTTTTCGGAAGAGAGGACCACATTAGACAGGAAACCAAATTATATAAGCACTGAGGTTCTGTCAAATTCTAAAATTATGCAATTCTACCCCAAAGAGTACATCAGCTCTAGAAGATTTAAGAGCATGAAATCAAATTATGACAGCTCTCCAACTCCAAAAAGACCGGAAACCACGGCACTCATCACTCTTAACCTTTTATCATAAGTACAGTGTTCGGGGGTGGCACGGGGGCCGGGTTGGAATGATTTGTTGAATCACGACTCCTGTACTCGGCAGATTTTGAGTTTATCTGCGGTGGTGGGGTGGGACAATCCTGCTTCATTCACGCACCCAGTCGTCCCCCAGCTCTTTCATTAGTAAAAGCAAAAGCAGAGTTTTGAAAGAGAGTGAATTAGGGTCGGAGGATTAAGTATGAGGCCTCAGTAGAGGGTTCTTTGTTGATAAATACCCATGGGGGATACTTAAGATATCAATGTCACTTTCACCACAATCTGATTACGAGCTAAAAAGCACAAACAAATATTATAAGGAATGAATTACAAATGGGCTGTATTGCAGAAGCTAGTTTGCAAGTTACTTGGGTAGAAGTGAAATAGCACTAAAAATATGAAGAGCAGGAGAGGAGGGAGGCCTGCCTGCCCATGCACGCTGAACCCACAACGTATCCCAGGTACTGAGCATCAGCGCTTTTCCAAGCAGAAAATACCACTGGACTACGAGTAATTTATAAAGTAAGGTAAAACTGAAGAACTGTTTTACTTACCTTGAATTCTAACACTTAAGACAAAGCAAATTTAGTTGGAGCCGGTTAACGAAGGTTCTTAAGAGAACTCACTCCTTATGCATCTCGAAAACTCCCGAAGTTGGCAACAGAGAATCTATTCTGGCATCTGATTTCACTTCAAAATCTAGCACTTCCTTTTGCCTTAATAAGGACATGCCACTAAATACTTTTAGCCATGACTGGGGAAAAGCTTTTAGTTTAAAAGTGTATAACGAAAAGAATGAGTGAGAAGAAATAAGACGTGTTTCAGGTAAGAGAGCAACGAATAAGAAATAAGACCAAAGAGGAGATAACAGGAATTACCTCAAGCTTAAATACCTAAAAGGCAAGATAGAAGAAAGTGTGTAACGGTTGGGGTGGGGAGAGAATCCCCCAGGAAGGTAGGAGAAAAGGGGAAAAGGAAGTGACCAAGTTTCTATAGGGCCATCAGGGGGCACCATCAGCCCAGGACAATACGACTATTGCCAAGGGACAGGGATCGAACTGGACCTCCATATCTATAGGATGTTCCCAAGTTGGAAATACTAGACTGAACTCTAAACTATTAGAAACACTTCCACAGCCAGGTTATTGGAGAAAAAAGAACATTAAAAACAAGCAAAACCAACTATCCTCCATCTGTTTCTATATTTGTTTACCCGAATCAGAAAGGGCAATGATAAATAGTGTCATTTGGCATCCAGAAGTAAGGAAGGCCAGGGAAAGATGAAGAAATTTCTTCACTGGAGTTCTTGCTGCTCTGATCTCAGCAAAGTCAGGATGGGCGAGGGCAGCACGTGGTGTGGCAGAGACCCCTCAGCCCCAGGCTGGAGCAACATATGACGCCCCTCAGCAGTAAATGTGTGTAGACATGTTAAAGATATCTTTTCATACCGCTGAGCAATTAGAATAAACATGGAGTATATATCACGGGCTTCTGAAAAAGGAGGAAGTTAAAGGTCTTGTTCAATATCACCATTAACCAGGACATGTATTGCTAGCTTAACTCTTACTGGCCCAGTTTTTTTTCCATTAGACATTTTTGTAAATAATTAGATTCATAATGAAAAAAAAAAAAGGAAGAAAGCATTGTTTTAAGCTACAGATACAAAAAAGATCTGTCAGATATCTGAGTCTGGACAACACATATAAGCAAATGTTTCTTCAGAAGCTACTTTGTGTAGCCCTCAGACCTCAAACTTGCTGGTAGGCAAACTCTTTCTAAGATGTCTCTTGATCTATATTGTATTATAAACCATGAGCATTTTTGGCTGTTCCAGTGATGGGTACTGGGGTTAGTGACATCCTTAGCCATAAATTCCAATCAACAGTGAGGCCTCCAGCAGCCACTCACTCGTGCAACCAGTGAGGAGACAGAGAGGACAGAAGGCTGAAGAAAGAAGGAAGAGGCTAAAAACAGAGAGCACATCAAGTGAGTAGAAAGGGCAAAAACTGGGTTAGTACTTTAGACTACACAGAGTGCCACTCGAATTACCGTTAAATGACATAACCCTGGTTGCTAGTTGTTTTCATCTGCGCCCGCGGTGGACAAGAATGGTTATTCATCTGTGCCATTTAATAATATTGCCTCAAAATGTACATAACATAACCAAACATTTTTATATCCGACACCGGGTGTTTAGGAGGCGGTCCAGAGGCGGTCATCAGCTTTCAGAATCAGGGAGGCAGCTCTGAGATGGAGGGCATTGAGGAGCAGGCAGGATACACACTGCTGCGGGGCACAGGCGGGAGGCAGGGCTGTGTCTGCCAGGTGTTTTCATCAGTTATTTCACTTATTCCTTACAAAACACCAGCAAGAGCTGTGTTATCTCCACTCTCTACATGACAAAACATACCTAGGGAAGATAAGTGACTTGCTCAAGGTCTCAAAATGAGCAAGTGGCAGAACCAGATGCAAATCTCAGGCTCTGAAAGGGCGGCTGCCTTCCCCTCTCCTCTGGCCACCAGCACATGGCCCTCTATGACTCTCCCACGGCAAGGGACGCGGGCCCCGAAGCCGTTTACTAAGGGCACCTGGCGCTAGGGCACTGCTGCAAACTCCAGTCCGACCATGAAGAGAGGACCTGGCGCCCTACTCCGTGAAGTCTGCTGTAAAGCTGGGGCAAGGCAGCGACGAAATGAATAAACAACCCGACGCCACAGAGTAATCATGACAACCAAAACATACGAAGGAAAGGAGAGTGGGGTGAAGGTCCTAATTCCAACTGAGTGATTAGGGAGGGCTGCACTGAGCCCTGCTGTAGCAGAATGCTGGGAGCTGAAAGATAAGAACCAGCCCTGCACATGGCTAGGGGCCCACCCAGGTAAGGGAGCAAATGCCCCGAGGGAGAAACAGTCCGCTTGGGAAACAAAAAGTAGATTTATTGACTGGAGCAGCAGAATAGGAGAATAAGAGAGGCAGTTAGACTGACTGATATACAAGGATAGGTCTCGTTGGTATTGAGGCAAAGGTAAAGAGGTTGCATTTTATTCTGTGATCAGAAATTATCAGAGTGTTTTTTTTTAAGCAGGGAAGTCACATGCTCTGACTGACAAGTAGAAAAGAAGATATATATGAGGACCTTCATCACAGCATTGTTTGTGGTACAGGGAGTTGGAGAAAAAACATGGTGTCCATCACTAGGGGAAGAGAAAAATAAAATGTGGATCCTAGTGATAAAATACAACAAAGCAGCTAACATGAATATAACCTGAAAATATAGTTCTAAATAAAAAAGATCAGAATGAGAATTATGATGTAATGTTTACATAAATTTACAAAAAAAACAGCATACAAGGATACAAGGGTAAATATTAGACACATTGGAGAAGACGTCACCATTAGGAGGGATGGGAATGATAGAAGAGATGGAAAATGACAATAATGGGAAATGAAACAGGAGCGGGGTCTTGTGAAGTCAACGTAATGTTCTATGAACTGAAGAGTATGATAAATTCAACTCTGCACTTGAGATCTACAAGAAAAAAGAACAGATCTATGGGGTAAAAGGAATGTTCCTTCTGTTCCAATTGCCCTTCCCAAACTGCCTGACCTTCTGTCCGCTGACATAATAGGCAAAGAAGGGAGCTAGGAGGGCGGGAGGAGGGCACCATGTCAGAGTATAAATGTGGCCACCACTGTATCTTGCACCCATCTTGACCATGGCGTTTATCATACTGCCGAAATTCTATGTAAACACGACTATCTTCCCATCTTGAGAGTTATGTTCTTAAAGGTAGGGCTGTATCATATTCTTCCTCATAAACCCAGAACTAAGCACAGTGGCTGGTGCAAAGAATATATTAAATAAAAGCTGACTGCCTGACTGGTTTATTGGCTGGTAGGCTGGATGAAAAATAAGTAAAAATTAGAACCTAATTGAACTGTTTTCAGCTCAGGTTTACACTTAGTTCTTGACTATTATAACACAGGCAAAAGAGTGTTCAATCAATTACAGCTGGAAACAGCTAAATGTTCCACCTGGCATCATTTCTTCTAGCATCAAAATGCATGTGAACAAACATATCCCAAAATTCAAGTCAACTCTATGGCTCCAAGGAAGATGATGCTACCGCAAAATCAGAAGTGCCAATGATAAAAGTTCATTTTAAGTGGGGGGAAAAAACAGAGATGCAGCCCAAGTCGGATAATCTCGCCGCCTGGCAGTGTGAAGTAGCATCGAATCTCCGAAATTACCACTTGACATTATGTGTACAACGCATTAAAACTTTTCTAATTTTTAATCAATTTTTAAATCAACTTGAGTACAGTATAATTTACATACAATAAAATGCCCCCATTTAAATGAACAGCCTGATGAGTTTCAACATATGCGCCCATGTAACCACCACCGCCACAGCAGTCGAGACACAGAACGCCACCGTCCAAAGCTCTGCATGTCCCATTCGGGCAGTCTACCCCCGGCTCCAAGCAACTACCCATTCCCTTGAAGATGTCAATCTTCACATTTTTTTTTTTTTTAATATGAAAAAAGTTTAACTTTACATTTGGAAAATTTCAAATATATACATAACGAACCTGATTTATCCGACATGCAGCTTCAACGATTTTTGACGCATGACCAATCCTGTCTCATTCATCCTGCTGCCCACTCCCCTGTCTGGATTATTCTGAAGCAAATCCCAGATACAATTTCTCCTTGTTGGTAAATATTTCAAAATATATATAGATATATAGATATAGATATTTGGAAAATTTTAAATATACACATAACGAACCTGATTTATCCGACACACAGCTTCAACGATTTTTGACGCATGACCAATCCTGTCTCATTCATCCTGCTGCCCACTCCCCTGTCTGGATTATTCTGAAGCAAATCCCAGATATAATTTCTCCTTGTTGGTAAATATTTCAAAATATATATAGATATATAGATATAGATATGTAGATATCTCTATACAGAGACTGATCTATCTATATCTAAAGGATATTCTTTTAAAACATATCCATATCTACTTAAAATAATTAATAATACTAAGTTTCTCAATACCATCAAATAATTAGTCAGTATCCATATTTCTCCAACTGCCTTACATTTTTTTCTTCATTTTGTTTCTCTGATCAGATCCACACATTACTATTGGTACATTCATTTCTTATGTCTTTTTTTTATCTACAGGTTCCTCCTCCACCCTTTCCCCCGACTCCTTATCATTTATTTGTTGAAGGATCTGGTTTCTTTTCCTATAAAACACCTGCGGTTGGGAATTGGCTGATTGCATGTCCCCCCGCAAAATTTACCATTTCTCTGTCCCTTATATTCTCTTTAAATCTGTAGTAAGATCTAGAGGATTTAACAAATTCGGGTTCTATTTTAGTTGGCTAGGCTACTTTACAGGTGATGGTACACATCTATCAGGCGATGCGTAATGTCCCACATTGTCTTTTTGTCTCTCTTTTTGAAAAATAGTCTTTTCCTCAACTAATTGAAAATAAAAGCATTTATTGTAGTGTATAAGACTCGTTTAATCTAGAAAAGTGTAAAAGTATAGGACATCAATCCCATTTAACAGACTGATTCTGGACTATGGTGTCCCTACAAAGGAAAAAGTACACCTGGAGTCACTGCCTAAAATACTTCGGTGGTTCTAGTCATTATATCTGCATTATCACTTACTTATTACATGCTGAACATACACACCATGGTCATCTTTTTGTGGATGTCATCTCTCCTCAATCATATTTTTAGCTCATGAGAGAAGAGATGCAGTCTCACACCTCTACTCAAACCCTACCATAGCCAACTCTGCACAGACAGGACCCAGTGAATTCTCAGATGACCATGCAATTCTCTGCTAAGGACATGGCCCTTCTCTAGCCTTGATGCAGTCCAGCCTCTTTTACTAGTTCTTCGTAACCCTCCTCCAGAGTCAGCAACATCCACATTTTACCATCCAGAAAACGAAGGTAGACAGAAGAAACATGAACAGTGACTCAGTGGGAAGTTACAATGAGAACTCAAAAAATCACTGGTTGTTTGGAAAAACCTGCTAAGTGTGGTTCTACTTTAATGCCTCCTCCTTCCCTTCAGGGAGATACATGAGTCTAAACAATATGAGTCTTTGAGAGAAAGGACTGTAGACATTGCCCAGACAAGGAACCAGAGGGTCCGGTAAAGTGACCTTCCTGCTCCCTTTGACAGGACAAGTCCCTGCCTGACAAGAGCTAAGTTATCACAAAATAGAACAAGAATCATTTAAAGAGATAACCCATGAAGTTTGGGATAGGGAAGAAGAGAATGGCGGCTGACATTCTAACCCAGGTTAGTCCAGGGAGAGGCCAGGGACGGGCCTTGTTACTGAGCTGCACGGGGGAAGTAGAGCCAGTAGCAGAACACCCAAGCCTCTCTCTCTCTTCCTACGTTGATGAAACCCTCTGCCACCTGCAGCACACTCGCTGCTCTCACAGCTACAGTCACCTCCCACTCATCTCTGTGCTTGGCTAGTTCTTTATGGCCTCCAGAAACATTATTATGCCAATACCACTACCTGGTAGCATAAGTCCCAGAAGCACAGGCCTCCACCTACAAACAGCATAACCTTCAACACATAAGGATAACGCATCCCCTCGTCCCTACCCCCACCCCCTCCTCTGGACCAGCACAGATTAAATTAAGAATTCTCAAAATTCCCAATGGTGTCAAAAGCGTTTAAAGTTGCCAGGTCAAAGATTCATTTTTGCAGCAGACAACCACAAAGGATTTCAGTGTTACATACAGTGGAAATGATTGCAAGAAATTCTAAATATGGACAGACAGTAATTTAAATTCTTTTTCTAATGGCGAATACTTTTTTTTTTTCCAGTTCAATATCTGATTCTAAGTCAGGCTCCAATTAAGGAAAGCAAGACCCAGTTTTCTGGCTCCACCGGGATTTACTCTTCGGGGATTATCTGGTCCGCCAGTTGTGAATCTTTCCAGTCTGGGCTCTGCTGGAAACGCTGCTGTGACTAATGTGCTTCAGGACAAGGAAACACCCTTACAGGAGTCAAGGGCGAAGTAAAGCCCAAAACAAGGAACTCTCACTCCTGGGCTGGGGCTTCCCCAGCAGGCCGCTGCCACCTATCTCAACCAGCTGGTGAAGCTGGCAAATCAACGTGCCCAGGTTCTGATTTCTTTCCCTCTAGCTGCATTACTCACAATAGCTAAAAGGTGGAAACAACCCAAATGTCTATGATAAAGAAACACAGGGGTAAAACAAAGTCCTTCTTCAGCCTGATATTCTGGTGTCTCTCTCTGACACTTGGAATTACAACAGACTACTGAGGACTGCAGGGCAGGAAGATAAAACAAACTTGGGTCCTGAGCTGCCGAATCAACCAGCACTGGAGTCGCCCTATCTCCAGACCTCTTGTCTGAAATGCTGTGTGTTTAACTGATAACACTTATTGACCTAATAAGTCTGGCACATCATGAGACTTACGTAGCAATGAAAAGAAGAGTTGGAGCTCTATAATTAAAACAAACAAACAAATAAAAGCAAAAACAAATACCTTGTTCTTGTTATTAAAACATAAAAAAGGCTTTAGGACAGAGAAAGAACAAGGTCACCAGGAAATGTGCAGTCAGTGGATCCACACATTAAGCAATTCAATAAATAAACTGGGACCCGGAAACTAACCTAGATGAACTGATTGTATTTCATTTCAGAAATATTAATTAGAAGGTGAAGACTTTAAAGACGGCCTCTGCATTCACAACACTATGAGGTAGTTACACCATCCTCACGTTACAAACGAGAGAACCGAAGCACGGAGGAGCTAAACAACTTGCCCAGAGTCACCCGTCTACGCGCTTGTCCCCACCTGGAACTCTCCCGTTTTCATTTAGATGACCACTGCACAGCATTACGGTTTCAACTAAAGTGACCTTCATTCCTTCTAGAAAGGTTTCTCCGATGTGTCCAGACAAGGTCCAAAGCTCCTGTTACACTCCACTGCATTCTGTTCTCTATTGCAGCACTGCTTACACCCATGACTACTTACATGTCTGTCCTCCCCCGCGAGAGGCACGGGCCCTGGGCACGCTCTCTCTGGCCCACCACCAACCTTCGGGATTTCCAAAGCTGAGAACAATGGCTGCCCTTAAGAGGCTCGCAGTCTGAGAGAGAGACAGCAAGCAGACAGTGCCATGTGGGAGGCAGAGAGGCATGCCTAGGACTCTGTGAGCACAGGGCAGGGCTGAGCGCAGGCTTCGTGGATGAGATGCTCCTTGTACTGTGCTCGGAAGGATAAGTTAGGAGAAAAGGAAGTGAGAAGAAAGGTGTTCTATGCAGATGGAGCAAAGGTATATGTCTAGAGAAGAGGCCGTGAAACGTCTGCAGAATTACCACCAGCTCATTAAGACTGGAGTTTGATAGTAGGCAGCAAAAAATGAAGCTTGATAGGAAGATTCAGTTCTATATTCAAAGTCAGCAATATGTTACACAGACCTCTAAAAAAATCTAATATTAATGGACACGATGAAAGCACTTACTCTCCATCAGACACCATGCTAAGCACTTAACCTGGATTATTTCATTTCATCTTCATAACCACCCCGAGTATTATTATTCCCATGAGAAAGTAAGATCACACACGGCAGGTACGTAAATGACAAAGCCAGGCTTTGAACTGCAGCTGTATTACAAAACTTCAAAGCCTGTGCTCTTAGCCACGGCCTAATACCTGGCTAGCTTACTGTGCACTGATATGATCTTACATACTTGTGTGTAATTCCAATAATAATTATCTTGATCCTACTAGTAAAGTTGGCTGTTTTAAGGAAGGCCATATCTTTTTCATTAAGCAAATCATAAACACAAATATTTCATACACTGAACTTACTTAAAATGTACAATTAGTGTTCAATAGACATTTATGAATGAAAGTTAAAGGAAAATTATTCAAAGAAAATGCAGCGTCCTGACTGATAATCCAGTACTGTTACCTCCAAACTATCAAAAATAATGCTAAATAAACATTAGAACTCCTCAGTTTAAGTCTCCGCATCAAAAGTAACCTTCTTAAGGGGAATTAAAATTACTCCGTAA
This sequence comes from Pteropus alecto, assembly GCF_000325575.1. Classification (NCBI taxonomy): domain Eukaryota; kingdom Metazoa; phylum Chordata; class Mammalia; order Chiroptera; family Pteropodidae; genus Pteropus; species Pteropus alecto. The sequence continues at coordinate 5,163,244 of NW_006435764.1, forward strand.
ACAACTCAATTACTGAGAATAAATGGAAAGGTAAGAAAGTAGTTAATATAGAGGAAAGATGATATGATACAAGAAATCTTTTTTTCTGTTATCATTTAAGCATGGTAAAATGATAATGTGATTAAATGTGTTCACAAGGTTAGACATACACTTTACGTGCCAAGTCAAGTTAAAATATGAGCTAGAAAATTTACCAGTTAGGGAAAGTCTTGGTTCAAAGAACTGTGTTTTAAGAAGACAGTTATCAGCAAAAACACAAATGTACTAAGTCGCAGCTGATGGGCTATTAATAAATCATTAAAACAAACTACTGGGAGATTTTCTCTGCTTTTTAAAATGTCGCATAATATATAGTAAGAGTTCACAGACTAATAATAATTATCAGTTACGCTAGATTAAATACTTATTAGGGCCAGGAGCTTTAAGAACACGATCTCATTTAGTTCTTACAAGGTTATTCTCATAGCCACGCTTTCAGATGAGTTAACTAAGGCACAGCGTTTAGGTAAGTTGCCCAAGGTCACCTGCATAGGAAGTGACAGAGCCAGTATTCACACAAAACCAAAGCACATACTCCTGCTACCACACAGCAATGTCTCTAAGCTGAAAGGTACCTGAGAAATACCTAGTTCACTCACCAATCAGCCCTATCCTTTAGAGACCTGTAGGGAGGTTAAAGGACTTTCCTGCTGTCCTTTGGCTAGTTTACAGCACAGCTGGGAGTGAACCCCGTATTTCCTCCTCTTCAGGCAAGCACAGTCTGTAATCATTTTGGCTCATACCAGACATTCTCTTTTTGAGAAATTTAAAAAATATCCCCAGAACTAAATTCAAAACAGACAAAACGAGAATGATGTAAATGCCTGTTACTGTGCACCGAGGAGCCTGTGCGCTAGGTTTTGGGGGGGGGTGGGGTCTCAAACACCTCCTGGGTGCAAAGAGCAGCTAACAGACGAGAACAGGGTTTCAAGCATTCCTTTTTGACTACCAACATTTTTTCAGCCTCTAGCATTTCAGTAGGGCATTAAAAGCATTAAAGTGGAGTCTGCAGACTTGTTCTGTAAAGGTCCTAAATATTTAAGGCCCTGTAGGCCACTTCGTCCCTGTCACAAATACCCAACTGTACCATCATTTTAGGGAGAAAAAAAGCAAATATAGACGATACAAAAATGAATGTGGGGGTGTCCCAATAAAGCTTAATTTATGAACACAGAAATCTGAATTTCATGTAATTTTCACGTCACAAAATATTATATCTTTATTTTTTTCAACGACTTAAAAAGGCACAGCTTGCGGGCTATAGAAAAGCAAGTTGTGAGCTGGGGGGCATCTGCTCACCCTGCATTAAACCAAAGCAATACTTTCAGTCAGATGGAAGGAAAAGCAGTGAGCAACAAAGCAAGGCTATGGCCTTTTTCTTGACTCAGTTCTGGTGCTGCTGATTCTGGAGGCTTTCCTGGACCATCCCCCACTCCCACTTGGGGGAGGTGTCCCACTTTTGTGTTCTCACTGAAACTTGGGCCTCTCTCTATCTTAACACTTACCATAATATAGTCTGTGGATTATTTAGCTGTCTGTATCTCTCCAAATCAAGGGTAAGAATGTTTTTGTTTGCTTTTTAATCTGTATTCCTAGCTGACATGATGCTCAAAAAAATAAAAATAAAACAAACAAACAAATAAACAAACAAAACCCCTGGTACATGGTGGGAAGGAAAATAAAAGAGGAATTAGCTCAGAAATTGTTACCTTTATATAGACAATAAATATCAGTACAAAGTCTTGATAGAGGTTCAGTGATATACACCTAAAGAGTTAAATTACTAGTTCGCCTAACTTCTGCATCTGTTAACAATCTATGTTGTTTCTGTCCCATGAATATGCACCAACCCCTCAATTTATTCTCTTTTGCCTCCCTCAAGGCCAGGCATCTGATTAACTTGTTTAGACTAATCTGGATGAGAAAGACCCAGGCACTAATTTAAAGTGACCACCGAGTCTCCAGAAAGGCTTCAGGGTACCCAGGGTTCTGCAGGACACAGATGGAAAAACTACTTTCCTACAACGCTAGCCTGAAAAATGAAAGATGGCTTCAAATTGTTTAAAGAAAACCTGAAAAGCCACAATGACCAAATATAATACGAAAATCAACATGGAAAAGTCTACCTTATCATTATCATGTCAATCATAAAAGAGAAATTAAACACATGACCCTCTCCTGCCGGGTCCTTAACCTGCCATGGGTCCCTCTGGCAGTCTGGGGAAGCCAGCGGATCCCTTCTCAGAATGTTATTGAATACATAAAATAATATGCATAGTTTTAAAAAAGAAACCAGTTACAAAAATAATTAACCCACAGGACCTCCGCTGTCACTCCCTGTTTTCTTTCCCTGCTTTTTATTTTTTCTGCTTAGCGTTTGTCCCTATCTAACACACTATACATGGTATTTTACTTGTGTTCTCTCATTTAGTACATGTTTCCCCAACTAAAACCTAATTTCCACGAGGGCAGGGAAGTTTACTTTGTTCACCACTCTATTCCCAAAACCTACAAAATGCTGGTATATAACAGATGCCCAATAAATATTTGTTGAATTATGAAATACACTTCCCGTCTCCTAAGAGCTACTCTCTAAGACGAATCAAAGGCAGTTCTACTAGGACGTGTCATCCTCAGGAAAGATGATATGCAACATATATACAAACAACTTCTTGGTAGACACTGGAACCTTTTTATAAACACAATCTCATTCATCCACAATATATGTTAATCTCTAATGACTGAGGGCAAAGAAACAATGTGAGGTAGAGAAGTAAATGCCCCAAGAATAAAATCTATGTGCCGGGTCTCCTGCTTATCGACTCTGCCCCTTCACTTTACCTTTTGCCCTCTGAAATCTTTGCTGCATCTCCTTAAAGTGAGTTTATTTCCTATTGACGCTATCTAGTTGCACACTAACAATAAGAGACGCTTTCATGGAATCTGAGCAGACTCATTCATAACAAATGAATACAACACTCCTTTGCAACAAAGTTCTAGGATTTCCAGCTCATGCCCAGGCAATTCTTGAGTAGAGGAAATGGTTTTCTCTTAAAATTCATCTTAATCACAATAAAGTAAAAGGTTAACAAGAATTTAAACCTCAGACATGACAGGTTGTCTCATATAGTCCCAAGAGGAAGGATGCTTAAAGCCAAGACAACTCAAACCACCAGAGAAATGTAATAACTTCTACCGACTGCAATGCCTTCTTCACCCTACAGTGTCATAACGAATTGGAAAGGCAAACCAGAAACCAACAAAAGAGAGGGGAGGGGAGATGAGGTTATGAATGAGGTCACAGATGAAAGAAAATGGTGTCCTCAGACTGTTTCATAACTTAGCAAGCAGACAAAACCTAATAGGAAGGCAGTTTGGCCGTTCTTGGGTGGCTAAGACAAACATCAGCCTGCCCTCCACCCCCATTATTTGCCAGAAAGCAGAGCTGAGGAAATGTGCTTATATCATGAGGGTTTTTGAGATGCTCAAACCCCTCTCCTTAAAATGTAACTTTCCAATTCTGCTTAAACATCAGAATTTTCCATATTTGTGCATCTTCCTATGCAAAGAACAAGAAAATGTGAAGAAAGTTTTTTTGTCTATTTAATATTCTAAGTTTTAATAAACCAGCAATAGCTGGTCATCAACAGAGGAGGAGAGAAAGTTCCGCAGCAATGATATATATTAACAGGATTTCAAATTGGGGAAAAAAAAAAAAAAGGGAGAAAACATTATATGCTTGACTCCAGCTCAATGGGAAAATATTAACTTAGAACAACCATTATAACCAACAGGTGATTTCTTATATGGTTCTAGTTTTAACTCTTAGAGATGCATGCTTATTTTGAACTAATCAGGTGAAAACCAAAATAAATTTCTAACTACTTATAGTGCAATGGCTTTGTAATCACACCTAAGAGAAAGCCCTGAAGACACAGTGATAAATAAAGGTCACCGCCACAGAAAACTTATAGCCAATCTTTTCTCCTAAAGCAAAGATCTTCAAACAATGTTGTTTCAACATTACAATATCAGTGAGGTACTTCTCGCCCCAATATGCTTTTTAAAAAATGTACGATAAACAATTACATAAACGAATAAAAGTGAAGAACTCTAAAAACACAAATTATTTACATTATTCTAAATTCACTTATTGACTGACTGTTAAGAATGAAAATTAGAAACTAAACATCCGTTTAGTGAGATTATTTAAACAAACTGTGTTTTGTCCATTCTATGGAATACTACACAGCCATTAAACAAGAATGAGAGAGACCTCTAAGTATGGAAGTGGAAAAATCTCTAGGATGCCTTGTTATGGGATATGAGCAGCTAAACAACTCATATGATTCTGCTTATGCAAAATACTTATGGGAATCTGTACATATATTGTATTTAAATGC
>NW_006435764.1:5167705-5184864 GCF_000325575.1 Pteropus alecto
AGATCTAGAAATATATGCCAAATTCTTAATAGTGATTTAGTCTGGGGAGAGCCAGAGAAGTGAGAGAGCTCTGGGAGGATTTTCACGTCATAGTCTACATATGGCTTAAACGTATGGTTTGACAAAGTTGTCTTCATATATTATTACTTGCGTATAAAAACATCTTAATAAAGGAAGAAAGGACTAGATGATTCTATAAAGGGAAGAAAGCAAAAGATGAAAATTTGCTTGATAGATACTCAAGTATATTAATGTCAGAGCATGAGATTTTCTTTCTTTAACTTTGAAAAATTTTATGATTTTTTCCTTCAACTACAGTTGACATTCAGTATTATTTTATATTAGTTTCAGGTGTACAGCACAGTGGTGAGACATTTATATACCTTACAAACTGATCCCCTTGATAAGTCTAGTACCCACCTGGCACCATACATAGTTATTAAAATATTATTGTGAAGGGATTAAGAAGTACAATTGGCAGTTGAAAAATAGTCACGGGATGTGGAGTACAGCACAGGGAATACAGTCAATAATATTGCAATAACTATGTATGATGCCAGGTGGGTCCTAGACTTATTGGAGGGTCACTTCATAAGGCTTCCTTTCACTCAGTATGTTTTCAAGGTTCATCCATGTTATACCACATATCAATACTTCATTCCTTTTTAAGGCTAAATACTATTCCTTTGTAAGGACCACAATTTATCCATTCATCTGTTGATGGACCTTTGGGTTGTTTCCTGTTCTGGGTTATTATTACTAAATCTGCTATGAACTTGCAAGGCACCTGAGGCTTCCGACTGCTTTCATTTCTAACTCAGCACTGTCCACTCTCGGTTCACTACGACTCCAATCCTTACATTGGCCCGATGCACAATGGGAAAAGCAACCACTTATTCAACAAATATATATGAATGGACCTACTGTATGCCAGGAACATTCAGCCACCAAGGATACGGTAATGAATAAGACCGTATAATCCCTCTTCTATAAAACATACAGTCTTTTGGGGGGTGGTGAAGAAAGGGAGACAGACAAAAAGAAACAAGATAATTTTAGATAGGATGTGATAGGAAAAAAGTTAAAAGTTATATATTAAGAAAGTAACTAGGGGCATGTGTGTCTAATTCAGATCCGGCAGCCAGGGAAGACTTACCTGAGCTGAGCTCTGAATGACACAGCAAAGAGCCACCTAACTACCTGACGTTCCGGGCAGAGAGAACCGCAAGCGCAAAGACCCTAAGGCGAGAATGAACTCCTCCTGTCCAAGAAGCAGAAAAAAGGCCAGTGTGATAGAAATGCAGTGAATCAAGTGAAGGGAGGTGACAGATGAGCTGGAAAGGCAGGCAGAAATCAAGCCAAACAGAATCTTGTAGGCTGCGACAAGAAGTCTGGATTTTATTGGAGAGTATTAAGCAGGAGAATAAAACAATCAGATATGCATTTCAGAATGATCATTCTGGCTGTGCAGAGAACTGTAAAGGGAAAAAGTAGAAGCAGATCAGGTAGGTGGCCACGCAGGTGGCAATGGCTTGGACTACAAGGAAAGCAAACACGAAAAATGGGAATGGTTTCAAGACATCTTAGAAGTAGCATCAACAGATCTTGCTAATGGATTACATGTGGTAGGTATATAAAAAAGAACCTTGGATAATTCCTAGACGTTGGTGGGTAACGGCACGGGCACCACTTACTAGGATGGGGAAAATTGGAGGAAAAACAGGTCTGGAGTTGTGGGGAGAATCCAGAGATCTATTCTGGTCACGTTAATTTTGTGAAGCCGATTGAACATCCAAATGCAGATGTCAAATAGGCACTTGGATAGATGAGTCGGGCTAAGAGGAAAAAGTCAGTGTTGGATATGTATACGGAATAGTATCCGAAACTAAGCAGCAGATAATACAGTTTTGCTTCTGAAAGTCATGTACATATACCTCAGTGTACCAGGATCACACCAGATAAATAGGATTCCAAGGACAGTTTTACTTGGAATCAGGGCTGGGAGTAGGGAGGGAAAATTTTTATATTTGTACACACATACATATAAAGAGTAAAATGCTGAATTTACACAATTTTTCAAGATTAACCATAAGATGCCAATGGAATTTTGTGTTAGTATCAATCGATCTTTGGATTATACAAGACCCCTCCCTAGTGTAACATTTTTATCTGTCTTTTGGAGTGTTCAGAAAGAGTTGGGGAAGCATCAGAAAACACAACGATTAATCAGCTAATATTTAACATATAGACGGGGACCACCAGGCCCACGGCTGTGGAGATTCAAAAAGACAGAGTAGTATATCTAGTTAAGGACATGGACTTGAGTCAAACAGACCTAGGTTTAAACCCTAGTCTTGCTGCTTCCTAGCTGTGGAGGCAGGAACCTCACAGGGTTCCTGTAAGGGTGACCTGACAGATGACATGCAAGGCACTTAAGCATTGCCTCTGACTAAACGTTAACTCCCAACATGTTCTCCCTCCAGGGTTTCACTGTCTAAGGACATCTATAAGACCTAAATTTATAAAAGGATAATATAAGTTACATATAAAAATTGCTAAATGTGACTGGTCAGGAAAGCACTGAAATTTGGGCTGAAGATTAATACAGAGAAAAAGAAAGGTTTTTAGCTGTCATTTCTTTTCTTTTTATTTGAAGGGGAAGAGCTGAAGAAAGGAAAGAAGGTAAAACCCACGTGGAAAGGACAAGCACCACCTGCTGAGAACTCTTAACGATCAGAACTCTTGCCTCTCAACTGCCTGCAGACAATCTACATGCTATGCAATCCATCCACGTAAAGCGTACAATTCAGCTGTTGCTACTGCATTCAGAGTTGTGTAACCAGCACCACAATCCACTTTAGAACATTTTCATCATCCAGAAGAAATCCCATACCCATTAGCTGGCCGTCACTCGCTAGTTCCCCTCAATCCCGCGAGCCCAAGGCAGCCACTAAGCTGCTTTCTATCTCTGTGGATTTGCCTATTCTGGACATTTCACAGAACAGAATCGTAAAGGATGTGACTGGCTTCTTTCACTCAGCATAATGTTTTCAAATTTTAACCATGCTGTAGCACGAATCAGCACTTCATTTTATTTTATTGCCAAATAATATTCTACTGTACGGATACACCACACTTTATTTGTCCATCCATCAGTCGATGGACCTGTGTGTTGTTTCCACTTTTTAAAAAAATCTATTATGAGTAACGCTGCTATGAACATTCACATATAAGTTTTTATATGGCCATGTGTTTTCATTTCTCTTAGGTATATACCAGTTCTAGGTATATACCTAAGAGAAATGGTTAAACTCTGTTTAATCTTTTAAGGAAATGCCAGACTATTAAGAGTCAATACAGTGAGCTCCAAATATTCAAATGATGGTCACTAATTTCCTGACTAACATCTTTGGGCACCTGAAGTTACTTTCACATCTCATGCTTACTAGTTATTTGATGATTTTAAAGTTTGCAGTAAAAAGTCTATAGTGAGCAAGCAGAATATAGAGAGCACATTAAAAGGCCAGAAAAAGAACGCTATAACTTTATTTGCTCCTTGAAAACACTGAAAAGCTTCATGGGACAAACTAGATACAAAAGCCAAAATTAGAGTTATTTGCAAAAAAAGAGAGAAAAAGAGGTGCTTCATATCAATCAAGTGCACCCAGGTACTGAGGATGGGCGTGTATAAAGGGGAGAGTTTTAAGACCACATGAAGTTTTTGGCTGATGGTTCCATTCTCTGAGTAACTGTGGAAAAGGCTCTCTTCTGCCCGTTCCGTCCTTTGCCACTGTCCACTGTCAGTTCCTGTCAGCCAAGTGATTGTGATTCATGGTCCAAAACAGCCTCATTACCAAACAGTCAGAAAATGTGCATTTTCAATAAATACGACAATTGCCTGAGGCAGATTATCTTGCAACGAGACTGTCCTTCTGGGGCTCCATGGTCCGATGCAGCAACCACTGACCACACGTGGTTACTAAGCACTTAAAATGTGGCCAGTGAGACTGAGAAACTACATTTAAAATTTTTATTTAATTTTAATGAATTTAAATTTAAAGACTGAAACAGTAGAGATCCTTTTATGTTGATTACATTTACTTTAGAGTGGGTTAAATAAAACATGTTTTTAAAATTAAAAATTTTATGTTTCTATTTTTATTTTTAATGTGGTTATTAGAAAATTTAAAAGTTCATGTCTGTAAAAATACTAAAAACCAATGGATTGTACACTTTCAGTGAGTGAAACTGAATGTATGGTATGCAAATCACATCTTAACAAAGCTGTTTTTTAAAAAGTACATATGTGGTTCCCATCGTATTTCTATTTGACAGTGACAGTTTCTCCATTTCTGAAGCTACCATGAGTCAGTTACAATAATGAGAAAGAAGAAAAAAGGAGAAAAATCACATTTATGTCTAACGGCCTTCATGATAGACCTATTTACTAAACAAGGCAAGTAAAATTCTAAAACTAATAAAAAAGACAATCACCTTTTAAGAAATTAACTTCACTAATTACAACTGACAGTTATGAGTAACAGAAAATATTCCATGTGTGGATGGAAAAGAAAAATGGGATAAGAAGATTTAAAAATCTATGTTAAGGCCAAGTATACAGTCAAGAGGCCCAAGAAAGTTCCACAAGAACTAACACCTAGAAAACGTTCAATAAATGTTACATGGGAAAACAGAAGAATAGATGGGTGAATGAACAGCAAATTTAGAACAGAAAGAATGAAAGGTAATAGGAAAGAAAAAAGAGATTTAAAAACTTTTTAAAAAGCCTCTACTACATAATTATAAAAGCTACTGAAAATAAGTGCAACTTGCATATCAACAGATCACCTGTCTGGGGAAGTTATAACCCAAGGACAAGAAATATCACAGATAAAGATTTGGGAACAGAATCAACAGAAAAGAGATGGATCACAGGGAACACCCATCAGACTTTGAGTGTGTGGTGAAGTAAATGCATGCCATTAAAATCAGGAGGCATTTGGTAAGAGCTTTGGTAATTTATCAAAGGATCGTGAAGCAATAAGGCATTTGATAAGTGCTTCTTGATTATTTTAAGACCATGAATCATCAATGACATTAAGGTAGGAAAAGGCTACTCCTTCTATCTCCATACTATTAGAGAGATCAATGAAACTCTCACAAATGTGTTTGAACACAGGCAGGAAAACCAGCTCAGTTTAACCAAGGCAAACTTAATTGAATGTTATGTGTATCCTCCTGAGAAGAAAAAAGAAATACTGGCTTACTAGGTAAGGAATTCTCTGGAGTCATAACTTATCAAATCACTTGTGCCTTTTATATAGTAAGAACTTCACAAAATGAAGCATCAGTAATTGCAATTTCATAAACATGGTATTAATGCTGGCTGACAACCTCCTTCATCATTTATTAATGGCAAACAGTAGGCTCTGTTAGTAACAGTTTTCACTTAACACCAGGAATTGCCTTTGAGAAAGCCAGGTTCAACTCAAGGAAAAGAGATAAGGAAAAAAGTCAGTAACTTTCAATAGAGTATGAAAAGTCATTGGTTGTTAGAACAACACAGTAAAATGTCTGGGACGTAAAGGCTGGGGAGAGGGGCTGGAACGACTACAGCTGAAGGTCTAAAGCCAAGTGAAGACAAAGGAAGAGGGCTTAAGCTAGAGTTGGAAGGAAGTGCCTTCTTGTTACTGTATGTGTAGGTTCTTATTATATTATATGCTATTGTTATAAACTATGAATATATTTATTGAAAGATGTGCAAGAATACACATGACCTTCCCAAGGAAGCTTTCCCTGACGCATATATATGCCCTCACAGTACCTGTCACCCTTCTCTTTCTGAACTGTGAGCTGCATGATGGCATGATACAGGGTACACCCCTGAATCTAGCATGGAGCTTGGCACATGGTTAGTCTTCAGTAAATATCAGTTAAACAAATGAAGGCCATACCACCTGTATGGTATCTCAGGAAAACAGCCATAGACAAATATGATGGAATGGATGTGGCTGTGTGCCAATAAAACTTTATTTACACACGCTTGCTAAGGGTGGGACTTCGTTTGCTGACCCTGTTCTAGCTGGCTCAAAATGACCAAACACTATAAACCAGAAACCTTAGGAAGGTACACATGCCGTCCTCAACCGGAAAATCCCACTGGCTTCCCCTGCAGTGATCATATTTGCCATTTCCTTTCCACTCCCATTGTCACAGTCCAAATCAGACTCACGTAACCTTTCACTTACTCACAGACTCACGTAACCTTTCACGTCTCTCTGCTTTTGCAGGTGCTGTTCCCTCAACCTGAATTCTCTTCCTCCCACTCACCACCTATTAAAGTCTCTCTGTAAAGTTCTGCTCAACTGACTGCAAGTCAGAAAATATTAATTACTAAAAATGCTAATTACTTTAGGAGGGATAATTGTTGTTATGTATTTTTAAGTGTCCCTATCTCTTAGAGATACATACTGAAATTGTTATAGAAGAAATCCTATGGTCTCTGGGATTTGCTTCAAAATAATACGGGGGTGAAAGTGGGGAGGGGGTGAGGACGTAGATGAAACAACCTTGCGCTGATAATGAAGCTGGGTAATGAGCTCATACGGACTCATTACACGTTCTTCCCTATTTTTGTATATTATATAAAAATTCTTCAACAGAAAGTTGAAGACAAAAATTCCTGTTCCAATGGCAGATTCTACAGGAGAATTCACGCCTTTCCCCCTGTACTCCCTCGGCAGGTACCTCTGTTTCTTACTGACTTCAGTCTGCTCTGTATTGCTGTGAGCTCTTGACACCGAGACAGTGAGCTCCTTCAGGAGAGGCCTATATGGTATTCATCTCTGCAGCTTTCTCAGCATACTTCACATATAATTGACATCTAATATTGCCTGTCATCTGAAAAAAAGACTAAAATCAAAGAGACTAAAGGAGAAAACAATAATAGGAGCACCTTTCACTCCCCATGCCCCTGATCAAAAGTAAATCAAAAGAAGGACTTTTATCACTTCAACTGTACAATTTACCATGGAGTTCGTGAGCTATCACTAAGCTTCAAGCTTCAGTAATCCAATCTAAAAGCAGAAAATAATAACCATTCCTCTCAACTTTCCTGGACTAGAGGGTGGGGAGGCCTAAGTTTTTGTCCCGAAAAAGGAAATGGCATTAATGATTTTCCACTACTGACTTGGAGGCCACCAGTGTTTTAAACATCGTCCTCCTCATCATCCCGACGGAATCGATGTAGTTATTAAGGCTGAAGAGTCTCAGCAGAATCATGTGTCTGTCCTCGTCATTAGGCATCCATTACTTAGCTGGACTACAAAACCCTCTCTAACACAAAAGAGAATTCAATGACGCTAATTACCACATGTAGCCTATCAGAAGTTCCAATCAGGTAGCTCTGGTTTCAAATTTTACATGAGTGTCTCCAAAAGACTAGCAAACTCACAGTGCTTGCCATAGTTAGCAAAAGGTTCTCTCAGTCCATCTTATATAAAATGAAAATAAAAACTCTGCTTCTGAAAAGTGGACAGCTCTTTAAAGAACAGAACTTAATGCATCAAGTGTAAATACACAGGATCCTAGCCCGGAAGGAAGAAACCACAGTCATTTCTGGGTCTGCCGCTAACAGCACACACCGGCCCGCTAGCTCCCTCTTAAGTGATCATCTATGTCACAGCTTTGTCTATCAGCTCCAAATCCAATCCTACCCTCAGGCTTGTGCGCTCATCCTGTGCCTTCAGGTATCTGGTAAGCAATTTTAATGCACGCAAAAACATCCATTTCCTGGATAAAACCAACCAACACTCCCCACCACATATTTCCAACTTTCCTGTCTCCTGCGATAGCTCATCCGGTCCAAGACCCCAGCGATAGCGAGTGCTCCTTTCTCTCCCTCATGCCTGACTACCTTTTCTTTAAAGACTCTTTCTCTCCACTTCTATTCCCCGAGTCCAGTCTCCTATCCCTTCATGAACAAACCACCAAATCAGAAAATAGAGTATGTGCAGCTACTAAAAAAACAATCCAGGGATTTCTCCAAGGTGTTCAGTGAGAAAAGCTAGATGAAAAAATCAGTTTTAAGTCTGTCCTGTGAGGACCCAGCAAGAAAGCAGCAGCAATGAACCAAGAAGAGGGCCCTCACCCAAAGGCAACCATGCTGACGCCTTGATCTTGGACTTCCCAAACTCCAGCCCTGAGCAGACCACATCCACCGAGACAGTCATTTTCTGAGGAGAATATGTGATTGTCACAGAACGTATAGAACGCTTTCCTCTTCTGTAATACAAGTTGATCACCAGTATCCTTTTCATTCTGATTTTGTGACAACTGAATGACTTAAATCTCAGAGGCTCAGTTTCTTCATCCGTAGATCAGGGAATAATATCTACTATGTAATGTGAATTGTTTAGAAGATTAAATTTTTTAAATCGGTTTTAATACTATTCCTTTTTTAAAAAAGGATATTCCTAATTCACTCTACGTATATGTATATGCATTTATACATTATATGAGAATGGAAAAAAATATGGAAGGATACACATATACCTGGTAAGGGGTGGTACAAAATGAAAGTGAAGAGAAAGGGTGAAATAAAGCAAGCAAAACAGAAAAACAATAGACTTCACTAAGCAATACATATATACACGGTATGATCTTTTTTATGTATCTATATAAAAGTATATATAAATATATTCTCAAACTTTTAAACAAAATAAAAGTACTAAACGAATTCAACTGTACAAATGAAAAAATCTTCCTTTCATTCAGAAAATATTTTAACTACTACTCCAGTTTTAAAACAAATTCTCTGACAGTCCTTTCATGAAAAGGTAGAAACTAAGTCCCCTGCCCTTGAATATGGGCTGAGCTTAGTGATAGAGGAAATGACAGTGTGACGCCCCAGGCTAAGTGAGAAAAGGCACTATGGCTTCCACCTGGCTCTCTCTTGTGATGCTTGCCCTGGGAACCCAGCCACCACGATGTGAGGAAGCCAGTCAGCTAGCTACACGGAAAAGCCACCTACAGGTGTTCCAGCAGCAGCCCTAGCTGCCAAACGTGTGAATGAAAGAGCCTGCAGATGATTCCGGCCCCCAGCCTTTGAGCCACCAACTGACCTTGAGTGGAGCAGAGAGAACCCTTACAGAGCTCTGCCTAAATTGCAGATTAGTGTGCAAAAGAACATTATCCATATGCAGATGTGGCAGATAGAGACAATCAGGGTGGTTGGGAGATTGCCTACAATAAGCAAATAAATAAATACACTGAAGATAATGAAAGCCAGATTTTTCACTCTTGGAAAGGTACTTACAAACATGGAAGAGGGTATGGCTGGAAAAAAACCCTGAGGTATTATATTAGAATTGAAGATATTAGTTTGAAATCACATGTTTTTCTTATGGTTTAAAAACCATATGATTTATCTACAGAAACATATAGAGAAAGAGGAGGGAGGGAGAGGGAGAAAGAAAAGGAGAGGGAAGGAGGGAGGGAAAGATAGAGAGGGAGAGATGGGAGGAGAGGGAAGGGGGCGGGGAGGGAGAGAGGTGCTGTATACTATACTTACCTCTCCTGGCTCTGTACCTATTGAGAGCACTTAGAAGCAACAACATCCTGTACCAATGGGCACAACAAACTCCCAAATCTTGGTTTCTAAAATCCATCCTTTACTAAAAGAACCAAGACTCCTTAGAGAAATGGCTGATTCCAGGTCAGGGGCAACAGCAGGGAAAATACAAGATGAACCTGGACTATCTCCTTGTTCTAGAAAACTACGAAGTATTCAAATAATGCTAAAAATATAAAAGCCAAACAGCCTGAAAGCGCTTCCACCGGCCAAATCTAGTTACCTGAGCATCAAAATAAATAATACTAACAAAGTACAATCTGATGAATAAATTACAAATCCATGAGTCCATACTGAAAGGAAGGAAGGAAGGGAGGGAGGGAGGGAGGGAGATGAGAAAGCTCATCTGAGCATCAAAATAAATAATACTAACAAAGTACAATCTGATGATAAATTACAAATCCATGAGTCCATACTGAAAGGAAGGAAGGAAGGGAGGGAGGGAGGGAGGGAGGGAGATGAGAAAGCTCATCCTTACAAGAGAAAGCCAATTTATAAATGTAGAATAATAGAAACAACAAAAAAAATCATTTGGCAACCACACAGTTGTTGCTGATTTAGGCAGGACACAAATGCTGGTAGTTTGAACTTTGATGAGGAACAGGATATTGGCATAATCTCAAGCTGTCTCCACACAAAACACCAGTTACGAAAAGAAAAATAATGATGTTACAGTGAAGAAAAGTCCAGCCACCTGGCAGACACTAACATGACCAGAGGATGAAGGTTAACATCGCCAGTACCGAGACCGGTTAATATCACATGCCCCTTGATGTGATGTACTGAGAATATCGCAGCATCATTTCCATGACATTTTTGCCAAGAAATTACAACCTAAGTCTGGTCATGAGGAAATATTAATGGATTCGGCTTGTAGATCATCCTCCTAAATATAAGACTGTTGAGGACATGAATGACAGGACAAGACTAAGGGATTATGCTAGACAGGAGAATATGAAGAGATATGACAACTGAATCCACCGGAAGTTCCTAAGTGGGATCTTAGACCAGAACTGAAAAGGAAGTCGTTGCTGGGGCAGCTGGCAAAGTGAGAATGGGGCATCCGGACAACAGGCTGTAGCGATGCTAGCTGCCTGACTTAGCGAGACCCGCGGTAACTCTGGAGTGCCCGTGATGGGGAAAACACAGAAATATCCAGGGGTGATAGGACACCATGTACAGAACTCAGTCTCGACTGGCTCAGAAAAACTAATTTAGAGAAAGGTAGTATAAACGAATAATGTGGGAAAATGGTAACGGTTTGGGATTCTGGGTGAGGTGAGAGGGATGTGGGAGTTCGCCCAGTCACAGACTGGGACAGTTTACATCAGATATAAACGCATGCGCACAACACACACATACATGTGCACGGTCACATACAAACATATATATATATCTGAAAGGGCTCATCCATGATACATAAAGAACTGCTACAAATAAATTAAAAGGCAAACATACCAAATTATAAAACAGGCAAGACGTGCCCGGATGCTTCACAAAAGATATCCAAATGGCCCATCAGCAGGTGTTCAATGGCATCAGTCATCAGGGGAATGCAAATTAAAACCACAAGGAGTGAACATTTCATACCCACTAACAAGGCTAAACTTTAAAAAGACTGACAAAACAAAACGCTGGTGGAAACGTGGAGCGACAGGCGGCAGGTTAGTCACCACCGCTGCACAGGACCCAGCTCCGCAAACTCCGCGGCTTAAACACGCGTGCGCGCCCCCTCGCACCCAGCGCATCGCATCGGCAGCCCAGGCCCGGCTGAGCCTGCCGCAAGGCTCCCATCCAGCCGTCTGCTGGCTCTGTGCTCTCACCTGTCTCACCGAAGCCTGAGTGGGGAGGATCTGTTTACTGGTTGTTGGCGGCATTCAGTTCTTCATCAGCTACCGGGATGAGGGCCACAATGCCTAAGGACTTGAAGCTGCCCTCGGCTCCCAACCACGTGTCCCTCTCCACAGGCAGCTCACAAAATGGCAACTTGCTTCTCCAAAACCAGCAAGGGAGAGTCTCTTCACAAGATGGGCATTACAATCTGATGTAACATAACCATGTACATCCTGTCACCTTGCCATTTTCTGTTAGGAAGGATGGAGTCACAGGTCCCACCCACACTCAAGGGGAAGGGGTTACACTAGGGCATAACCACCAGAGATCATGAGAGCCATCTTAGAATCTGCCACAGTAAGTGGGAATGTAAACTCAAACAACCACTTTTGGTAACCTGACAGTTACCAAAGTTAAACATATACCTACGCTAAGATCTATGATTCCATTCCTACACATTTACCCCTAAAGAAATGAAATGTATATCCATAAAAAGACTTGTACATGAATATTCATAGCAGCTTTATTCATAACAGCCAAAAATCATAAACAACGCATATGTCCATCAGCAGGAGAATGGAGAAACAAATTGTAGTATCTGTTTCAATGAAATATCACCTGGCAATAAAAAGGAAAGAACGACTAACACACACAACATGGACGAATCTGGCAAAAGAAGGCCAACACAAGAACACAGACTATATGATTCTATTTATATGAGGTCCAAAAACAAACAAAACTAATCTATGGTGATATAAACCAGAACAGTAACTGCCTATGAGAGGTGGGGGTTGACTGGAAGTGGTAAGAATGTCCTATATCTTTATTAAGGTGTTGATTACATAAATGAATGTCAAAACTCATCAAACTATAAACCCAAATTTCACTGCAATTTAAACTTTACTTCAATTAAAAAAAAAAAAAAAGTTCAAACACGTATTAACAGAAAAAGAACTGAGCACAGTAAAGAGCACAGATTCTGAGGCCAGACAGCCAGGGCTGGAACTCTGACTATGCCACTTTCTTGGGCAAGTTATCTAACCTCTGTGCCTCTCTACCTATCTGATAATTAAATGAATTAACACATGGACAGCAATTAGAACAGCACCCAGTATACATTATGTGCCCAATTAATATTAGCTGCTATTAAACGAAACTAAAAAGACAATTATGAATGCTACGAAAAACTCAAAGTTGACCAAGAAAGGAAAATCACAGTTTACTACATGGCTCAACAGTAACTTGCCTTTCTGTGGTCATAATAAAATCCTGAATAATATCGAACCAAAATTACACTTTAATTGGGAGAATGAGGTGATGGTTAAATAGCCAATCTTCCACATTTGGAATTCACCAGATAACATCCAAAGATTGTTTCTGAAACAAGCTTTGTAGAACAATTTGACTCTCTAAAATACATGTCTAACTTTGATTAAAAATAAATACGAGGTAAAAACTACTAGGGGGAAGTGGACTAAAAAAAAAAGCAAAACCAGGGAAGAAGATAATCAAATGCTGAAACTTCAAATCAAACCAAAATGCAATTAAAAGGAGCATCTGTCTGCATAGGAAGCTGTGTTCTAGAGGTAACACTAAACTACAGAGAGCTTAGGTTACTGGGGGTGATCACAACGAAATTCAGTACCTTACGAGTACTGACTATATTCTATGTTAAAATTGCACAGATAGTATCCCTCCTCCCCTACAACTCACAGTCCAGAATCTTATCAACTTTTTATCCAGTACTAGGTCAGGTATTTCTCAATCCACTGGCTAGAGTCCAGGGTTATAGTGAATTAATATGAATGAGAATTTAATTATAATAATGTATTACCAATATTCACATGGAAACTTTCAATGAGGAACATGAAACTTGTTTAGATTTTACTGTAATCCTCAAAGCAATGCTAAGCAGTAAGATGATGAAAGAAATGGAAAGTGAGTAGTTTGACTACTTTCATTTGAAAACCAGAATTAAGACAAGAATCCCAACAGAGTAGTCCTCTTGTTGCCTTCCTATAAACACACAAGCTTTTAGTAAATCGACGCCACTTTCCGTAAATGAGTTTGCTCTACAGAGACCATGCTCAAAGAACCCCAGACTGGGCAGAGCCAGACTATTTAGGAGTCTTCATCTTAGTAATTATGCCTCCAGTCCCTGCAAAAAGAACAGTGAGCAAGTTCATGAATCAACACCAATGGCACTTCTGTAGCACTCTAAGACCTGTAAAGCATCTATAAATTGTTTCATCTGTTCTTCCCAACAACCCTGAGTAGTCATCTAGCCAGTTATTTTTATTTCTTTCCATTCTGAGAAGACTGAAGATCAAACGGTAACTAACTCGAAATCACAGAATTTTTGTTAAAGGAAGGATTTAATTCTTCTGGCTCCAAGTCCAGTGTTCAATGCACTCTATCATTATGTCTGTGTAACCAGAAGTCTGGGAAGATTAATCATCTGCTGATTTTTAAAGTCTAGATTATAGATATCAACATTTGATGGCAACAACTGTTGACTTACTTTGGGTCTCTTCCAAAAACAAACAAAAAGTCAAACATACCTGAGGACATTCAAGCACACTTACATTTATGGACTATACAATAACTACAACGAATGCAAAATGTCTTTAACAGTACTTCGACAGAGTAATGGGGGGTGGTGAGAATGCCTCCAAGGTGCTTTCTGGATTGTCACAATGGTTGGGGACTTCACTGACATTCAGTGGTGGAAAAACCAAGAATGCCCAACCTCCTGCAACCCGCAGTTCCTTTGGGTCCTGCTCATTTAAGAAATGACCAGCTTCCTACATGATTTCCAACTTTATCGTAAGCGAAAACATTCTGCCCAGAGGCAGAACCAGGTTTTGTAGGGCCTATAGCTCATACAAGCTGGACGGTCCTTCACAAGAAAAAGCATACAAAATTACAATTACAAAATTAGGTTTAGGATTTAAAAATATTAAATACGTAGGAATATATCTAAACAAAGATGTACAGTTCTTCTTTGCTGAAAAGCACTAAATCAATTAAAGATCTAAATAAATGGATGGACATATCACGTTCATGAACTGAAAGACAATAAAGATTTCAATTCTCTCCAAATTAATCCACAGTCAATGCAATCCTAAAAAATTCTCGAAAAACTTTTAAGAAAGTTGATTCTAAAATTTCTACAGAAATGAAAAGAGCAAAGACTAGCCAAGGCAATCAATGAAGAAGCAGAGTTGAAGACTCAGACCCCGAGGAAACAGACCTATTATAAAGATCAGCAGTAGAGACAGGGAGACATTAGTGCAAACAATGACAAACGGACCAGTGGTACAGAACAGAAAGTCTAAAAATAGATCCACACGTACACTGTCACGTGATTTATGATCAAGGTAACAATGCAGAGCAGTGGAAAAAGATCATCTTTTAAATACATGGTGCAAGGCTAACTGAATATCCATATGGCGGGGAACGAATCGGAACCTTCACACCACATACAAACATCAATCACAGATGGACTAAATGTGAAAGGTAAAACAGTACAGCTTTTAGAATAAAGTATTAGAGAATATCTTCATGATCTTGAAGTAGACTAAGATTTCTCAAACAAGACATAAAAGGCACTAAATATACAGGGAAAAGTGACAAATTGGACTAAATTAAGATTAAGAATTTCTATTCATCATAAGACACCATTAAGAGAGTAAAAAGACAACCCACAGAGTATGAGAAAGTATCTGTAAGAAAAAGAACTCCTACAAATCAGTAAGAAACACAGACGACCCAACAAAATGGGCAAAGGACCTGAACAGATACTTCGTAAAAGAGGATATCCAGATGGCCAATAAGATTATGAAAAGGGATTCAACATCATGAAGGAAATGCACCTTAAAACCCCTGGAGAAACCACTTCACCGCCAAGCAGAATGACTAAAATGAAAAAGACGAAGAATACCAACCCCCACTGGAGATGAGGCACAACTGGAGCTCTCGTCCACTGTCAGGCTGAACATACGTGCCCCCTACCCCCAACCAATCCCGCAGTTCCACTCCTGGTTATAAACGTTAGGGACATGAAATCGAATACACGAGCGTGCTTATATCCACCAACGGACAAGCGCGACGAGCATGTTCAGAGTCGTACTGGTCGCAACACCCCTAAACTGGAAATCTCCCAAACGACCGCCACCAGCAGAACCGTTTAATAAATTGTGATATGTTCACACGTGAAACAAGAATATATGAACTGCGACTACGTGCAACCAAGTGGATGAATCACACAAACTTAAGTTGAACAAAAGAAGTTAGATACAAGAGTGTACACTGTATGAAGTACAAAACCAGGCAAAACTAACTTTCGCTTTTACAAGTTAGGATACTAGTCATCTTTGGTGGGGGAAGAGGTAGTGATTAGAACGGGGCAAGGTAATGTTTTGGGTGTTGGTTAAGTTCTGCTTCCTGATATGGGTATTTGTTATGTGGGTATGTTCAGTTTGTAAAAATTCATCAACTGTACTTGTTATGTGTGTACTTTTCTAAGTATTATACTTCAATAAAACGTTTTCTTAAAAAATTAGGTACAGGGCCATAGAAGCAGCCTGTGCACGTGAAGGGCCTTGAAGCTTAAGCTTTATTAGCTTCATAATAAATATGCCTTTGGTCATTCTGGACACGTATGTATATACATAAAAAGCGGTTTATAATTATCTAAGCCTAGAATTAGATTTTATATAGAAACAACTATATTTCTCACCATTTAATATACACTGAATTTTCAATTAATACAGGTCTTGTGAGAGGAAAGACTGTATTTGCTTTGTGTAGAACTCGATGAAGATTTATTCACCATCCTAGAAAATCATATCACCAATGGCATTGCCACATATGAGTCACCCACGCAATACACCTTGTCAGTCCCTATTTATGGGTGTCATAGTCATAGAGATAAGCTAAGTGTACCTGCAAGCACCTGACGGCTATGGTTTCTAATGTGCTGTGAACATTTACAAACAAATGTCTTCTGAGAATTTACATTTAGAAATAAATACTGTATTATGAACAGCCCTTTTGTTTTTCCTTCATATTACAATTAAGATGTAGATATGCTGGTAAGCTTTACTGTCTGGGAATTTCATCTCAGGATAGGAGCGGGGCCGTAAAGTCTGACTGTTGAGAACAAGTAACAAACCATCAGACTATCAAAAGGACTATAAAGAGAATTCTAATTCCTGAACTTGGTAACTGTTCTTTTACGCTACTCACATTATCCAAATCATAAGTTAAGTAATATACTTATCTAAAATGTAAAGAGAAAAAGAAAGAAAAGAAAAACCCAGCTGCCATTTTCAAGAGCAATTATCTAAATATATCATAAACTTGATCTAGACATGGTAAGCAGAATAAGGGGGAAATAAGGGTTCAAACTACAAGATCTAACTGAGCCTTTTTCCTTCTGGATCAGTTAGATCCAATTTGGCATTCACAAGCAAAGGGCTCCATTATTTTTCTGTTCTCTTTCAAAAATAGCTCCACCTTCAAGATTACACAAATTAGATCATTCTGCAGCAGGATTCCTCTTTACAGAGCGGCTCCTAGGAAGCACAGACAGGCTGTCTGATGTAGCAAACCAGTCATTTAAAAAAAAAAAAAAAAAAAAAAAAAAAAAAAAAAAAAAAAAAAAAGATTTTTTTTCTTTTTAAATTTACTC
>NW_006435764.1:5184883-5194426 GCF_000325575.1 Pteropus alecto
AAAAAAAAAAAAACCACAGATGTTTTTTACTTTTAAATTTCACTGGGTTAGTGACAAAGGATATGTACTATACTTGTTAATGGCTTCTGCAATAGATCTCCCTCATCAAAAACCAGCAAATAAGCAAGGGTCACAGAGGGACACTAGACTAAGCAATTATGACAGCAGAATCATTAGGGATGTTGAGACTCAGCTGATCTAATAGCTTCAACATGGCCTACAGCATAAATAGAATTTATCTATATTTTTAACACAATCAGTTGCCAACTTATCCAGTAAATTCCCAGGGAAATTTCTTACCAATTAATTACAAATGGCGAAAGTAGAAACAAACTTCCTCAAGATCTTTGAAGAGTTCTGCTACACAGTTCTTATTCTCACATAATGTCATTTAAGATAGACATGACAATAAAAATTAATTTTTTGGTAAAAAAAAAAAAATAGATACACAGAAGTTAAATAGAAGTCATCCTTGAATCTTTTTCTTCTATCACACCCCCAAATCCAATCTATAAGCAAATTCTTTAGTCTTGAAAACAGACCCAGAATCTGAAGACTTCTCATCTCCTCCACCTCTACCACCCTGGTCCAAGCCAACATCAGCTCCCACTACATCAAAATAATACTTCTAACTGGACTCCCTGCTTCCACCCCCGCCTTTCTTTACAGGCTATTCTACCACTGTGACCAGTGGTTTATTTTAATACAGAAGTCATTCTCATGCCTCTTCTCTGGCTCAAAACCTTCAACAGCTTCCCACCTCACTCAAGGTCAAAGCCAGAGTCCTACAACGGCCTTCAAGATTTGGTTCTGTTTACTTCTCTGATTTTCTCTCCCATTACTCTCTGCCTCTCTCACTTGGCTCCAGTCCACAGGCCTCCTGGATGTCCTGGAATCTCCCGTACATGCTGTTTCTTCCACTGGCTTGCCTGAATGTGTGTTCCATAAGGACTGCTCACCTTCGCTGAGGTCTAGATCAGCTTATTTAAAACTAACACTCTCTCTGAGCACCGCCCCCCGCCCCGTACTCCTCTTTCCCACTTTAATTTTCCCCACCTGATGTACTCTATCATTTGCTCGCTCATTTGCTGTTCACCACGCCCCCGGAAGGTAACCCCCAGGAGAGCCGGGATGTTGTCTTTTACTGACCGCTCTCTCCTCAGTGTCTAAAATGGAGACTGGCATATGATGAATGCACAGTAAGTATCTGCTGATTGCATGAAGTTACTATTAGATAGAGAAAGAGTTACAGAGACTTATCCAAACCCATATGGTGACATAAAGTCAAATAAGAGACCAAATTCTAAAGCCAAAGCATTTGGGGCACATGGTTTTAAAGAAATTAGAGCAACTTGCTGACATTTTTCCTCTAGATGTAAGAGGAGGAGGAAATACTTGAATGGGAATCAAATCCAAACCCAAATAGAGCATCATCTCATTTTTCTATAAAATCTTCTCTTAAATGGATTCAAATAAGATGACGCCTCACCACACTAAGACATGGCATTCGTTTATCAGTGAGGCTGCCTGAGAACTAAGCCCTTCCGGAACCTAAGTAAACATATCACTTGGCCTAAGTCCAAAGCACGCCAAACTAACCTCATGCCAAATTTTAGTTTCGAAGACCATCTCTCATTTCCAGCCCAAGTTTTTGTTTCTCTAATGAGATGATTCTTCCTTTTTTCTCCACGGAGAGAAAAATCAACCGAAAAGATTAACAGGCAATGCTTAATAATATTATAGCTATTCCTTTTTATAAGTTTTTTTTTTTTTAAGAAAGGATAGAGGGGATTATCTACAAGTAATAAAAACAAAGCCATAATGATATTACATACAGTTAATGAACAATTCTCCCCATTAAAGGTGAGGGAATAAACAATTTATTGCACATTTTGGTGGCAGAGAGGAAATACAATTAAATCCATTAATAGCCACAAGAGTTTTTATGTCCCCAGAGGGCCTTGGTTTCCAGAATTGCTTATTCATTTTCATCCATAGCAAACATGGTGCATGCAGAGATGACAGAATACTGCAGACTACTTTCCACATCTTTTAATTTTGATGAGACAATTATTAAACAATAGACTTAATGTAGATAACACTGCAACATTACATTGGATATGAGCTGAAAGTGCCAGAAACCTACCTGTGAAGACAATGTAAATGATGACCAACAAAAATCAGGTCTACCACAGGTCTACAAATATTATATCATCAAGTTCATAGTTTCACTGACATTACCCAAGATGGGAAGGTAATATAATTCCTATGAATAAAGATAGATGCTCAAACCGTTTACAAATATTTTGTTTCTACTCCTAACAAATCAAAAGGCAAAAATGGGTATCCTTGCTTTTAAAAATCAGAAAGAAAAGTGACTTGCTCAGAAGTAATCAAAACAAATTTAACCGAGCGCTAGACATAGAACTTTACTTACTAATCTGTAATACCCCAACCCAAACTTAAAATCTGACTTGTATCTCTACCTGTATCTTCAAGAGGGTTTCTGACTCCCTAAGATTTTAGTTTAAATCCCGACCCTAAACTCACCAGCAATCCTCCCTCTTGAGCACAATCTAGACCAAGAGGTAGGCAAAATGTTTCTTTCTCCCCCTCTAAAACATCCCAGCTGTGACTCTCATGTTCTCAGATTATCCTACCCCATTGCTCTTGGCCTGATATTCACAGTCCATTCACTCTTCACATATTTGATTACCTGGTTCTTCGGCCCATAGTATATTAGAAGCAACAAAGCAGAAAGGAGGCATATTGATAGCCACAGAGAGAAATAAAGACAAAAACAAAACTAGAACAGCAAACACCAGTTAAAAAAAGTTATCGCCACGTACCAGTCTACACTCTTTGAGCACCGATGTTCCCATGAAGACCCCACTCAACATGATGCCCACACTTCAGAGGTTAATCTGTTTTATACAATCTTGAAGAACCAGAAACATGTCAATATATTTCCAGATTTCCAACCAAAATGGGAAAATAAAGTCTTGGTGCTTATAAAAGGGGAAAGTCAATATATATACACTAAGATCCAAATGTTTCATGACCGGCCTTCAATGCATTATCAAGTTTCTCCTGTAAAAGTAGAGTATGGTTTTTCTACAGTTTGAGATACAGAAAGGAAAACTTAAGGAGACCAGAGAAAAATATCAACTCCATTTAAACCCTCAATTTTCCTTGGAGTTGCTCCGCTTTCATTGGTGATAGGTGACTAGCTGTGAACCGGTTTAGTGGCTCTTCTGGCTGCCAAAGCAGAGCTAAAGAAGTCAGCAGGTACAATAGGGAAGCTGTCAAGTCAAGTTGGCTCAAAACAAAGTTGTGGTTTGCAGGCGGGGCCGGCACCATCTCTTCCGTTCAAATAAGCCGGCAGGATGTAGAAACAGGATCCCGACCCAGCCACTGTTTCAGAGAACCAAAATATTTTGCTTTGACTTTCTAGTCTATTAAGCTTGGGGTTTGGCAGGATCTGTGTCTAAAGTGAACTCAGACCTTGTGATGATCCCACTGAGGAAACTGGAATACCAAGAGAGTTGCCCTAATTCTAGAAAGAAAGCAGTTTTTGGAGGGGCATGGAGGAGAGATAGAGAACTGGACTGGCAATAAAGATGGCAACAGTAATAGCTAACATTTTTAAGTATTTTCTATACGTCACATATGCACTGAACTTGTATTAATCTCATCTAATCCTCATAATAAATGATGGGTAGGGACAATTATTATGTCTATGTTACAGACGAGAAAACTGAAGCATTAGAAGTTAAAGAATTTGCCCACGTCACTCAAATGGTAATCAACATAATCAGGGTTAAAATCCTGGTTATTGGCTCCAGAACCGATACCTGCAGCCACTATACCACGAAGCCTCTCACTGTCTATAGTTTGGTAAGAGAGCAGCATTCTATAATTCAAACATGATAAAGTCTAAAGCATTAAATATTATTTGTCAACTGCGAGGCCCAGAAAGGGCTTGGGGGACACCACGTTTAAGCAGGGAAACAGCTATGGTGTCAGACAATCATGAGTCATGAGACAAATCCCAGCTCCACCTACCTCTAAACTGCAGCGCCTTGCAAAGCCTTGCAGAAACGCCTTCATTTCGCTGGGCCTCGATTTTCCTTTCTTGGACAGAAATCTCAGTACCTGCCTCTGATGGTTATGGTGGCGCACAGTAAATGCTCAGCTACTCAGGCTCACTTCATTCAGGCATCGGCTCAAGTGTCACCTCACCAGAGGCCTTCTCTGAGCTCCCCCAATCTAAAACAGCCCTTCCTCCAACACTCTCCATTCCCCACCATGTCTTATATTTCATTGTGGCACTACTCACTACCTGGCTGTTCATCAAAGATCTAATTATCTGTTTATTATGTCTCTTTCCACTAGAATGTACACTCTAGGAGAGAATGGATTTTGTCAATGTTTGCTGCCATGTCCTCAGTACCTACAGAAGTATTTGGCACACAGGAATACTCAGTAAATATTTATTGAATGAATGAATTGTGTATAACAGATGTTCATTCAATAAACATTACGAATAAACAGGCACTGTTCATTTGACAAACATATTTATTGAGCACCTATAAAGCAACTATATAAATGAACAGGATTATTTCAGAAGATGATAATTAATTGTGAAGAAGCATGGACTGGGCAGGTGAGGGCAGCTTCCAAGGTGGCAGGTCAACTGAATGATCCCCAAGAGCCAGCCACACGATAATCTGAGGACAGAGTATCCCACAGAGAACAGCAAGTGCAAAAGCCCAGAGGGGTGACGGTGCCCAGGCCCAGCTTGCCCAGGGCCGAGTGAGCATGGGGCAAAGGGGTAGAAGGTTAAAGACACAGGAAGGGGCCACATCATGAAGTATCTCTTAAACCACAAAAGGGGGATTTTATTCTAAGTATGATGAAAGTTACAGTGTCTCTTACCTTCGGCCACTAGAATGTATACTTTATGAGACCAAGGATTTTTGTGGTACATACCAGCTGGTCTACAAACATTTGCTAAATGAATGAACTGGGAAGATTATAAAGGGAGGAGTGACATGATTTGATTTTCATTTTAAACTATCACTCTGATCCGCTATCAGTTGTTTCCTTCCAAGAGGAGACCGGGGTGGCAGAGGATGGGTGGAATAACAAACAGCAGAGTGCCATGAATTTGAGAGGTACCATAAAACAGAAGAGGAGGAGAAAAAAGCTACTTTCTAAATCTTGAAGCCACTGGTGTCTTTAAACAAGACACAGGAAAAGGTAAGTGAGGAGGGATCAAATAAATGACAACTGATGTCCTAAGCCTTTTGTATTTTCTAAACTATTTTTAAACACTGCTATAAAGAATCTCTATTTCACCTATGAAAAGAAGAACAAAAGGAAATCCACAGACACACCTATACAAAATGCTTTGGAGAATAACTATAAAGAAAAAACACCCCCTATATCTAAGCACGATAACCAATCCACATTTTCTCAGGGACAATTAATATGCCAATTATGTCCAGACTGTTCCCTGGGGGAAATCTTGCACACAACAAGGTTTTTGAGATGCAGAGTCATTTGGAGGAGTTCCAGGTATTGCAATAGAAACCAAGTTTTAAAACATCACTTCTTCATATCTACCTGTACCTGTATCAAGTCACTAAGAAAAAAAAAAAAAAAAAAAAAAAAAAAAAAAGGCAAGACAAAGAAATAGATGAATTTATGCTATCTCGTTCCTTTGACTTACATACACAGTCTCCATAAAAACAGGTAAATTACAGTGTAATTTCTAAAATGCACAACACAGTTCTAAAATTATTTTGCCAAAATAATCTACGGAACCTACCTGGTGCGTATGTTTACAGAACCAAAAGTACTGAAAGTGATGAAAGGATGAATGACAGGTTTAGCTGGGAGTTTACAGGGTCGCGACCCCCACAGAGAAAAGAGGAACAACAGTGTCCGGGGCCAGAAACACTGATGACGCTAGAACTGACCCCAGATGGTCTGGCCTAAAGTGCACGTTGAAAATGTTACCGTCCAAAAGAATCTACCCAAACATGAAATAAATAAATGTGCCATTATCAATATTGTCTTACTGCTGGTGCCCCACCTTCCGCCCACAAGGAAGCAGTGGTCTAGAACATTCTCCGGTCACCATTTTATGCTATCAGTGAAAATAAACGAACAACTCTAGAACCAAGAAAGGAAAGTGATGAGTGGAGTCCCCCGCGCCTTCACCCTTTCGATATGTACTTTTTTACAGCTTTATTGTGATATAAAATTCATAACGTTCACTCATTTGAGGCATATGATTGAGGAAAATCAGTATGTATTTTTAAATATATATTTTTTAAATGACATTTACTGGTCTTTTCTATAATACATGTTCATTGTATAAAGTTTAGAAATCACCAAGTCATATATAAAGATAAAAATTAATATCACACATAATCAATCCTACCATCTAAACACCATTTTGGAATTAATGCTTCCAGGCATTTTTTTCAACAGATACTGAGACCTAAAACTGCACCCAGAAGCAAATTCCCTCTAAGAAGTGAGCAGACCAGAAGGCAACACATTTAAAGGGCAAAAACTAACAAAGAAAACTAATGCACCCTTGAAATAACGAAAAAAGGAGGATTTTAAAAAAAATTTGGAAAGGAACAAAATTATTCAGTTTAGTTAAATGAAGAGAACCCACAAATATTAATACTAAAAACGCCATACATAGGCAATTTTCTCTACAAAACAACTAGAACTTTCTGTGCTCCTGGAAATGTTCTAGATCTGCCCTGCCCAACATGGAAGCCACTAGCTACATGTGACTAGTGTGATGTAAAATGTGGCTAGTGCAACTATGGAATTTTAAATTTTATTCAATTGTAATTAATATTAATTTTAATAGCCACATGGGGCAGTGGCTACTGTATTGGACAGCACAGCTTTAAAGATAAAACAGCTTATGACCTTAAGACATAATTAAATGTCAAATGCAATGTTTTAAGGAAATATTTTCTAGAAGATATATAAACTAAGTAACAACAAATCATCATTTACTGGCCTTCTCTACCGTGCTACCCAAGGTAGAGGCCAGGTACAGGTCTGCCTAGGTGGCTCCCTGGGCTGTGACTACAGCTATTGTTTGGTCTGTAATAAGATGAAAGGGAACGCAGGGTCCAGCAGGCTTTCTAACCAGACAATCGCCCTTGCAATGGCAGTAAGAGGGAAACTCTAGAATTGGTTTCTAGGCACAATATCTTGGTTTTCTAAAACCCTCAGAAGCTCTGCTGGTTATTGTTCTAACTAGGCCTAGAGACGGAGGATTCTGTCAGTGCTGGCCAATCTAGAACCAAACCACCTTGCTCAATTCCAGCCCAATGGGCCTCTGAAAGATGTTCTAAGGCCAACTTCAAACTCGTTTCTCAGGAGTGCTTAATACCACTCAGAACCCATGCTGGAATAAAAACCAGCTCCAGCAATCATTCCCACAGCTACCCTGGGTTCCTCAAGCACTCCCAGAATGTGACGCCGCAGATGCAAACCAAGCTGACTCCAAATTTCAGAGGACCCACTGAGCCTTCAAATCCAGGCCAAAACAAGATGAGGACTCCTGGGGTAAAGCTGTGAAAAGACATTTTCTGACTTGCACCTCCCTCATGCACACTGATGCAAGCAGGAATAGTAGCAGAGGCAACTTATTGGCTCGGCTAAGAAAGTGGAAAACTAGTTTAAAAAGAAATCACATAACCACTAATGTGTCCAAAATATCTGTAAATCAATACGTGTAAAATGGACTGTGAAAGTCATTCTCTTTCTGCCTTAAGAAATCTGAGCTTCCACAGGGACGACAGATAATATTACCCCGCCAGATAGGATATTCTATTACAACAATCGCAATGTGAAATTCAAATCTTTGGAAGTATCAATTAATGCTTTTAAGACTTTTAATGCTAGAGAAATAGAAGTTTCACCAGGTCTTTCTTATTTGATCAATTACATTTACTTTAAATCTATCATTTAACCACTTTCTGCTGTGGAACTATAGGTCTTATATTTATTGCACCCACATCTTAGAATCGATAGTAAGTAAAAGTATTCCCAATCAATGGATGAAAAAACTAAAGTGTGAAAGAATTTGCCCTAGTATACAATAAGAATACAGAGCAATATATCCTGGCTTGTCTAGTGCTTCTGTGGTCAGCGGGGCAACTGCCCCACGTGCCTTCATGAAACACTTGTATTACAGGCTGGTCATGCCAACTTAGCCATGGCCACCTCTTTCCGCTCTAACACTTTTGTACAATAAGGCTAAACTTTAGTGCCCACTTTTTTTTAATGTGGTCTAGGGAGAAATGTGACTGATAAGCACTGAACTCCTTCCATAAGCACACGTACCGATAAGAATATGCGAATGTGCTTTGTACTCAAAGACAAATGTGATGTAGTTTGTGAGTGGCACAGCACATTTTGTCTCCTGATAATCAGTTTTACACCACCGAGGAAATGTTGTACACACTTGTGAAATTTAATAATTTTTCTGCCTCTCCTACTTAAGCAATTCAAAGAGAGAAAAGAACACCAGGGGAAACTTCGCCAAAGACCTAAGAGAAGGGCATCGACAATGAGACTCGAAACTCCTTTAACATCAAGCAACATGCCACCTGGTGCCTATAATAGTGCCACGCCACTATCCTTACCATGGACCACAGTAGAGGAAGTACGACTTAGTGTGGAGGGCAAACGATGCCAGCTTCAAAAGCTGTGAATTTCACAAAGGAGCTACAACAGACCTACCTGCTCCCAACAGAATCACAAAAGCCAACTGTATGTCCCAGTGATTACCTCGGGACTGAGAAAAAGAGCTAGGACTGGGGCTTTTTCCTTACAATTTCCATGTTTCTGTACTAGTGGAATTTCTAACCATGGACATGTATTTTATCTTTTAATTTTTTTAAAAAATGCCATTTTAAAGCCAACGACATGTATCCTCTTCATCTACAAAAAATTTTAAAAAGATGACTGTGGATTGAGGAAACCTAGTGGATGTTAATAAGATCGGACTCCACACCTAAGAAACAACTGCAATGCTCATCTTTATTTAAATATCCAATAAAGGGAAAGATAACTTTTTCAAAAGCAAATTATATTTCTATAGGGACCAAGAAAAGCATGACTTCCTTAACACTTAACTTCTCAACCCTCTTCTGTGCACTAGGTGGAGGAACACGTTCCACAAAACGGAATCCCACAACATTGTTATACACAGCTACTTAGATCCACAATCACCTTTACGTTTCTTAAGCGCATATATCTCATATGTTTGCATCCTGTCTGTTACACGAGACAATAATGTCAATCCTAGACTATATTTAAAGTGCTGTATACAGATTACATGCTGCCAACATATTCTAAACAACATGAACAAGTACACCAAGGAGACCGCAAATTAACCAGATGACTCTAATAATTTGAAGGGCCAAGACAAGGCCATTTTCTCCCTACAGGGTGTTATTTTCTACCCTGCAGATCAAACAGCACGCTCCACAGAAC
>NW_006435764.1:5194671-5197008 GCF_000325575.1 Pteropus alecto
CCTCTGTTGCACAGCAGCTTCTTGCCAGTCAGCTCATGCTAACGGGCTAGAGAAGGCAGCTGTCCGAATGTCATCAGTCAACCACAGTGATAGATGTGAAGGAAGAACAGGGAAGCATGTGTTACTAACACTGGAGCCATGTGAGAATGCGCACAGTGCCTTTACGTTCGAAAGAAGTAGATCAGAATACTTCAGCTAGAGATGGGCCTATATAAAAAGAGAGGCCCGCTGAGGATCCAGAGAGGAACAGCATCACATACTAAAGTCCCATTTGAGTTTGGTGTTGTACTAGGGCGCTGGCCAAAGCAAACTAAACTAACGTGGCTCCTGGTTACCCTAAAGGAAGGACAGAGAAAAAAAATGTGTAAGTGAAGTGAATGCTGAAACGTAAACGACATGAACGGACAATAGAAAACAATCTAGCATTGTCTAAAAAAGTTCCAGATGTAAACCCTACAAACAGCAATTCCACCCCTACATATAAGGACAACTGAAAGAAACTTTTGCAAGGAGCACCAGGAGTCCTGAACAAAAATATTTACAGCATGACTGTTCATGATAACAAACAGGAAACAACGCAAATGTTCACCACAAGGAAAATTATGACATATTCATACAATGAAACTTCATCCATCAGTGAAAATATTTACTACAGCTACAACAGTGATCACTCTCACAAACTTAGTGTTGAGTTAAAAAAAAAAAAAAAAAAAAACCTGCACTAAAATAGTTCACGGAACACATACAGTATGATAGTATTTCCATAAACTTCAAAACATTCAAAATCTTAAAATACTGTTTAGAGATACATATATGTAATAAAACTGTAGTTTTAAAAGACAAGGGAAATGATAAACACAATTCAGAATAGTGTTTATTTTACCTTTGTGGGGAAAGGGGATGTGGTCAGGAAGGGGCATCCTGACAGCTTCCACATCATTGTAATGCTCTAGTTCTCAGGCTGAGTCAAGCATAGAGATGCAATTCTCATCGTTTTTTAAATAGCCTAAGAGTGTATATATGTGTGTGTATGTATGTATACATGTATGTACATAGAAAATGTTGTATGCATGAAATAATTCAGAATAAAAGAGGGAAAAAGAGAAATAAATAGAGTTGAAGGGAAAACCAGACAGTGGTCCCTAACCCTCACTCACACTTCCATCTGCCCAAGGCCAGACTAATAGAGTAAACAGTGAGCCGAAGACTACAAAGCAACAGAATTAACTCAGACAAAAAGATCACCTCCAGGCACTTCTCTGGGCTTATAGGGCAAAATCAGCTCCACTGTCTATTCAGAGGGTAAACTGTTAAGACACTGCACACTGTCCCAGAGTTGGAGAAAGACTACCTTGCCGATACAGAAACAGAAAATATCCTAAACTCGAGCAAATTTTACCAACGGAAGGAAAGTCCCCAGATGATTCCAAAAAACAGGAATGAATTGAATTTAGGAACAAGGCAGTAATTTTATGTAGCCCTGCAGGGCTGGAGAATTTGTGACCAGTTGCTGGGGGGCGGGGTGGGGGGGGAGATGAAGACACACTGAATAGGACTTTTACAAGAGCACAGAGAATGTAATTTGAAGTATAAATGAACATGAGTACTGAAGACGAAGTGGAGGCCCCAAGGGTTGCTATATGGGCTTTACCTGGCAGAAGGTGAGAGCCGAGTTTGGCACATGCCGAGTACATTAGGAAATTATATCAAGAGAGATCTATACCACGTCTGTGTAACACATGTACAGCCCACAGGCGCCGGCGAGGCAGGGCAGAGAGTCTGACCTATGCGGGGAAACTGACCGTCCATAAGGCCGGGCTCGGTCAGAGCGACCAGAGAAGGCCCAGGGCGGAAAATCCAGAAGGCCCCGCTCCGGGAGGGGAAAAGGGTGGTCCCGGCCGGAGACCGAAGGCGGGGCTGCCAGGAGAGGGCGGGGACCCCGCAGGAGGAGTCCTGGGAGGCCAGGCCAGGCCCAGCAGCCCGGCAGCCAGGGGGAATCTGGGGAGGGGGCGTCCCCTCGGACGATGGGACAGGGGGAAACGGGAAGGCGGGGGCCTGTCAGAGCCCGGACCGGGCAGCCCCTTGAGGGCCCGGTCTCCTCGCCCGCCGCTCACCTGGGCACGCAGCTGGACGAGCTCCGGTCCACCTCCCAGGTGGCGTACAGGTTCATCTGCACGGGGGCGGGGGTGCGGCCTGGCCCCGGGCCGCCCGGAGGCGCAGAGCCCGAGGCCACAGCGACGGCCATGGAGGTGGAGGTGGACGAGGACGAGGAGGAAGCGGCCGCCGCCGAGGTGGACGAGGACGACGAGGTGGCCTGGGCCAGCTTGGGGGGCGTTG
>NW_006435764.1:5197044-5205155 GCF_000325575.1 Pteropus alecto
TCTTGCTCCAGAATCGACTTGCTCTCCCAAACCTTCGCCCCTGTTTGCCTGTTTACCTCTCATGCCTTCGCGAGGCTGTTAATTTTCCGTGGCACCTCCTATCTGGTTGTAATTAACACATCGAACACTGAAGACATAGTTCTGCTTTTTGCAGAACTAATGGAGGTGTTTTCTTCCTCCACTAATTATACCGCTGTATTTTAGCAAATCTGCTTTGACCTAAAAGGATCGGGGTTTTTTTGTTTTGTTTTTCTCCTAATTGTTTTGGTTGGAAGAACAAGTACAGTTTGGGAACCCAGTTTAGGCAGAAGAGGATAAAATTATTACCTGCATTACTCGTCAGTGTTTCTTTTCATAGCCTTGAAAGTAATAACAAATGAACATTTGTTGTCAGCCATCGGCATTTGGCAAGTCTTTGTGGGACGTGGCAGTATTTGCTTTGGATATATGCTCTCGCTCAAATCTAAATTCGGCCGGTCCCTCCCCTTAAATCTTCCGCTCTTGAGGGTCATCGGCCCGTCCTGTCCTCCCCTCCCCCGTCGTCCTCTGGGCGGCAGCGTCCCGGCCAGCGGAAACCCTGCTTTTCCGGGGCGCGGCCCCGGCCCGAGGGGGCTGCCGCGGGAGCGCGCCTTGGCCTCTCGGGTCTGCGGAGTCCAGGCAGAACCCGCCGTCCGCCCAAACTCGCTTTCCAACCGCGGACCTGGCGCCCGCCTTGCAGACCCGGAGTTTCTTCGCCAAGAGCACGGGGAGATCTGGCGTCTGCCGCCACAGGGAACCCAAAGACAGTGAAGTTCCTGCCCCCGCTTCTCTCCAGTGTAGGCGGGGGGGCTCAGGGACCTAGAGTCCAAAGGCCCTTGGCAGGGGGTAATTACAAAGCTAAACCCTGGCCCATCTGGAGCCTACCCTTTTCTGTCCCTACAGCCCCGCTCTCCCAAAGAACCATTAGAGTCCCAAGCCCACCATCCCTGCCCTCAACTTCTACTTGGAATGTTTTTTCTGCTTCATCACTTTAGAAGTATCTAAAACTCTTCCTTCCAAAGCCTAGCTCAAGTGCCACGTCCTCTGTGAGATCTCCCACACCCCGCTCCCGAAACCATCTTGAAGCCTGCACATCCGCCACCTCAGTTGCTGCACTTAGACCAACACCAGTGGTACAGCAGCAGTATGTGACATTTCCCCAGAGCTCAGCAAATAAATGTCTTTTGGACTCAGCTATCCTTAACCTAGTCTAGCCTGTCAGGAAGACTTTG
This sequence comes from Pteropus alecto, assembly GCF_000325575.1. NCBI lineage: Eukaryota > Metazoa > Chordata > Mammalia > Chiroptera > Pteropodidae > Pteropus > Pteropus alecto. Next base: position 5,198,295 of record NW_006435764.1, read on the forward strand.
CACAGGGTACTAGAACCTGGAGAAAGGAAGACGCCGCACAAACGTGGAGACTGGTTGACTGAAACCACCCACAGGCTCACCCGGACTCAGGATTTTGAGCTGTGTTCCCTCCTGGGTTAGGACTTGGCCTCTCCTGACTACAAGGTCTATTAGGGAGGCCTGACCTGGCCTACTTCCCAAGCCCACTGTACTTCCTCAGCGAGCCAGGGCACTAAGCTGTCTATTTTTAGTCCCCAAGGACAAAGTGGGAAGGTCAAACCCTTCAGGTACTTCTCCCAGAGCTTTCCGACAAAGGTAGGCAGTGGTAAAACAGTTTCTGTAAGGCTGTGGCTTCATCACCAGTCTGAACTGTTATCATGATCCAGGTGCGCGTCCCTGGTCACCAGGGCAGCCCAGAAGGTGTAGAAAAAAGCTGTTTTAGTCCTTTTGCAGGAGGGGACTAAAAGGAGACGAAGGATGATCAGGAATATTACATATTCATCTCTTTCCTTGGGAAGCAGCTTTATTTACAAAACAGGTCTAAAATAAGAACATGAAATGAGAAGCCCTTGGGAATGTGGGAGAGCTGGCTCTTGGGGACCCATGTGTAAAGCCCAAGCGTCCAGGCAGAGGGCCTAAAGGAAGGCTGGGTGTGTGAGGGGGACCTAAAATTTGAACTCCTTATATTTCTTGCTGCCCCCACGGCTGTCCTGGGGCTGAGCTTTCCGTTTCTTTTGCTGAAGGAGAGAAAGAAAAACAGGTTACGACAGGTTAAAACAACCAACTGATCCCCAAAACGAGGGTGGGCAGCCTGACATGGCCACATACATCTGTGGAAAAAGTGCCGAAACTGGATTCTCAGACTTAGGTGAGTTCCTTCCCCTCTCCGGGCCTCAGTTTCAGCATCCTTAAAGATGGAAGCCCACTTCTAAGATTTCCCACACCGAGGAGGCTCAGGGCAGAGGCACTAAGTCTTCCCTCGCTTTCACCACTAGAGGACACCACTCTGCTGCAAAAGGAGTCCCAGGTCCCCAGGTCCCTGGCTCCCACCCAGCCTGGTTCTGGTGTGAGCTCCTACCTTCTGTTTGGCAGCATGTTCAGCCACCATGTCACTAAAGTCTTCCTTCTCCACTTGTGCCTGCTGCTCCCGCACATGTTCCTCATACTTCTGGGTCATGGCCATGGGGTCCAGCTCCAACTCTTCAGGTGCCAGGGCCACTTCCACACCTTGCAGCTCGGGCGCCGGGCCCTTCCGGCTCATAACCTAAAAGGATCAGAGCCTTGTCATCTCCAAAGAGAGCCTTAGAAGCCCTAGCTTCCGCTCCCTCGCCAGCCCCTCAAAGTATCCTCCAAGCGCTCACCGTGGACATGTCGTAGATGTGGGTCGAGCCCATTATGGCCCCCCCAACGGTGGCCGTTCTCTTCTCTGGCAACACGGTGAACAGCTGAGGCGTCTCACTTCTGCAAAAAAACAAGGGAGTCGAGCCCAAAAGGAACACAGATACCACCTCCACCCAGCTCCCTGGAGAGATTCTAAGACACCCAGGGGGAAAAGTGATGCCCACGCTGCCTCTGCAGGTCATGGAGGCCCGTGAGACGAGAGAACTGGGTCGGTACCGACTGCAGGGATTACAGCCTGGAAAGATTACAGAGACAGAGTTAAGGAATCCCCTGAAACAAGTTTAAGGGATCAGAGACCAAGATTTTCACCTGCAAAGAAGGGCTAAGGTCAGAGGCTGAAGTTTCCAGAAGACCTCTGGTAGAGAAGCGAGCCAGAGAGAAGAGGCTACAGCAGTTTCTGCCCAAGCTGGGCCTGGAGTTCTAACGTAACAAAATTCAACCTTTCCACCGGTGCGAGAGGCATCCACAGCCAGTCTCGCCACCTCGTCAAGGATTCCACTCAAAACACAAGAGGAAATCTGCCAGTATCAGCCCAGACATGGCCTCAGCCCCACCTCTCCCCCTGGAAGAGGTGACAATCTGTTCTCACGGAGCAGCTAGAACAAGCGCATTAAAACAGAATTCAGATCCTGTCCTTCCTTTGCTCAACACTGTGGCTTCTGATCGTCATTAGAATAACATCCAAACTCTACCATGACCTAAAGGGTTTATAATCTGGTCCCTTACCTAATTCCTGCTCACTATACTCAGCCATAGAATCCTGCTTTCTTTTTCTTTCTTGAACATGCAACACTTGAGACTTCTGCTTCCGGAAAGGGAGCACTAGGGACTAGATGTACCCTCCCACCTGAAACCACCCCCCAAAATGGGCAAAATAGATGAAACAGTGGTTTTCAAGTCACTGGACATGGGGCAACAGAGGACAGGGATTCCTGAGACGAGTAACGAATGAGGTGAGTTCTTCAATTGAACAGCCTACTGCATGGGGTCTGCAGACCACAGAACCAGGAGAGACACATGGAGCCCAGAAAACACTATGAGTCGAAGGGATGAAGCTGAAAGTGCAGGGAGACCAAGGCAGCTACAAGTCACAGGAGAGGCTACTAGAGAAGAGAAAGCAGCCCAGAGATTCGAGAACTCAACACACCTGCGGAGGATCCTCCCTCAAGTCCTCAGGTGAGTACTGCACGTGAGGAAACTACCCAGGCCGGGGCGAGAAACCACCCGAAAAGATCAATGGGGACAGTACCTGCCACTCACTCGAGACTGGGAATAGTGCCCTAGTCCCACTGGCAGACTGAAAAACTTTCTAACAGGGCATCAGCTAGAGCAGGGGTGCCCAACCCCCAGGTCACAGACCAGTACCAGTTGTGGCCTGTTAGGAACCGGGCCACACAGCAGGAGGTGAGCAGTGGGCAAGCAAGCGAAGCTTCATCTGTATTTGCAGCCGCTCCCCAGCGCCAGCAACACCGCCTCAGCTCCATCTCAGATCATCAAGCATTAGATTCTCATAGGAGCACCGGTCCCCGGTGCCAAAAAGGTTAGGGACTGCTGGGATGGAGGACACAGAATGTCTTGTGCCTCCATAGTGGAGAGGTCTGAGCACTACTTTGGTCCTGCCTAAGGAAGCTGACAAGCAAGACCTGAAAGAATCAAACTGTTTCCAAGTACCTTTACTGAATCCCGAAACAAAGCTGAAGGAAACTGACTGGAATACAAAAGTATCCTGGACCTAACAAAGTACATTCCACAAGTCTGGCATCTAGTCAAAAATTAACAGGCGTGCAAAGAAGCAGGAAAATACAGTCCTTAATGAGGAAGGCAATCAATTTAAATCAATCCAGAACTGGGACAGATGTTGGTATTAACAGGCAAGTACACTAAAATGTTATAACTGCATTCCACATGTTCCAAAAAGTTAAATAAAAAACACAGAAGATATGAAAAGACCCAAATCACACTGCTTAGAGATGAAAACTACACTGGATGAGATTAATGTCACGTTATAAATTGTAGAAGCTATATTAGCAAACAGAAACAGAAATTTTCTAAAATGAAATATAAAAAGAGATTTTAAAAATGAACAAAGTATCAGTGAACAGTGGGACAACTTTTAAAAATCTAACAGATATATAATAGGAGTTCTCAATGGAGAAGATAAAGAGAAGGGAACAAAAATATACATATTTGGAGAAATAACTGCCCAAATTTTTCCAAAATTAACAAAAACTATAAATCCAGATTCAAGATGCTTAACAAACTCCAAGCAAAGAAACATGAAGAAAAGGACACCAATACAATGCCCTACACTGCGCGGCATAATCGAATTGTTCAAAACTAATAAAATCTTAAAAGCAGCCAGAGAAAAATGACACATATGTACAGAGAAACGAAAGAATGAGGACAGACTTCTTGTCAGAAACAATAAAGACACTAGCAGCATCTTTAAAGTACTTGAAAGAAAAAAAACACTGTCAATCTAGAATCCTGTACCTGACAAAATCTTTCAAAAGTCAGACCAAATGAAGACAATTTTAGAAGGCAGAAGCTGAAAATTCATTACCCACAACAGAAATGCCGAAGGAAGACTTTCAGGCAGAAGGAAAGTGATACCAGATAGAAACCTAGATACGCACAAAGAAATGAAGGAACACTGGAAATGGCAATTACGTAGGTTAATATATGATTCTTATGATTTATAAATAAATTATAAATAAATCTCTCAAAGACAATTGACCATTGCAACAAAACTAATAACCACGTAGTGTGGGTTTTATAACATATGTAAAAGTAAAATGTATGACAAGAGTGCAAAAGTTGGAAGGGAAAAATCCAAGCATACTTTGTAAGGTTCTCAATACGATCCGGAAGTGGTATCGCTTAAAGGTAGATTGTGATGAAGACGGATATTCTAAACCCTAAAGCAATCACTAAAATAGTAAAACAAAGACTTAACAGTTAATAAGTCAACAAAGGAGATGAAATGGAATCATAAAAAATGTTCGATTAATCCAAAAAATGAGAAACCAGGAAAAAGGGAACAAAGAACAGAACTGAGATCATTTCCTGAAAAAAGAAGTCAATTGACCAAAAAGACTCAACATCCCACACGTTTGTTATATACCTGATAACAGAGCTTCAAAATGCATGACTGCAAAACCTGTGCCTGTCTCCGAGTCTCTGGACTGCCTGCGCGTACAGCTCCTTCTGCCCCAGATAGTCCTATGCCTGCTCTTTGCTAACACTCAGCTCTCAGCTCTCATACCCGCTCGTCGATGAGCCTCCCTAAGGCCTCCCCACTACCCAAATCCCTCTATGTCCCATTACCCAGCTTTCTTTGCTTCACCGTCCTATCCACATCTGAAATTACCTTGTTCTCTGATGACCTGTTTATCTTGCCTGTTTTTTTCATTGCTGACTCTCCGCTAAAGCAGTGCCTGGCACCAAGTTGGTGTTCAATAATTGTTAAACGGGCGGGGGTGAGGGAACAAAAGTCAGCCAGTAAACAAAAGGCCAAAGGAAAGAGAAAGTCCTCTCCTCCCGGCCCTGCCTGGTTCCCCTTACCCATCCATCGCCTCCTCAATCTTCTTCTTCCTCAGCTCGATGAGTTCTGGGGTCTCCATTCCAGCTGGCACTGACGAGAACCCTCCAGGAGTGATGAGGCCACTGTGAAGAAAGGAACAAGCCCCGGAGTAAAGAGAAGGCCCCAAACACAGAAAGACCACGTCAGAGAGGCAGACTCTGCTTCCTCACCTGTCTGCAGGGGTGATAAAGCCTGTCTCATCTGGCTTGTCTTCATCACTTTCCTCCTCTTCCTCTTCTTCTGAAGACTCTTCATCAGATGGCTCCAGCTCCCCCCAAGGAGTCCGATCGATCTCTTCTTCCTCGGTCTTGGTCTGAAAGAGATCATTCATTCAACAATGGTTTACTAAGTACCGATTATTTATCAAATTGTTGTAAACGGAAACTGATACTGGTAGAAGAGTAAACAATCTCGGCCCACAAGAGCTCATATTTTCGTGGGGGGTTTGCATCACAGCCCAGGAAAATGTATGCCCCTTTTCAGACTTTGAAAATTCACAACACCCAGCTCCCTGATAATGAAACTATAAACCAACTATCTCCAAATTTTACAACCTTACCTAAGACTAAGCTTGCCAGCCATGGCCCATACCTGAAATTCAGCAGCATTGGTTCCAAACACGTCCCCATAGAGTGGTTTTCCAGTCTCATCTACTGGAGGTTTGCCCCAGCCACCGGCATGGTACCCAAAGGAACAGCTCTGCAACAGAGGGAAAGCAAGTCAGTGCCACTGAGCTCCAAAAGAAACACTAAAGCCTAGGAAAAAAGTCACGCTCCAAAGTATAAAACTAACCCTTGGGAACTCTGGCAGTTATGATTTTCGAGAAGAAATAAATGCTACAAAGCAAAACTAATAAGCAACAAAAATCCAGAGACAACAGAATGGGGAGATGGGAGGAGAAAGTATGTGAATAACCTCGACCTTCATGGCAGAGTCCAGACTGTCTGAAATTGAAACATGTCCTTTAAAAAACATGACTCACTTCTTACTGACTTTTTCCTAACTTTTAGAAAGCTTCTTTAAGGGACAGAAACTCTGGAGATTAACAATTACTTCTTTTTCACATCAATGACTTTAGTCTATTAACTTTTTTTTAATTTAATGCTTTCTGTTTAAAAATAAGAATTTAATGCCATTTCTGACAAAAATTATTTGTCTGTTCATCCGTGTATATACCAGAGAGCTACCTGGAAACACATTCACCGAATGTTAAATCCAGTTATTTCTGAGTGGTGAAATTGTAGGTGATCTTTTACTTGTCAATTCTGATTGACTATTTTATATGAGCATGTCAGGCTTTTTAAAAAGAAAAAATCTGCTACTTTTTTTTTTTTTTTAAAGACACATGCTAGAATGAGAGAAGGAAAAAAAAATCACCCACTGATTAAAAGCAGGAGCAGCTAAGAAAAAACAGTGCTCACCTCAGGGATGGGTGAGTTCAGCCCAGGGATTTTCAAGTTCGGGTACGACGGGGGTGGTCCGTATCGCTGCATGGCAATCAGCCACGGGGGAGGGACCTTGTGGGCATTCTGCAGGAAGGAGAGAACAGGATACCACCTGCCCAGCCCTATCCTTTTGTCTCCCTTCCGCTCCAGTTCCCACCCGCTTCTCTGCTTCCCCAGTCAGGTAACCGGCACTCACTGGTCCTACTGGCATCCCCAAGGAAATCCTTAGCTCATCAGACAGATCTCCTGGCTTCTTCTCCTTCAGTCGTGTCTCAAACTCCTTCCCCTGAGGAGAAAGCAGAGCATGCTGTATTGTGGACACCAGACACATACTGGGAGCTCAATGGCCAGGGGCCATGAGAACAAAGATGAGAAATCCCAATCCACATCAGATACACAATCCCACTGAGGGGGTTGCCTAGTTCCCACTCGGATTCTCATCTCTTCTTTCCT
>NW_006435764.1:5205181-5215927 GCF_000325575.1 Pteropus alecto
AGGAGGAGAAAAGGCAAGACTCCTAGTCCTGTCATTAACCCACCATAAGAACATGGCTAAACTCGGGGGACCTACTTTCTCATCTGCAAAATGAGGGCATTCAACAGGAAGACCACCAAGATCCTTCTACCTCAAAAGTTTCAGGATATCATGGTCATTAACATTTTAAAGATCAGAAAACAAAAAAAAGCTTTCCTTCTACCCCCAGTGTTAAATATTTCCTAAAAGCATCTGCCCCTTGGCCCCTCTGTCCCTAAACCATGCACTATAAACAATTATCACTTCAAAGACATGGTCTGCGCCTCTCCAGAAAACCATCTCATTTGAAGATCTCCCATTCCATCCCATTCAAGGAGTTACTGGCCAACTCTGAGGCCGAGGGGACGGGTCAGCTTCGAAAGCCCTTCCGACCAAGGGTTACACAGCTGTGACCAAGGGCCCAGCCTTGCTCCCCGGGCCCCACTCCCAAACCTCATAGTACAGGTCCCCGTGGATGGTCAGCTTTGGCTTGGTCTGCCACTTGAAGAAAGCATCGTGCAGTTTCTGGTAGTCAATGTCAATCTTCCCCATCTTGGGCCGAACCTTCTCTCGCATTTTCGACTTCATAGTCTTCTGTTCCTCCTGTGGACAATGGCAGGAGATGCCCCGCAGAATGATTCAGCGAGGTCAACTCTTAGCAGACCTGGCTCCCCACTCCCAAAAGGGATAAAGTGAACTCGCGTTTACTTCATTGCTGAAAGTCACCCAAATCCTTCCTGCTCAAACCCCTCAAAATCACGTAACCAATGTTAAACAAAATGTATCATATGAAGTCATCTTCATGTCAGTAAATTTTTATTTTTTATTTTTTATGCCTACAACACCAGGTCTTCCTAGGTGGTCTCCCATCCAAGTACTAACCAGGCTTGACCCTGCTTAGCTTCCGAGATCAGACAAGATTGGGTGCATTCAGGGTGGCATGGCCGTAGACTCGATAAATATTTTTTTAAACCATCTGATCGAGACTGAGCTCGTTAGCTGCCTCTAGAGGAACAGGGAGTCTAGACTCTAACTGGGAGGAGTTTTCACCGTTGTACTTTCGTTCCTCCCGAATTTTTGCACACCATGCAAGTATTACCTACTCACAGTATTTAATTAAATATTTTGAATTTAAGAACACACAACCACCATCAATCACTAGCCACAAAGTGTATCAGGCTCACAATGGGTGCTGAGAACTAAAGACACAGCCAAAAGCCACCTGCAGGCAAAGGGGTCGCCATGTGCAGATCGAAGAGAGCTGGCCAAGTGCAGACAGAGAGGATGAGGAGACGAAGAGACAAGGGGGAAAATGGAGCCACTCAGAACCAGAAGTCTCCGAGTGGGACAGAACTAGCTCTGAACACAGAGGTGAGGACTGTCCTTCCCGCCATGTGTTACATACAGTGCTGACTTCTAAACTGAAGAACAGATAATCAAACGATTAGCAAGTAGCGGGGTTTTGGGAACCAGACCCCAATTTTGCAGCAGGCTGATCTTAAGGACGTGGCCCCGGGGCCAAGCTGAGCCCCGGCCGGGCCCTCACCTTCTCCTGCAGGGCCTCCCGCATCTCCTGGATGCCTGTGCGTTTGATGAAGTCTGGCAGCTCAAAGGGGGGCTTTTCAATGCCTCGTTTGCCCTGCAGGTACTTGCGCTTAAAACACCAGTGGCGTGGCACGGGCACGGAATTCCGAGTGGCCTTGAGGTGAACCAAAAGCTTGGGGTCCTGTGCTGTCACATCGTGCATCTCCACAACATCGGGACGAGCCACGAGCTAAAAAACAGCAACATGCCTCGATAAAGCCCAATCTCTCTGGCCTAACCCTTTTTCTTTCTCTTCCTCAAAGGACCCACGCCTAAGCCACCCAGGCCACCTTCAAAGCTCTCCCCCAAAAGCAAAACCCACCGCAGGGGTCAGGAGCCCCAGGCCCGCGGGATCAGCTTGGTCTCACCTGCTTAAGTTCAGCCACAGTGAAGCGATTCATTCGGCGCAACTTCTTCTTAGACAGTTTGGGGGCTTCCGGCTTCTTTTCCTAAAACAAAACAATCACCTTTTTTTGAGCAAGACTCTTAGATGTCCATCAGACTGCCCAGCTGACCCCAAACCTTAAGCCACCAAAGGGATTCTTCTGTGCCACAGTTCACCATAGTCCCTCACTGGATGCCTCTCAGCCAGCCATCCCCAGAGTCCCTGTCTCTCTCAGCAGGAGAGTGTGCACCTCACCTGTTCATCGTCGCTGCTATCGTCGTCACTGTCCTTGTGCTCCTCCTCAAAGCCCTTCTTCTTGGGGGCCGTAGAGTTCTCCAGCTTGTCGAGTTTCTCCGGCTCCTTCTCTTTCTCCTTCTTCACGTCGTCGGTGAGCTGAGGAGGCAGACAACGTGAAAACGCCAGCCCTGAGCCCCGGCCTGGCTCCGGAACCCGGCGCCGACAGATGCCCTCCTTCTCGCATCTCTTCGCGTCCCTGCCCTTCCCCTGCTCAGCTCTGCCCCTTCAGAGGGCTGCTCCTTGTACCTTGAAAGCCTCGAAAATCCTCTTGAAGAAAATGAAGTTGGGCTCATAAATTTCTGGTTCTTCCGTCACATACTCAATTTCAACATCAGCGGCTGGGGAGTCAGAGCCACGGGACCGGGATGACTCTTTCTCTCGGTCCCCAGAGCTCTCAGATGATGCCCCCCGCACCCGCTGGGGCTTTTTCTTCTTCTTTCGGTTCCGACGCTTCCGGTTTTTCTGCCGAAACAAGGAAAACCAATTGTGTCAGAGAACCCAAGCACCACGTCTGCCCCTAAACCTTAATCTCCCCCAATTTCCCCAAGAGACTAAGAGGCCTTGAAGTCAGACTCCAACGTTCTTCCCCTCTTGTGCTGTGTGTCTCTGGCTAAATTACTATACCTCTCAGAACCTCCATTTTTCTTAGCTGTAAAATGTAGGCATGCGCTGTACTCAGAACTCAAAGGACTTATGGCAAGCGAGTGAAAAATGTATGCGAAATGATTAAGATGGAAACCAGCACAAAATAGCAGCGCCACTTACAAAACGGCAGCACCATTTTAGAAATTATGTTAGTGCCCAGAACACGTCTCCCGCCACTCCGTCCAGACCCAGATCCATCCCATACCTCTTTTTTGGATGTGGACACCGTGTCCTCCTCCGTCTCTGATGCTGACTGGCCCAGGGACGAGCGCGCATCTGTTTCCATTTCCTCTTCCTCTGCAAGGGACGAAAGTGGCCATCAGTCTCCTCCAGGGCCACTGCTGGCTACTTGCTCACAAAACACCCCTTTACCAAGAGCCAGTTTCTCTCTCACACTCTCCTCAGGAAAGAGATCGAGGAATGTGGACCCTCCAGGTCCTGTCCCTGCGACACTCGGATGCGATGACACACTCACCCTGCTGAGAGTTCATCTCTTCCTGGCGGCTCTCCTTTAGCTGCAGGATCTTTTCCAAAGCCTGGGGGATCTTGGGGCCCACAGAGGGGTCGTCCATCTGCCAGAGACAACCCAGGCAGAGGGGGTAATCTCAGTGCCCCTTGCCCACCGATTTCTGCCTCTTACACTAAAAAGGCTGCTGGACAGATGACGTAAACAGCAGATAGTGGACAACACCAACTGGGCTCAAACATCCCTCCGCATCCCTCTGAGTGAGCCCCAGACCCTGCCCCAGAAATGACTTCCTGCCCACCTAAATATGTTTGAACTAAGTACAGGTCCTCCCACCTCCCCAGCCCTAGAAGTCCTCCCATCTTCTCAAAAAATCTTCTCTGAGAACCCAAAATGGTCCCATTCTAAACCACACTCTCCTGTCCCTAGAAAGAAATCACCAATCTCACCTCTCTGTTCTCATCTCCAGGAGGTGGTGGGGGACCACGAGGACGGGGAACTGGGGCCCCCATGGGCAAAACAGTGGGAGTGGGGCCCACTGGAGCAGCAACTAAGAGGAGAAAGAAATCTAATGTCAGAGATAAAACGCTCATTTTAAAAATTGCCTTCCTTGCTAACAGTCAGGGTGACGGTTACTCTTAAGGGAAGGAAGTGGCTGGAAGGGAGCTGGGAGGTGCTGGGAACATTTTGGTTCTTGGTCCAGGTGCTGGCTATATGGGTGTGTGCAGTTTCTGAACTCACTGAACTGTGCGTTTATGATACGTGCATCTTTTTAATGTGACATATACTTAAATAAAACTTTCATCATCTTCCCTGCGCTTCCATTCCATTTCTGAGGTCTTACCTCGAGGACCCAGAGGAGTTCGAACACCAATCTGGCCCATGTCTTGTGGGGGCCGAGGGACTGGGGTGCCCATCTTGGCAATTTCCTGTTGCCGTTCTTGCTCCAGTAACACAGCTGCCTGTAAGACGGGAGTGGGGAGACGGCTTGGAAACGCACAGGGCAGGCCCTGGCAAATGCATTCTTTCAGCCAGGAAACAGGCCCAAGGAGAACAATCCGGTATCAACGGAATTCTGAAACCCCCCATGACCCCCACACTTCCAGACTACTGATCCAAATGGAGGAGCCCTCTCATCACCAAAGAAAACCCATGGAAATAACACCAAGAAAACCCCTAGAAGGATTCTGGCTCTTAGTAGAGAATTTAACATTAGTGAGACACTGACTTCTAAGGAACAGTGAATTATTCTCTCGTATCTCCACCTCAAGACCTAGCACAATCAGAACAAAGACAATTAAATATATTTCCATATCTGGCACTGATAATGCTTATTTTCTAATACTCCTAAGTAACTCATTAGGTAACAACCGATACAAACACCTACAGGACTAAATGTCTCAAGTATCGTTTCCTAACTTCTACTACTTCTATTCTAAATCTGAAGCAAATGACTAAATTAGCCCAGAGTTCTCTCCAAAATACCTAAGATAATATCATTAAAGACTAGTAGGAACCCGCAAACTTTTTCTGTGATGGACCAGACAATAAACATTTTAGGCTTTACAGGACATTGTATGGACTCTGTTATATGTTATTGGGTTGTTGGGGTTTTTTAAACAATCCTTTAAAAATATAAAATCCATTCTTGGCTTTTAGACCGTACAGAAAAACCGGCTACACTCTATACTTAACCAAGCACTCTGCTGCAAGAAAATGAATTATTCGGAAGATACTGGAACTTAGTTGAGGACGAGGTAACTTCCACAGAAAATTTGAATGGTGTACTAAGAATGGACACTATGCACTAGAAGTAACAGCTGACAAACTGAAACATGGGGTTGAAGATTAGGGGCATTACCCGCTTCTGCTGCTCCAACAGCTCATGTTCCTTCAGTGAATGATCTCCCTGCTTAAGAAAGAAAACAAACCAATTATATACACGTCTAACCATTTTGCTGTATACCTGAAACTAAAATAATGTTGAATGTTAACTGTAATTAAAATAGAGAGAAAAATAGAAAAAAAGAAAGAGGAAGGGAGGACGGCGGGGGGTGGGGGGAGGAAGAGGACATAGAGAAGGGAAGAAAGAAAAAACAAACTCATAACAGCATCAGTACCCCACAGCCCAGTCTGCCAGAACTCTGCTTCTTGGGGTCCTCTTCCGGCATTGGGCCTAAGTTGTAGTCTTTGGGCTAAAGCTTCCCAAAAGGCGTGGCCCCAGAATCCAGCTCTCTTTGAGGCTCCATTCCCCCTTCAGCTCCCCGGTAAGACCCAGGCCCCGGCTGCCAGCTGCCCTACCTGCTTGGCACGCTCCTCTTGCTGCATTAACAACGCTGCCTGCTGCTGTGCCAACTTCAGCCGCTCCTCCTCTGACAGCGCCACAGGCTCACCCACCCGGAGAGGAGGCGGGGGCCCCAAGTTTGGTGGGCGTGGTCCAACTGCCATAGGAAAGCCAAGGCCAAGGCCTGGTGGAGGTGGTGGGGGTGGTGGAGGAGGTTGCAGGGGTGGGAGTCCCATAGGTGGTGGTGGCATGGGAATGCCAGATAGCTATGGAAAAAAGTATGATCATGAACCAGGAAACATTTATCTACTGCAGATATTTGCTGGGCATCTATACGAGCCAAGTGCTGGGATTCAGTCAAACAACACAAAGTTCTTGCATTCAAAAGAATACTCTGCAGCAACATCAAGAAAGGATGTTAACTTTGGGGCATCCAGCAATGAAAACTATCAACTCTCTCCCCCCAATATATCATGAACACAGATTTTGCATACAATTTCAGGAGATCCAGGGACACCCCTAAAGGCCATCTAAGACCTTCTTATCCCACACACAGAGGTCAATGAACTCCAGATCAGAGTACTGCTCTAAAGAAAAGATTAAATCCTAAATCAGAAAAGACAAGGAAGTTGAGAGGACTTAAACATTAGAAGCCAGTGTCTCCCCAATGACTAACTAAATGTAGACAGTATGAAATCAAATCGAGGGGCCGTAATGCCTCAATGAATAACACAGAAACTGTGCCCTGGGAGGACAAAGAAGAGGGTGATTACTTCCAGCTGGGAGGTGGCGGCTTGAGGGAGGGAGGATCAAATCAGGCTTCCAGGTATTTAAGCTGAAATCTTAAACAACAGAATTTGAAGGAGACACGAGGGAAGGACACAAAGATCAGAACAAAACCAAAGGAGGACTGAAGAGCTGCCAGTTCTGTCACTGCAGGACCTCCCTGCCCAATTTGCTAGTTGCATCCCCAATAGACCGTATGTGAGAAGAGGGGCCACCCTGAGCAGAAGGGATCTTATAAAGTAGAACAATCTCCTTACCTGTGCTGACATGGGAGGAGGGGCAGCTTTGTCCCCATCTTCACCTCTCAGAACGGGCCGATTCAGTACGATGCCAGTCTGCAAAAATGAAAGGACTTCAGGTCAGTCCAAGAAAAGCTAAACGACGTTCGCTTGCATTCATTCAACAAAATTTACGCAGTGCCGATCCATCAAAGATCAAGCTAGGCACTGGGGGAGGGCCAATGTGCACAGCAGCCATTACAACAGCGCAGACAAAGGCAAGGACAAAAGGAGCAAGCCTCAACTGCTGTGTTGAGATACAAAAAGAACGAAGGCCGTGTCGTGAGGGGTCATGAAAGCTTCCACCAGAGGCCCTGGCTATCCTGAAGCTCGGCCTATCCTGACATCCCGCCAACACCACTTACCTGGCGGGTGTAGGTCTGCAGACGTTCCACCAGCTCCTCGCGACTCCCTGCTGGGCAAAGCACAAGACCAAAGCCGTATGTTAGGCCGAGCAGGCCAGCGGCCCAAGTCTCGCCCCAGCGGCCCGCCCCCGGGTCTCCGGGGTAACCAGGCTCCGCTTCCCCGCAGGCCTGCGCTGCCGGCTATCGACCTCCCATGCTCCTCACCCTGGATCGGAGCTCCGATCTCTGCCAATTTTGCCTGAAGCTCCTGGGCAGCCCAGGCGCCATAGTGCCCAGGAGGTGGCGGCGGCGGCAGCTGCAACTCTCCTTTGGGAGGCTCGGGATGCTCCGTCGCCATCTTAGCCGCAGAGAGGCGCGCGACCAACCCGGAAGCTCGGCCCAGACTCGGGACCCACTTCCCGGAACTTCCGGCAGAGCCGTACCGCGAGTCCCCTCTGGGGTTGGCAAGCTGTTCGGATAAAGACCCACCCCCTACCGTTCTCCAATGGTTTCTTGGTGGCCTGGCAGCAAAGCCTTCTGGGAGTTGTAGTACGCAGGTCACGGTCTCCGTAGGTCCAATGCCCGGAGGACTGTGCCCCGACACTGCACAGTGAACACTGGGGCTGGAGCGGGGGCGGGACTGCGGGGCAAGCTGGTCTCGCCCGGAGGGCGTGCTGTCTGCGTGTGAACAGCCGGACCGCAGACCGCGGAACCTTCCGGCCCGACTCCCTGACCAGGCGTGAGAGGCCCGGACGCTTACGTTCCCAAGGAGTCCCGAAGGACTCGTTCCCCGGCGGCCGCACGTTGCGGGCGCCAAGCGGGAAGTTGCAGCCGATGCTTATGATAAAACAGCATCTGATTGCCTGCCTGCCCCGGCCCAGGCGTAGATGAATGCACTGAATGGGGATCAGAGCTGGGAGAGAAGCGGACCCGCGGAGACTGAGCTCCAGCAGCCGACCTGGGGGAAGGGCCGCACTAAAGCCCCTTTTTCCACCTTCGAGGCTGGCTCAAATGTCTCCACTAAGCTTTCTCCCGTTTCCTTTCCTTCCTTGGAGCTCCCATAACACGTTCAAAACTCCACCATTTGTTTTGAAGTCTGTCTTGCCCCTTCTCCCAACTCTCAAACCCAAACTAAGAACGGGAGCAGGAACCTAGCGTTTAAGAGCTCAATAAATAATGGGGGGCGGGGGGGCGGCAAATGGAAAAGATTTGTGTCTTTTTTAGTCTCCAAAATAAACTCAGATCTTTTCTTCCCTCATCCCCACCAGCCTACTGGTGGGCTGACCATGCCTCGTGTCCCTCTACCTCAACCAGTGTGGCCTGTGCACTTGACGGAGAAATGGGCAACTTCCACCTCTCCTTGTCCTGATTGGTCAATTCATTCTCTCCCTCCACCTCAGCCACTAGCTCTGAAGTCTCTCTCCCATTCTAGCTCTGTTCTGGAGAGGCTCTTTGCCTGTGCAAGTGTGTGTGTGTTGCTTGAGAGAGCCAGGAAACTCAAGTGAAATGGTCTCATTTCCCCCACACACTCGCAGCCTTCCCAGCTCGCTAGCATGCTCCGTTTCACTGGCTGCCTCCAACAGAGAAATGGCTGGGAGCAGTGAAAAAAGAATGGGGTGCCAGGTCCAGGGAAGGTGAGGTTTAGAAAAGACAGGAAAGGACTGGGTCAGGAGGGTTGCTCACATCCTAACCCTGGCTAGGAAATCTCTTCACTCCTGCCCAAACCTCGACGCTTCTCCTGTTGCTACCACCATCCCAGTCTCCTGACACTCCCAGGAAAGCCAAACCCAGAAAGGACATAAGAAAGAACAGAAGTGCCCTCCTCTCCAGCTTGTCTGCTCACTCAAGCAAAACCATTCCCGACATGAAGTGTCTTTCTGCTCCCCAACTGGAGAGTGATGGCAGGTCATGTAAGGCTGGAGGCCCCAAGGCAGGCGCATGTGCTGGGCAAGGGGATGGGCGTCTCTGAAGCAGGATAAACTAAAGGCTGACGGGTGAGGCGCTAGTAAAGCTTAGGCCAGAAAGGGAAAGGACAAGTGGGGCCCCATTTTATCCTAATGGCCCTGGGACCTGGGCAGGGTAGGACCCCCACCGTGCACATAGGAAGACAGGGGCAGAGAGAAGCCGACAAGTCCAAGGAGCCAAACTAGGACGAGCAGTTCTCCTGACTGAACATCCTCATCAGCAAGGACTCTCCTCCTTAGCAAGGACTCTCGTACAACACCTACCTGTGTGGGTCTAGAATGGAAGCCAGTCCCTTCCGGCCCCAGCTCTGGGTGGCTGCCCCAGCTCCAGGATCCTTGCCATACCAGGTCAAGAGGGCAGGAGAAAGCAGGGGTTCATGAGAACCAAAGTATGAAATGTGGGGCTCTTGGTGTCTGGCGTGACTTTGGGAGGTACTGCTGCCCGGCTCCCAGGTAGTAGGAGCTAAGGACTAAGAAGGCGGTAAGAAAAATTCAAGACCACCCCCCACGCACAGGGGCTCCCACAGCCTCCGCACGTGTCATCTCTGCGGTCTCAGAACAGCTCCCCATCTGACAGCTGGAGGCACCGTGGCCCAGGCCGAGTGCCTAGGCAGGGGTCCCCGGCCCACAAAGGCTCTGGTCAGGAGTGGGTCTGGGGGTCCCAGTGGAGAGTGGGAGTGTGTCAAAAGCAAAGGGCTGCCTCAGGGGCTAGAAGGGAAGAGGTGGCCAGGGCTGTGACAGCAGATGGGACCAGATCCAGAGCTGTCCTCTGCGGGAGGTAGAAAGAGGAGGAAAAGAGGGGGAGAGCAGGTGGGTGCTTATAAATGTACCTGTGTCTCCAACTCCCCCAGGACCCACCTGCCCAAGGATGCCCAGTGGGGCCCAGCAACGCAGGAGTATTCAGATGCCTTCCAGACCTCAGTTTCCCTTTCTGCACAGTGAGAGCAAGGAACTGGCCACATTGGTGTCCAGAACCAGCAAGGTTGCCAGTGGAAGATGCCGCCACGAAGACGAAGACGCCACAGGGAGACCGCTCATCTGCAGCCTGTGAGTCAGTGCACCCCCTCCCCTTCCCGCTCCCCCTTCCCCTCCCCCTCCCCTGCGCAGCCGCTGGGCCCCCGCTCCTGCCCCGCCTCCGGTGTGCGATGGGGGGCGGGCAGCGGGCAGAGCTGAGAGGAGCAAAGCGGAGCGGACGCTGCCACCTGATCCCATCCAGGCACAGAGAAGCGCAGAGAGGCGAGCGACGGGCACTTGTGCCCAGGGCCCCGGCGCCCTCGGACCCGCAGAGGGTTTCAGGACAAGGGTTGGGAGGTAGCAGCGACCACCCGCCACCGGGTCGGAGGCAGAGCCCACGAGTGAGTACTGCAGTGGCCGACCTGGGGCTGGAGGGCGGGGTGGACCAGACGGGATCGGGATCGGGGAAGAGGGGTGGTCAAGAGTGTGTGGGGGCCCACTGCCTGGAGAGCATGAGGAGAAAGGCATTTCTGCCCCCTGGGGAGTGGGAGGACAAGGTGAGAGGGAGAATCTGGCCTATCCCCTGTGGTGACCGGATCCCGGGGACAGATCCTTGGGGGAGGTTGGGAATGGCGGGGGGGAGGTAGGCAGTGATGGAGAAAGGAGGATGAGGGGAATTCAGAGGCAGGGATGACTGTGGGAGTGGATGACAGTGAAAGGGGGCTGGGGGGGGACCTGGCA
>NW_006435764.1:5216138-5218688 GCF_000325575.1 Pteropus alecto
CTGGGGGGCGGGGGGAGAAGGAAAAGCGGGAGGTGGAAAGATATTTGATCTCCTGGGACACAGGCCCTTAGCCCCTGGCCCTTTCCTCTCTGGTGCCCTGGGCAGTTTCCCTACTCACTGGGCAGTGCCATCCTCAACTAAGGATGGAGTCTCCAGGTCAGCCAGGTCCAGATGGCCCAGGCCAGGGCCCCCTCCTCCTCTAGATGTACCAGTATCAGCCCCAGAGCTCGGAGGGGAGCGAGAAAAAAGCTCATTTGGGAGTGGGTGGGCGTCCAGGCCAGTTTTCAAAGCTCTGGCTAGCTGTACCATTTCTTCTTTGGTTCCCTGGAGAAAGAAAAGCAATTTGCAAAACCGGGCAGCAGCCTGAAGTAGATTGTTCTGACTAAAATTAGCCCTGATATTCTGATGAGGCTGGGCACACTGACCTGTCTGGGACAGCTCAGAGAAACCCCCATCTCCATGGAGAAGACACAGGGGAGGCACAGTGTAGTTTGAAGCACATGAGGGACAGGAGCCAGTGTCTGGCCCCAGCAGACTGCCACCCACTCCACACCAGCCTGGAGATTACAGAGGGAAACCCAGCCCCAGGCAGCCTTTCCTGGGTGCCCGTGCCCTGAAGCTGGCTCCAGAAGAGGCACCGACGAGTGAACTTGCCAAGGGAGGGGGAGGCCCGCCTCCAGTGCCTGAGAAGCACCCTCTCTCGCGACCTGGAATGTCAAGTCTGGCCGAGTGCCCACCCAGAGGAGACGGGGTTGCTGATCTTAAATACCTGAAGGTCTGTCATGGAGAAAAATGGTCCGTGTGCTCTCGGAGGGCACTGCTAACAACCATGCAGAGCGGAAGACACGTGGGGACAAGCTGAGGATCCTGGCTGTCCCAGAAAGAACTACCGAACAGCCAAGGCTGCTCAGCAGTGGACCGAACTGCATCTGAAGGTGATGAGCATCCCGTCATTGGCAGTGGGAAGGAGAAGCTGGTGCCCAGGGAATTGCTGTACTGATGATGCCCTGTTCCAAGCAAGCTTCGGACTGGAGTGTGGCTGGCTGGCTCCCCAGGACTGAGGGGAATGGGGTGCAGGGGACCACCAAACACCCATCACTCTTCTCTGTGTGACCTGGTTGAAGCATCTCCCAGGGAAAATCCCACTATAGCTCCCTCCAGGCTTGATCTCTGTGGCTAACCCAGAGTCCTCTGAAAAATAGGGTGGTTTCAGCAAGTTTAGCAAAGGTGGGAATAGGCTGCCCTCCCCCTACTTTGTCCTTCTGGGAAACTCCTATCTGGTCACCAAGTCCTCTAGTCAGGATAAGTGACAAAGGGAAGAAGACCTGCATCTGGGAGGGCTGCTACCCCACCCAGGCAGAGTAGGCCTCTGCCCCAGCAATCTTTGAAAAGACAGGGGAGGGGGTGGGGGACTTGGACTTCCTCTGCTGTGCCCTTGGCTGTCCTCTGCGGCTGGACCCTTCACCCGCCTTGGCTCCAGGTGGATTAAGTCTGTCTGCAAGCTGGTGGAGGAAACAAGGTGATGGGGCCTGGAGAGGAGGGAAAAGTATAACCTGGGATATCTCTCCACTGGAACAGGTTTCAATGTAATCCAGGATTAATTAGGGTTGGGGTGAGGGGTGGAGAAAGGGACAGGGAGCCAAGCCCAGGGCCCCCAGGGAAGGTGGTGGTCAAAAGAGTTTTCACATTACCTCACCTCTCTTGGGACCCAGGTGTCCTAGTTCCACATGCACGCACGTGACCGTAAGGTTCCAGGTTCCTCCTCCCCTTTGGATAGGGCTGTATGTGAAGCAGAAGCTGAACCGGAACCTGGAGACTGAGGCCCATGGGGCAGAGACCCCCACCGCAGCTGGGGGGACAGGCATTGCTGTTGAAGCTGACTTTCCACTGGCGCTGCCAAGAGCTGGGTTGCCCTTGAGCCAAGGCTTTCACGTAGGGACAGGTGACTGGCTGGAAACCAGGCCCTTCGGCCTCTCACTCCTGCCACTCACCTGGGGTGGAGGCCCACCTTCTCCAAATTCTCAGCAGGGCAATGAGCGGGAGCCTCTCTGCATCCTCCACGCCCCTGGCCTCCTCCCAGGCTGCCATCCCACTGCCCCGGCCAGACACCTCTCACCACGGGCAGCTGATGGGGTGGCTAGCGTTTCAGGTGTCTGGGGATGGAATCCAGGTCGGGTTCCAAGACTACTAGTCCTTCCTTTCTTTCCCTCATGGATTTATTGGTCTCGGGCCTTCGGGCAGGAGCCCAGCTAGGAGGGCTCGAGACTCGGCAGCATGCGAAAGTGCCGGGGTCCAGGGCAGGTTGGGGAAATCAGTTTTCCGGAAGCAGCATGCGTCTAAGGGCGTGGGCTCTGGAGCCAGAGCAGCTCTGAAGCCAGATTCTGCTAATACCAGCTGTGTGGCCACAGACAGGCATCATCTCTTACAGCCTCAGTTTCCTTGTCTGTGAAGTGGGAAAAATACCTATGTTAGGGCTGAGGCGAGGACTAAATAGGATTAAGTCTGTAGTGCTATGCTACATAATAGTAGGCCTGCAGTATGGACCTTTCC
>NW_006435764.1:5218704-5222701 GCF_000325575.1 Pteropus alecto
GCTTGGTCAGTGTTTCTGCAGAGCTTGGTTTCTGGGGGGCCACCTCTTGGCTGATGCCACCAGGCAAGGAGTCCTGGAGGAGGGGAAACCTTGAGTCGAGACTTCTATGCTCCGAGCCAAGCCTTGGTGCTCAGGTAAGTCTGCTGCATACGCAGATACAAACGACTACGAGGCAAAGACGAATCAGGGGCAGCAGAGAAGGAGAGACAGGGCTCAAGGGAGGGAGTGGCTACAGCCTGAGCCTGTAATTCCACCCAAGACTAAGTTATCTGGAGCAGTGCGGAGATAGGGTCTTGGTGACGGGGAGGCAGGAATCTGATCTTCCCTGGCCTCTCTGCTCACCCCACTCTCTGGAGCGCTCCTTTGCAGTAGTCGGCTGGGGCTCGGAGCCCATCTCTGCCCACTACAAACCTGTTTGCCTCCTTCTCCTGCCAGGCCTCTCCAGAACACTGGCCCTGCTACCAGAGCCTCAGGAGCCCCCATGAGTGCCGGCGAAGGGAGTCCTGGATAGCGAGACCCTGGCTGGTCCAGGGGTGGGTACCCCATCATGCCACTCATCCTCCAGCGCCTGCAGCAGGCCACCAAGATGATGAGCCGCAGGAAAATCCTGCTGCTGGTGCTAGGGTGCAGCACTCTGAGCCTCTTCATCCACCAGGGGGCACAGCTCAGCTGGTAAGGGGTGGGGGCCTGGGCGAGGGGGTGGGCCCAGGCAGTTGCAGTCCTCGGGCGGCCAGGTGCCTGGTGAGCACCAGAACGGGGAGTGCTGCTTCCCATTCCTTGCACCTGCCAGAAGAGTCCGGCCTTGCTGCGCTTTGCTCCTACTCTCTATCCTGAAAGTGCTTTCCATACATTCTCTCCAGCTCCACACAACCTCCCTGAGCAGAGACTGATCTTCATTGAAAGGGCTGAATGACGTTCAAAGTCATAGTGACTAAGCTGGGAGTCTACTCCAGCCCAAGTCCTTCCCACGGCATCACACTCAGGCCATCTTCCCAAAGGACTGCAAAGGATTTCTGTTGTGCTGGGCAAGTCCTCTCACTTCTCTGAGGCCCCGTTATCTTATCTATAAAATGGGAATGACAGTATGTATGGCTCAGTTTGTCTCTCTGACACAGGATACCATGTGACGACTAATAGGAGCCCTGACCCTACTCCTGTCTCCCATGTGAACCCCACAAATCCCTGCAACCCTCAGGGACTCAACTTCCCCAGTTTCTCCACGGTCTGCCCAATAGAATGTGTGAATGAGCCCAGTGCCCCCTGCTGGATGATTCGCTGGTCTTTAGAAGGTGCTTGTGTAGACATGGCCCTGAGCCCAAGTCAGCCGCAGATAGAAACCTAAATGACATTCTCAAAGCTGCTCAAAGCTGTCCTCAGTACATTATGCTCAGGATGGTAGAAAAGAAACAGGAGAGTGACTCAAAGTCTTAAGGGAGCTTACAGTTCACCCATAATCCCAAACACCTTTGTTTCAGGAATGAGGAAACAGAAACGAAAGCTTCATGAAGACTAGGATTGTGATCTGTTTTTTATACTATCATATTTCTTTGAGCCTAGAACAGTAGCTGGCACATAGTAGAGGCTCAAAAAATATTGAATGAATGAATGTAGCTCCAGAGGCCTTAAGAGCATATGACAAATATGTTGCCTCAAAGCCCATATCACTCATCTACAAGGTGAGGAGCCAGTGAAAATGAGAAAGACAGAAAGCAAAAGGATTTGGTGACTGCATCTGAGTTGCCAGACTTATGTAAATGATTTTTCTCCTCCTGGTCTTCAGTTTCTACGTCTGTAGAGTAGAATTCTTCAAGGATCTCCAAGGGCCTTTGTCCCTCTATTAGTTATCTAGTTCTGTGTAACCCAATTACGTCAAAACTTAGCAGCTGAGCACATCCAACATTTATTATCTCACTTCTGTGGGTCGGGAATCCAGGTGGGGCTTAGCTGGGTACCTCTGGCTCAGGGTATCTCATGGTGCTGCCGTCTCATCTGAAGGCTTGACTGGGCTCCCTTTCAGGCTCACTCATGTGGGTTTGGGCCGACTTCGAACAGGCTTGATGGTCTGAAGACCCAGTCCCTTGGGAGCTGTTGCCACGTGGAACTTCCCCATAGGGCTGCTCACAGTATGGCAGCTTGCTTCCCCCCTGCATGAGTTTTACTAGAGAGAGACACCAAGATAGAAGCCATAGTCTTTTTTATAATGTAATCTCACAAGTGACATCCATCGTCTCTGCCCTATTCTATTCCTTAGAGGCATCAGTAAGACCCGCTCATACTCAAGGGGAGGTAAATACACAAGAGCATGAATACAGGAGCCCTGCAGGGATCACAGGTGTCATCTTAGAGGCCGCCTACCATACCCCTCAACTGCTCTGTGGGTAAAGCCCAAGATGAGCCGCTCCGTGGCCCATCCCACCGTCCTTGGGAAGGGGCAGAGGTCAAGCCACACACCTCTCACACTCTCCTCCCCGGACCCGTCAGGTACCCCAGGCTGTTCCCCCTGAGCTGCCCACCTCTGCAGGACTCGCCGCCGCGACCCAAGCACATGACCGTGGCCTTTCTAAAGACGCACAAGACTGCGGGCACGACGGTGCAGAACATCCTGTTCCGCTTCGCCGAGCGCCACAACCTGACCGTGGCTCTGCCGCACCCGAGCTGCGAACACCAATTCTGCTACCCTCGCAACTTCTCCACGCACTTCGTGCACCCGGCCACGCGCCCGCCGCACGTGCTGGCCAGCCACCTGCGCTTCGACCGCGCGGAGCTCGAGCGCCTCATGCCGCCTGGCACCGTCTATGTCACCATCCTGCGGGAGCCGGCGGCCATGTTCGAGTCGCTCTTCAGCTACTACAACCAGTACTGCCCGGCCTTCCGGCGCGTGCCCAACGCGTCGCTCGAGGCCTTCCTGCGCTCGCCCGAGGCCTACTACCGCGCGGGCGAGCACTTCGCCATGTTCGCTCACAACACGCTGGCCTACGACCTGGGCGGCGACAACGAGCGCAGCCCGCGTGATGACGACGCCTACCTGGCGGGCCTCATCCGCCAGGTGGAGGAGGTCTTCTCGCTGGTCATGATCGCCGAGTACTTCGACGAGTCGCTCGTGCTGCTGCGGCGCCTGCTGGCCTGGGACCTGGACGACGTGCTCTACGCCAAGCTCAACGCGCGCGCTGCCAGCTCGCGCCTGGCCGCCATCCCCGCGGCGCTGGCACGGGTGACGACGCCTACCTGGCGGGCCTCATCCGCCAGGTGGAGGAGGTCTTCTCGCTGGTCATGATCGCCGAGTACTTCGACGAGTCGCTCGTGCTGCTGCGGCGCCTGCTGGCCTGGGACCTGGACGACGTGCTCTACGCCAAGCTCAACGCGCGCGCTGCCAGCTCGCGCCTGGCCGCCATCCCCGCGGCGCTGGCACGGGGGCCCGCACCAAGCAGCTGCAGCCGTGGCAGCCCAGCCGCAAGGTGGACATCATGGGCTACGACCTGCCCAGCGGCGGCGCCGGCCCGGCCACCGAGGCCTGCCTCAAGCTGGCCATGCCCGAGGTGCAGTACTCGAACTACCTGCTGCGCAAGCAGAAGCGCCGGGGTGGCGTGCGGGCCCGGCCCGAGCCCGTCGTGGACAATCCCCCGCCTCGGCCCATCCGGGTGCTGCCCCACGGCCCCCAGGGCCACTGATTTTTCCGAGTCTGGCCTGAGGCTGCCCCCAGGTCCCACCTAATCAGTGCCCCTTCTTCCAAGGCGCTTGAGCCCCGCACAGTACTTGGGGGTGTGTCTCCCTGTCTGAGCCCGCCTCCCTAGGGTAGGCAGAACCCCGCCTTCCGGGAGGGTGCTAATAGGCCCGATCGAGCCCCCGGGCCACCCTCTCCTCCTTTCTAACTGGTTGGTGACTGACAAGAGGTCCGAGTCCCGTCCAGAACAGTCCAGGCTGCACACTTCTGGGGTTTGAGCTCCCTACCTGTCTTTTCCATGAGCCCGGGGAAAGGCCGCTCTCTGCCTGCCAGCGT
>NW_006435764.1:5222744-5234030 GCF_000325575.1 Pteropus alecto
TCTGCCTTCCAGGTTCTACTCTCGCCACACACCTAAGCTGCTCCCAGACTCCCAGAACCAAGAGTTCTTGGTTTGGGCATTTTGTTTGTTTGATTTCTTTCTTTTTTTTAATAAAATATATTTAAAATGTGTACGTCAGTCATTGAAAACCAGATTCCCCGTGTTTGCGGATGAGACAGATGCCCAAGAATAGCTGTGGTTGTTACCCTGAGGCTAGGGACCCAGCCTCAATCAAGCTCCTCCACTGCCCTTCCCAGAGAGGCTCACAACTCCCATCTACCCCTTAATTGACTGGACCTGGATCACCTCAGCCCCTCATACTCCCTTGAGAAAATCTCAGTCATTCCTTTTCATTCAATTCAGTAACGTTTATTGAGCATCATCTCTGTAACTTGAGGACACGGGTGAACAAGACAGGCCCTTTTCCTGGAGCTCCTGGGGAGACATTGAAACTGGAGCGGATCTGTAAACAAAGCAAGGACCGCAGGGGGTTAGAGCACAGCAGCAGCTCCTTGTGCAGAGCGAGGAAGGAAGATCATTCCAAGTGAGGAGGTGCTAAACTCAGAATTTTACCTCCTGCTTTTGAAGTTATGACTTCACGGGCCTGCCTTCCCCACAAGGAGGAGACAACCCTGACTCAAATGAGTAAGTACCATTCCTTGTCCCTAGTGTCCTTTCACACAGCGAGACGCATAGCACTTCCAAATAAAACCCCCCTTAAGTCTAGCAGAGAATCGGGACTTTTTCTGTTACTTTCTTTTCTACTTTACAATGTAGAGCTACACTGACGTATCTGGATGAGTAATAAAAGTAATAGCTAACATGGTCTGTGTGCCAGCCACCGTGGAAGGGCTTTATATATAGTAACTTATGAGCTAGGTACCATTTTATGGGTGAGGGAACTGAAACTTGAAGCAGTTAAGTGACACTCAGGGTCACACAGCTAGAAAGTGACTACTAAGATTTGATCCCGGACAGTGCAGCTTCAGAGTCTGTGCTCCTAAGTGCCATCGCAGTGCCCTATGAGTAAGTTCACGTGCCCCAGGCTAGGCTGACCCTCAGGATCTTCTCCCAAAAGAATGCCAAGTGAAGAAACCAAGACATTGCTATCAGCTCCTCTTTATTTTGTTTTTCAGAGAGACAATCGACCTGTTTGGGCAATGGAGATTGCAATGGCTGATTGACAGCTTGTATGACACACCCTGGGCATGAAAAGGGCTGTTTTTATAACACCCCACTTTTTACTAGTAGAACTCTGGAAAGGCAAAAAAAAAAAAAGGCAATAATTAGAAACATGCCAAGGCATAATTAAGTTTCTGGCATTAAATACCAGTAAAGAACTGTACTGGACTCTAAGTCATCCACCCAAAGACAAGCATGTTGTGGCCCCTAGGCCAGGAACATGTCTGTTAGCCACTGTCCCCCTCTCCCTCTCTCTAGCCTTACCTAACCTCTGATTATATCTTTGCCAGAAGCATCCTTCGCCTCGCTCTGGGTCCTCCTGCAAAACTTAGACCTGCCTTTAAGATTAGCCTTGACAGGCCTCTTCTGCCTTCCCTAACCCTCGGCGGGTGGAGAACCCATAAACCTTGCCCTGTTTCGGCAAAGGGCACACCTCTGGACTCAAAAAATCTGGATTCGGGCACTAACTGGGAACATCAAACCCTGGGAGATGGTGTCTCTGTTTGATGAAGGAGCAAGGGCAGACCCTAAGTAGACACCAGAAAAAATATTAGCCATTAATAGCTGAATAGGGGGCCTCTGGGACACCTTGGTCTAAACATCTTCAGCCACAACCCAGGGGAACAGACAGCAGCCCCTGGCATCCCAAAGCCCTGCAAGGAGGCTCCTATCAACACACATGCGGTGCTGCCCACTCTGTGCCCACTTTACATGTTTCCAGAGCTTTGGCAGTGGGCGAAAAGTGGTCTCTGCCTCGAGGAGCTCACACTACAACTGTGTAAGTAGCACCTGAGTAACAACGACCTGATGGAGACGATTACCTCCATAGTGCTTTGGAGTTCACCCCCGGGCTCTGCTACCTACTGGTTACATGACCTTGGTCTTTGCCTTTGCTTTCCTTACCTTCTAAATGAATAGTTTTCCTCCTGGGCTTTGCAAACAATATTTGACATAAGGTACCTAGCACCGTGCCTGGTACATGGAAATGTTCCCAAAGTGGCAGCTCTGGGGTTGCATGGGCTCCTCCAGGACTGACGTCCTGCACGTTGTAGATGTCATGGGTTGGCACACCAATTCTAAGAGTTTTCCAGCAGATGAAATAAAGCATTTGGAGGGAAGGGTGCCTTTTTCTACTTTGTCCAAAGGCGCTGTATGGGCGAGCAGCAGCCTTCGTAGATCTGATTATCGAAGGATGTGCAAAGCGTGTGGGGAGCAAAGAGGAGAGGACAGGAGTGTCTGCCTGAGCCATCTGGAGAGGCTTGCTGGAGGAGGGAGGTCCCAGCTGAGAGCAGGGGCGGGGGAGGGTGCTCCAGACAGAGGGACCAGCCTGTGCGGAGGCACCCGGTGTGAGAAAGCCGGAAGCCGGGGCGTTTGTGAGGCAGGGAGGGCTGGGCTGTGCAGGTGGCGAGCAGCATGCCAGCGCTAGGTTATGAAAGGCCTTGAATGTCACGCTTAGAAGTTCAGACTGTTCTGCATGGGATTTGAGTAAATGGAATGGCCAGAGATGACCAGGAAGGGAAGCCGGGCTGTCCGCAGAGTGGAGGGGGTCACCATCTCAGCCCATCTGTAGCCCATTCCCGACGCAGCAATACACGAGGTAGGGGCCTCTGTTACAGATAAAGGGAAGTCACTGATGTAGGCAGGAGAAAGGCCTTAATGAACTGCAAGAGCTGCTGGGAGAAGGCGCGTCAGTAAGAGCAACGATACTGGTCACGTTTATCGAGCACTTGCTATATGCAAGGCGCTTTTCTTGTGCTTTATGTATTTTAACTTACTTGATTCTTACGATAACCTGATGAGATAGGTGTTATTCTTGTGCCTCTTTCATAGAAAGGGGCCTGAGTTACAAAATGGTGAAGCGCTCAGGCTTATTCAGCTGGGAGAGGCTGAGCTAGGACAGAAAGCAGCGTGAACTGGCTCCCAAGACCCAGCTCCTACCACTGGAATACATTGTCCCACCCCCCACACACACCCAGCAATCCCTGTGGGCTCATTATTACAGAGCCTCCTTAGATAAGCCACCTGAGAGCGGGCTTGAGAGGGAGGAAGGGGCAGAGGTAAGGAAGGCAGGGCATAGAGAGAGGAAGTTATCGATCCACCAACACAATTGGACAGCTTCCCGGGAGGTGCTAAGGAATGTAAAGGGGACCAGAGGGTGCTGGCCATCCAGAAGAGGGGATGGAGGGGAGAAGGGGAGGCTGCTGGGGAGGTAAGCGTGAGCGTGGCAGCCCCTTCCTCAGTCTCATAGACCTGAGGTTAGCTCCTGTGACCCAGCAGCATTCCAGGAATCCGAGGACCCCACCCAGCCATCCCTCATCTCCCCAAGAGTTCCCTGGCACCCTCCGATGGGCAAAGGACAGGACAGAATGGGGAAAGAGCCTTCTCCACCCCCACTCTCCACCCCCATCCCAATATCATAGGATTTTCTTTTCTTTTTTTTTTTTAATTTATTATTATTATTTATCCCTACATCCCAGGTAGTCTCCCATCCAAATACTAACCAGGCCCGACCTTGCTTAGCTTCCGAGATCAGACATTGGGCTTGTTCAGGGTGGCATGGCTGCAGACCATGGACCGTGGCTCCACTGGGACGCGAACCCAAGATCTTCTGCATGTAAAGCAGACATGCTAACCACTACACTACGGAACCACATCCCCAATATCATGGGATTTTTTCACAATACCCAGGCAGGTAAGGCTGGGAGTCAGAGCCTAATTTGCCATTACGAATGGAGCGACTGAGTCCCAGATTGGGGATGTGGCTTCCAGAAGTGGCCTAGGACCTGGCCAGAGACAGGAGTAAGGACACTCCCATGAGCTGGAGCTACAAGAGGCAAGATCCTGGGTCCTCTATCCCAACTGCAAGTCCAGCCCAGAGCTCCCTTGCTGAGTGTTCCCCAGCTCATCAAACACTTTATGTTCAAAACCAAACATCTTGTCTTCTGCTCAAACCAGCTCTTCTAGTGCTCTTAGTTTCAGAGAACATTCAAGCAGATGCTCGAGCCCCAAATCTTGGTGTCTTTGCAATGTCCCCTTCTGTCCCTGGCGCCACCTACCTGTCACCATGTCCTGTACATTCTGACTCTTGAATAGTTGGCATCTACCCACCTCTCTTTCCCCTACAACATCTGCCTAGTCTGAGCCATCAGAGTTTCACTATTGGTTACAGCAACAGTCTCCTAACTGACCTACTTGCCCCAGGCTCCCCATAGCAAATACAATCTCCTCTCTGTATGCAAAGCGATCCTTCTTAAAGCCATCTGATCCTAACACCCTTGTTTGTAACACCACCCCCCTTACCAGGCCCGCAAGGCCCAGTCTAGACTGAACTCTCCCCGAAAACCATTCTATGTCTCTCATTGCTCCCCCACCCCCACCATGTTCCATCCACACTGGATTACACCCCATTCCCTGAATGCGATGGGATGTCAGGTATGGCTCTTGCTAGCTCTAGAAAGCTGAATCTCGCTAGCCAGTTGAGCACAATTAAATCATATTAAAAATGAAATTAAAATTATATTAGTAAATTATATGAACTTACCATTGAATCAATTACATTAATAACACAGGTAATAAATACAACTCATTACTTCTTAATTAGTTTACTAGACTTCACTATGATTTATACTCTTAAGGTCCCCTTTGTCTATTGTACACGTCTGGTGGAAATCCTAGAGGTGGCGTGTTACTTACTACACATCTCTTCCGAACAGTGTTCAGTGACGTCACATTGGCGCGTGCAATCAGCCACAGTGGGAGTAGTTACACTACAAATCAACAAAGGCTATAAATCTGAGATTGACTTATTTTTCTGTTGATCATCTAGACCAGCGAACTCTGGCCACCACCTGGCACATTGTTTACAAGAGCTGAACATACACCTGGAACAGGAGTGATGGAGGTTGAGAAGGATCTGGCATAAGCTGAAGGAGCTGCGGACCCAGCTGCTGTCCCACGCCAACGAGGCGAGCCAGCAGGTAAGGGTCACTGTGAGTGAGCTGCTACTGCTTCCGGTGTCCCTGCCCCACCTTCCTAGTGGGAAAAGGATACAACTCCTGTTTCGCTTTCATTTCACGTTCCAAATCTTACACAAAATGTCAACTGGAGCCCCGACTAAGTCGGAACTACGTGGGGAAGAGAATTCTGGGAAACATAGTTCCAGCTTCGCCAAAATGACGCTGTACACATTCATGGCAGCTTCAGGTATTAATATGAATATTAACAGCCTCCTAACTGAATAGCACCCACACCAAAGGCCTTCGGAGATAAAAGGCCACATTCCTGAGACCTTCGGATTTGTGCTGTCGTTATTTCCCCCATCGCAGAATTTATCGTGAGATTAGTACTCAGTAGCTGGCAGAATCTCCCACTGGTTCCCTGACACTAGTGTGGACTCTTAGGATAAAAGGGGCCAAGTGGAAACTCCTGGAATTGTCCTCCCACTCCCACCAACTTGTAAATCAAAAGAGATACCACAACCCGGGAGAGACTGCCAAGATCGGTGTCACCATCAAGGATCTGAGAGACGCAAGGGTGGTGATTCCGACCATATCCCCTTATAACTCACCTTTTTGCAGGAGAAAAAGGAAACTTAATAATGTGGTGAGGCCAATCACAGCTGCAACCTAGATTTGATATCTTTATTGGAGGAAATCCATATAAACCCCAGTAACGGGTATGTGGCTATTGAACTAGCAAATACTTTCTCTTACATCCCCACAAGTATGGTAAATTACACGGTTTGTATTTACACAGCAGGGATAACAGTATTCCTGCCTTGACTGTCTTGCCCCTGGGTTATGCCATTCTCCTGCAAACCGCAAGGTCCAGAGGGACCGTGATAGGTTTGACTACGCAGAGAACACTATGCTGACACATTCAGCTGATGCCATTCTGCTAACCAGACTCTGTGAGCAGGAAACAGCAAGAATCTTAGGCGCCTTAGACATACGTGTGCCAGAGAGTCAGAGATGAACCCTGTGCAAGTTCAAGGGCCTGCCACATCAGGGGACCAGCGGTCCGGGGAATGTCAGATATCTCCCAATTCTCACAACAAGTTGCTGCCCCCTACACCATACACCATGAAGAAAGAGGAGCAATGCATAGAGTGCCTTTTGGATTTTGGAGCAGACATATATCACATTTGGGCAAGTCACTTTGACTCGTTTACTGGATAACTTGTAAATCTGGCAATGTTAAGTCTGAATCTAAAAAAAGCTCATCAAAAGGCCAGGCTCTGATAAAGCTGCCCTATCGCTTGGACATTACTCCTGGTAGGCTCACGTGCTGGACCTAGGTGTCAGCCAAAGATGCCATGTGGTGCCTCTGGCAAGCCCCAACGGAGCATCACAGCTACAACCCTTAGAGTTTTGGCCCCGCTATCCTCTGCCAATGACTATTCTACATTCTAAAAAGCAGCCTCTGGCTTGCTACTGGACCTTGGCAGAGACCGAATGCCTGATTTATGGAACACCAAGTGATTATCAGACCAAATGTTCTTCGTGAACTGCGTGTTAGTGGAGCCACAGAATCATGAAATTGGATTTGCAGTTGCATCCCACTAGAATTTGAAATGGTATATGTGACGCTGGGCCCAAGCAGATCCAGAGGGCACAAAGGAACTGCCCGAGCGGATGGTCCAAAGTCCCATAGTGTTTGTTTCTGCTACTTCACCTCCCCTCCCATAGTTTCCACTCAACAGCGTCAAGGGGAGGAGGAAAAACGACAGGCCTGGTTTAGGGAAGGCTTCGCACAGTAAGCCAGCACCAGCAAGAGTGGACAGCTCTGAAAGACAGTGGTGAAGGAAAGGAAAACCCTCCCAGTGGGCAGAACTTTAGGCAATACATGTGTTATCCACTCTGTGTGGAAGGAAAAAAGGCATAAGATGCTGATTTATATGGACTCAGGAGCAATAGCTGATGGGCTGGCCCTTTGCAGAGAATGGAAAAGACTACAACTGGGAACTCGATGTCGTGATGGTCTAGGAGAGAGGTCTGTGGATGGCTTGTTAAAGGGCTCACAGAATGAGAAGAGTTATGTCCCATGCAAATGCCCCCCAGAAGGCAATCAGTGAAGGAGTCCTCCCTAATTTGAAAAGATGTTCCATCCTGTAGATTCAGTCAGCCTCTTTCCCCAACCAAATTGGTGCTTTTTTAGTGGACCCGTGTACAAAAGGTAAAGTCGTGGATTTCTGTATGGGATGGGAGATTTCGGTGCTTTGTCCAGGTCTCCATACAGTGTTTTATTTTATATAAAAAGCTAACTTCCCATTATCCTCTCTCCACAGCCCTTGGTAACCACTATGCAACGTTCTATCTCCGTTCATTTGCCTGTTCTGGGTATATTCATTTGTTCTTTTGTGTCTGGCTTATTTCGCTTAGCGTAATGTCTTCAGGGTTCATCTATGTTGTAGTATGTTGTCAGAATCTCCTTCCTTTTTAAGGCTGAATAATATGCCATTGTGTGTATATACCACATTGTTTACCCATCCATCTGTTGTCTATTGTGAATAATGCTGCTATGGACATGGGTGCACAGCTATCTGTTTGAGTCCCTGCTCTCAATCTTTTTGGTACATATGTAGAAATGGAATTGCTGGATCATGTCACACAGTTTTTAAAACATCTTCAAATAAACTAGTGCTTCTTTAATAAAGTTAACTATTTTGTGACATCTTTTTTTTTTTTTTCATCTCCAAGAATTTTTGACACCAGCACCTTTCTGTGAAGAACTCAGTGTGTGTGGCAACAACAAGTTTTTATTTGTTGTTTTTGGCTTGGTGTTTTATTTATTTATTTATTTTTTTACAAGAACGATGAAAAAACTCTTAGGGAGCCAGCTCTTTAGAATATTATCAGTTCACATGCCAAGATAGGTCTTCCAAGACAGACCTTTTGATTCCAGATTTGAACAAAACATTTAAATATAGCTTGGCTGTCTGTTTTTTTGTAAAAGCTGTTTGCAGCAGGAAAATTTCTTTTGATTATCGGCATCATTTACAAATCTTACGAGTGCATGGCATTTACTGGTGAAATCTGTCGACGACTCCAGCCTGGATAAAGAATCTGTTGTTTCCCAGTTTATTACCCCAAAAGCAAAAACCAAAGGCTCTTCAGCATTATGTGATATGTCATCAATATGTAAAGTTATGGTTCCCTCTGAGAGAACTTTTTCACTTTTTCGGACAGCATCTTACACTAGCATTTTACTCACGATAATTTTACACACCGGCATTATTAGGTTCTTTTTTCTGGACAATAGGCTCTGCTACCCAATAACTTGCTTTTTGGATCTTTTTACTGAATATGGTCTTTAAAATAAAAGCCTTATCTGTTTATTTTGAGATACTAACAGATAAAAATTAGTGAGTTTACTCGGCAAATGGTCATGATTCATAGTTCTTTTCAATGTTGAAGTCATCGCTATATTTGTAAATTGTAATTCTTAGGACCCTGCCAGTCCTAAGCTTCTCCTCTTTCATTTCACACTTCATATTTAAAAAATCACCACACTGGACCATTCGACACATTTGTAAAACACAAATGCTAATAAGATATACAATAGGAACGCATAATAAATAACTAAACAAGAAACTAGCAAAAAATACAAAATCACGCTGAAATTCGCTTCTAACCTGCATAATTCATGTTTTATAGTGTTTACGTCAACAGCAAAGTGGCAGAGAGGCAGCTGAGTCACAGCATGTAAAAGTTATTTCTTTAGAAGGAAAATGTTCTATGGTTTTCCATCACACCAGAGTCATCAGTGCATAAGGTGGGGGGGGGCAGGTAAGCCAGGAGGGCGAGGCTGACGTCATCAGTTTTACCTCCTCTCCAAGCAAATGATCAACAAACTTCCTGATCTCGGGTTGAAAACTGAGCAAGGACTCACCAATGATACAGTACTACTGTGTGTGGCCAAACGGGGCTGAACAATCTCTAATGGTTTCTGAGACTGCTCAATTACTACTGTCCATCCCTAAAAAGCACTGGTCTCACACAGCACATGAAGATCGAAAATAACGCTGCTTTTATTTTTAATCACAGAGCAGAATCCCTGGCCTAGAAACATCTCAAGGCCAATTCTGTGGTTCCACAGAACCCTAGCTGAAACTCTGCCCTAGAGTGTTGATCCTGCCTGCTTGTCATATCTGTGCTCTAGCCCATAGGATGGAGAAAAACAGAGGTTCACATGCCTAGTGCTTTAAATCTAAGACCCAGAAGTTCTCACATTGCTTCTACTCTCACCCTTTGGTCACACCTAGATGCTAAGTACACTGGGAAATGTCATCTCCAGATGGGAGGACACATGCACAGGAAGAAGAGAAAAATGGATTCGCGGAACAACCAGCAGGCCTATCACAAAATCTTTCCTTTCCTGCTGCTGGCAGCAGACACAGCATCCTGAGGGCAGGAGTGGTGTCTCTTTCATCACTGAGAACCTGATACTCAGTGACACTGTGGACATGGCTGTAACCAAGCACTTAAGAAGGGGCTGCAGTCAAAGGAGTGACCTATTAGCTTCCAGAAGTGCTTGTACTGGCACAAATGAATTTGGTGAACAGGAAAAGCTTTGCTGTGGATTCCAGCAGGAAGACAGGTGGTTAATGTGACAGACTGAAGCCAGTGTTGGTTTTAAGTTCTTATTCATCGAGCAACTCGTTTATACTCTCTGAGCTAGGGGATAATTCCATCATGCAGGGTCATTGTGACGATTCGATTAAAACTGCATAAAGTGGGTCCTCGATAAATAATGACCAATAGTTTTATTTCAGTAATAATGCAGGAGGAGGTTTCCATCACTGTCAATGATCAAGGAGAGAATAATAAGACAAACTAACATGCATTGTGCTGTTAGTATAAGCTTTACACGTCTTAACTTTTTGATCTTATGAGGTGAATGTTATTATTGCCATTCTACAGAGGAAGAAACTGAGGCACAAGAAGATTAAGCGACTAGCCCAAGTTCACGCTCCTACTTATGGTGGGGTCTGGCAGTTTGAACTCCAGAGCCCACTGGCATGTAGGTAGTACTGGAGATCCCGCCCCTTGGCCTCTTAAAGTTCTTTCCAACAACAGGGTTAAGCAACCTGCTGGGGCCTTCGGTGTCATCCTGAACTTCTTTGTCCAGCTTTGCCACTGGCCTTCTGGGTCACCTGGAACTATTCCCTTCCCTTTTCTTGACTTCAATTTCCTAATTTTACAATGCAGAGGTTAGACACAATGATCCTTGATTCTGAGCTGTAGCCCATTTGGGAATTAGCCCTGGGGAGGGGGACTGCTGGTGACATCACAGAGAGGAGAATTCTAGGAGAAGAATCAGGCTTTCCTAGAAGCCCCAGCGCCACCACTTAGGTGAGAAGGGCAGCCTAGGAAGGGGCCTGTTGGGCCCAAGTCTTGAGCTATTCTCTTTCCAGGGTTGCCAGCATGGATCAACCTTTGATGGCTGAAAGGGCTCAAAATGAGGCAGACACCAGTGATTTGGATGCATTCCCTCAGCCCAGCTCATCGACCCGGGACCACAAGCCAGGCCGTAGCGAAGTTCACCGTCATAGCAAATCCCGACACCACAGCGTGTCCACTCCCCGTGATGTGTCCCGTCACCACAGTGTGCCCCATCCCTATGACATGTCCCATCATCAAGGTGGATCTCACCACCTCGGTGCGGTCCAAGACTTCCCCGACAATGCCTCCTCCCCCTACTCCCACCGCTCCAGGTCCGCCACCCTGGCTCCTCCCCGTGGCCTTAGTCTCTCCCACCATTCCAGCGACGAGGTCTTTGATGGTAGCAGGAGACCTAGCAGCAGGCCCCGCCAGCACAGTGAGTCGCGCAGCCGCAGTGAGTCGCGTCGCCGCAGTGAGTCCCGTCGCCGCAGTGAGTCCCGTCGCCCCAGCGAGTCGCATCGCCGCAGCGAGTCCCGTCGCCGCAGTGAGTCCCGTCGCCGCAGCGAGTCCCGTCGCCCCAGCGAGTCGCGTCGCCGCAGCGAGTCGCGTCGCCGCAGCGAGTCGCGTCGCCGCAGCGAGTCCCGTCGCCGCAGCGAGTCGCGTCGCCGCAGCGAGTCCCGTCGTCGCAGCGAGTCCCGTCGCCGCAGCGAGTCGCGTCGCC
>NW_006435764.1:5234097-5237744 GCF_000325575.1 Pteropus alecto
GGTTCCCGGCCTTCGTGGGCTCCGTGACCAAGCTGGGCCTCACGACGGTGGAGAATCCTACTACGACAGCGGGGCCTCCCTCCGCGCTGGGCCCCGCCACTCTGATGCTCACGACCACGGAGGGCGCCGTCACCCTCAAACCCACCAGCACAGAAGGTCTCTTCATCAAGGAGAGACCGAGTCCCACCATTCCTTTGGGGGCTCCTACCACCAGGGCTCACCTCGCTACCGCGACGAGAGCCAAGACAAGAGCCACCCCAGAGAGCGCCATCGTGGCAGCTCCCAAGTCTCTGGCTCGCTCGAGTCGCACAGCATGGGCAGGGTCGCCTCGGCGCCTTCTGGTGCAGCGGCCAGCCAGCCCAGTGCGGCACGCATACAGAGCGTGGCCCTCGTGGCCCTCGGCCTGACTCCTTCCCACAGTGCACGGTCCCCACATACCACCCAGAGCTCCGGCGAAGACTTTCCTCGGGTTCCCTCCTCTGAAACCGCGGAAAACTGGGATGAAGACGACGAGGAATTTCAGAGGCACAGAGGTGAGTCGTTGCACCCCCTCACCCCCAACTCCCACTGCCTGACCCAGATTCCAGACCCAACTCAGGCCCTGCACAGAGCTTCCGAGCTTCCGTAGAACCTGAGGCTTGACTCTCACCTGCACGTGTATTCCATTGGCTGTTCACTCACCTGACCGTTCTTCGTCAGTCTTTCATTCCCTGAATTATGCAACTCTTGAGGCCATTGGTTGTTCTTTCAGTCACGGCTTTATTCATCCTCATGTTGGGTCTTGTCTAATATGGGCGCCTGGACTGCCTGGGCCCTGGCAGCACAGGGAAGACCAACCCTGCCCGCAAGGGGCTCCTAGCTGAGGGAGTCACTTAACCAACCAATCCCAGACCACCCACTGACAGGGCCCTCTCCTCCATGTCAGAACATTTTCTGCTGTGGATTCTGTGTGCCCACATTTCTCACACTAAACTGTGAGCTTCTTGAGGACAGTGACTGAGAACAAGTGCCTGGATGAGGGCCTCGTTTGAAGGCTATTAATGCACAACTCCCCAAACCTGGCCCCTAGTAGTTCAATAAACAGGGCAAGAGTCTCACGAACAAGTGAGAAAGGTCAGTGTCTGATTAGATGGAGTAGGGAGGGTAGCGAAGAGATGTCTTAGCAAAATCTTAAAGGGAGAAGGAGAATAAAGAAAGGCATGGAGGTTTAGGGGTGTAGGCCCTCACAGTCTTCTCAAGCAGACCCCAAATCCCAAACAGCCTGGCATCTGCCATGGAAAGGGTCAGGCCTGTGGTCCTAATAACAGCACAGGACTAACATAGAGGCACCTTAGCGAGTGAATGGCAGGCAACAGGCAGGCACGAAGATAAACTCCAATCCAGCCTGAGAGGGGATGCTGGATCCCCATGCCCCCCTCCCACACAGACGTGACTTTCTGGCTCCCTTACAGCCAGTCGAAGCCAGCGGCCCCACAAGAAGCCGCACAACGTGGACTTCTTCAGCCGGTTGTGGGAAAGATTATGCTACCTCCTTCAGGAACTCCGGAACATGCTCAGGAAACTGACTGAGTCCCTGGTCTTTGAGGCCTTCATCTTCCTTATCGTCTGCCTCAACACCACCATGCTCGTGACCCAGACCTTCGCTGAAGTCGAGGTCCGGGTTGGTAAGGGCCAGGGAACCTTGTTCACGTGGAGAAGGCTACTGATGCTGTTCCAGGCCTCCTGTCGGCCTGGTCTGGTGCCTGGTGATTTATATATCTCAGTTTATTTGATCCTCACCCCTGGGAAGCAGACAACATTGCCCAGTTTTAGAGATGAGGTTCTGACGCATAGCTGAGGTCA
Source organism: Pteropus alecto (assembly GCF_000325575.1). Classification (NCBI taxonomy): domain Eukaryota; kingdom Metazoa; phylum Chordata; class Mammalia; order Chiroptera; family Pteropodidae; genus Pteropus; species Pteropus alecto. The sequence goes on from NW_006435764.1 coordinate 5,235,940, forward strand.
ACCAGCCAGCCAGAGAGGAAAGGCCCACTGTTTGGGGCTAGAGCCACCAGGTGGCGCATCTGCTCTAAGCATGCTGCTTTGGGCGGTAAGGGTGCCGGGAACCTAGGTCTCCTGGACCCTGGAGGGGCGAGAGTGGAAAACCTGCGAAGGCGGCCCCTGAAACCCTGGGGAGCAGGGTGAAGGGAAGGACATAAACTAAGCAGAGAAGAAGAAGAATGGCTGATGTTTCGTGCGTGCTCACTGGTTCAGGCTCCATTTTAAGCATTTTACTGTGTTAAATACCTTTCACATTCACGAAAACCCTATTAGGCAGACCGTTGTCACTGTTTTACAGACAGAAAACTGAGGCACAGAGCCGTTAGGACGCGCGGCCACTTGCGCAGAGCCAGGCTCTCTCTAAACAGCTGTGTGCGAGGTTCCCATGGGCAGGGGCCGGGGTTGCTGGGGACAGCCCTGAGCAAGCCTCTGGTGTTCTCGCAGAGTGGTTCTTCGAGGCCTTGGACTCCATTTTCCTCAGCATCTACATAGTGGAAGCTATGCTCAAGATCATTGCTATGGGCTTCGAGTATTTTTCTGACTCCTGGAACAATCTGGGTTGGTGGGGATTGGGCATGTGCGTGCGTGTGCGTGTGCGTGTGCATGTGTGTGTATAGTGGGAGCCACTGAACTGCCGGAGGAGGCTGAGGACGAAAGGGGATGGCGGGGTAATGGCTTTGGGGGGCTGTGGGTCTGGGCTAGGGGCCTGGGCAGGAGCCCACCACACTCAGGCACCCTCTGCCCTCAGACTTCTTCATCATGGTCATGGCTGTGCTGGATTTCATGCTCATCCAGCTCAACTCCAACTCCTTTAACAGCGTAGTCTACAAACAAAACGTCTTCCTGATCTTCAAGGTCTTCAAGAGCCTGCGGGCCCTGAGGGCCATCCGGGTCCTGCGGAGGCTCAGGTCAGCTGGGCCACAGCTGCCTACCCCCGTGTGGAGGCTCCGAAGGAAGAGGGGACACAGGCCAGGACTCCCAAGGAGTGTGCCGTGACCCGTTCCAGTGATGAGGGAGGGGGAGGCTGCAGACACCAGCCAGCTTCTGATAAGCTTCCTGCCTGATCTTTCTCTTCATTTACCAGAGAGGGGGCTGGACTCTTCTAAGTCACTAGCCAGTCAGGGACCTCCTGCCTTCAGCATCACCTTTGGTTTCCGGGCACAGATCCCCATCCTGCTGACTCATCCTCCCTCTCCACCTTTGCCCACAGCTTCCTGACCAGCTTCCAGGAAGTGACAGGGACCCTGGTGCGATCCCTGCCGTCCATCACTGCCATCCTCATCCTCATGTTTACCTGCCTCTGTATCCTGTGCCGTGGGGGCTGGGGCAGGAGCCTGCGGGGCTGTGATGGTGGGGAAGCAGGGGGACCAGGGATCATGGCTTGGCCCTGAATGTCCAGTCCTCTTCTCTGTGGTGCTCCGGGCACTATTCCGCCAGTCTGACCCCAAGCGCTTCCAGAACATCTTCACCACCATCTTCACTCTCTTCACCTTGCTCACTCTGGACGACTGGTCTCTCATCTACCTGGACAGCCGGGCTCAGGGTGGGTGGAGAGCAGGGGTGGGCAGACCCTGAGGGCTCAGTTACCCCATCTGCAAAGTGGGGCTTCTGATGCTTGCTGGCAGCGGCATGGGGAAGGCCAGCAAGGAGCTCACGGCTCGAATGACCCCCTCTCTCCTAGGCGCCTGGTACATCATCCCCATTCTTATGATTTACATCATCATCCAGTACTACATCTTCCTCAAGTGAGGACCCCGCCCCCGCTCTGC
>NW_006435764.1:5239084-5284822 GCF_000325575.1 Pteropus alecto
TCCAGTGAGGAGGGAGGGGGAGGCTGCAGACACCAGCCAGCTTCTGATAAGCTTCCTGCCTGATCTTTCTCTTCATTTACCAGAGAGGGGGCTGGACTCTTCTAAGTCACTAGCCAGTCAGGGACCTCCTGCCTTCAGCATCACCTTTGGTTTCCGGGCACAGATCCCCATCCTGCTGACTCATCCTCCCTCTCCACCTTTGCCCACAGCTTCCTGACCAGCTTCCAGGAAGTGACAGGGACCCTGGTGCGATCCCTGCCGTCCATCACTGCCATCCTCATCCTCATGTTTACCTGCCTCTGTATCCTGTGCCGTGGGGGCTGGGGCAGGAGCCTGCGGGGCTGTGATGGTGGGGAAGCAGGGGGACCAGGGATCATGGCTTGGCCCTGAATGTCCAGTCCTCTTCTCTGTGGTGCTCCGGGCACTATTCCGCCAGTCTGACCCCAAGCGCTTCCAGAACATCTTCACCACCATCTTCACTCTCTTCACCTTGCTCACTCTGGACGACTGGTCTCTCATCTACCTGGACAGCCGGGCTCAGGGTGGGTGGAGAGCAGGGGTGGGCAGACCCTGAGGGCTCAGTTACCCCATCTGCAAAGTGGGGCTTCTGATGCTTGCTGGCAGCGGCATGGGGAAGGCCAGCAAGGAGCTCACGGCTCGAATGACCCCCTCTCTCCTAGGCGCCTGGTACATCATCCCCATTCTTATGATTTACATCATCATCCAGTACTACATCTTCCTCAAGTGAGGACCCCGCCCCTGCTCTGCTCCCCAGCTTCACTCCCTCCCCCCAATGCTGGGGCAGCCTCTCCCCAGCCCTCTCAGCCTGGTCATGCCACAATGAACCCAGAGAAGGGTGCAGGGCCTCTCCTTCAGCCTCCTCCTTGAGAGTACCCCATTTTCTCCTCCCAGCCTGGTGATTGCCGTCCTGGTGGATAACTTCCAGATGGCACTGCTCAAAGGCCTGGAGAAAGTGAAGCAGGAGGTACTGAGTGGGGTGTGGCCGGTGGACCAATTAGGGACACATGAGGAGGGGGCACAGAGGCTGGAGGGAAGGGAGGAGGCTGCTTCAGGGGCAGACGAGCATGGGACAATGACAGGACTGAGGTCTCTTCTTCCCAGAAGGCTGCCCAGGTCAATGAGAAGCTGCTGGATGAGTCGCTGACAGAGCTCAGGAGAACAGGTATGCCGCCCCCCTTCACCCCCAGTCAAACACAGGAGTCCAGGCTTAGTTTCAGAGTTTTAGAATATGAGACTCAGGAGAAATTTCCTTGCCTAGAACTTTGGTCCAAAGAGCACTAAGACGAGCCAGTTAAACTGGTAAGTCAATTCTTGAAAGACCATTGATGAAATGACTAATTAGCCAAATTGAGTCACCAAATACTTGTTTCTGTTAATAACTTATCAGGTTTAAAGCAGTGATTTTATATGGATGGTTTCAACTTTCTTTGAGGTCAACTTTCTTTGTCAAGGTCGTATACACACTGGTCCAGAGTCACTCAAAGAGTCAACAAAAATGAAATTTCCTATACACGTTCACTTTTATACACTGGACTTTTTGGGTGAATTGATTTTGAGCCAATTGTTTTGCTTCCTGCTTAAAGATCTTTATAACTTAAGAATCCGAGCTCCTGAATTCTACTCTTAAGATCACTAACACCAGAGGACTGAGGGGCCTCCGGTCACCTGGTCCTTCACCTGCCCTCTCCATCAAGGACAGATCCTCAACACAAAAAAAGCTTAAGCAAAAAGAGGAATTAATTGGTTCAAATTACTTGGCAAATTAAGGGTTCGTGGGCTTTCAGGAATGGCTGGACCCAGGACTCCAATGATTGTTCGGATTCGGTCTTCTTCCATCTCTCTGTAGCCCTCTGCAGGGTTTTGTGCTTAGGGCGTCTCCTCCCTTGTAGTAGGAAAATGGCCACCTGCAACTCCAATCCCAAATCCTCACAGTGTAGCCCTTTCTAGCACTTCCAGCAGGGAGGCCCTTGTCTCCCAGAAGCTCCAACAGAGTCCCAGAAATGAGTCTCCTTTGCTCCAGTTGATCACCTGCCTTTTTCTGAACCAATCGCTGTAGGCAAAATGATAGGCTGTTCTGATAGGCCAGGCCTGAGTCACGTGTCCTTGGAGTTGGGGCTGGAGTCAACCCCAGCTAGACAGCATAGACCCAAAAGGGGTAGGAATGGTTCCTTGGGAAAATGGGAAGACTTTCTCCAGAAGAAGAGGGAACAGATGCTGGACAGGCAAACGAACAAATTACTGATACACACTCCATGCCTGGAGAAGCACTCACTTTAAGGGCATCCAGGACAAAAACCTGCTGGCTCTTGTTTGGATACCTCCATGGCACATGGAGTTTCCTACACCTCTCAAGTCAGGCACCTCCTTGACCTCCCCCTTCTTTTCCTACATCCAGAGCCTGAAGAGACAATAAGTGAACACAGTAAACAGAAGTATCTCATTGAGAAGAAATTTGGGTCCATGACTGAGAAGTAAGGAGACTTGAAAGGAGGGGGAGGCCTTGGGCCTCAGGGGAGAGTTCTGGGGCCTGACCAGTGGGTTTGCAGAGAAAGGACCATCTCCCACCCCTGTGGAGGGGGATGGAGTGACGAGGTTTATGCGGAGCCTGTGGAGAACATGGAGAACATGAGTGGCTTCTGCTCACCAAGAGTTATCTTGTGCCACTGAAAGAATCCCACCGGCAGTGCCCAAGAGGCCGTGAGCCCCTCTGAAGCCAAGGGCCAAGGGCAAGGGCAGCAAGGTCCTGGAAGAGCAGAGATTCTGCTCATCATTTTACTCAAGAAGCACTCCTGACTCTTGCTCTGGACCGAGCCCTGTGAGGACTCCAGGGACACAAAGAGGACACAGACTAGCTCCTGCTCATGAGGATGCCCCACCTCTGTAGACTTGTGCAGGGCCGTGGCGGGTGGTTGACTTCAGCGAAGTGGAGGGATGAGGGGCGTGGGTCTGGGAACGCCATGGGTGAAGGCTGGGGGGCCGATGGTCAACACCCATTTCTGTTGACCTGAGTGGCCATCTGGGCCAGGACAGCTGGGGGCTCGGTGCTGTACTCACGGTGGGGAGCCCTCCAGGCTCTCCTCACCCTCCACAGAGCCCAAGCCCCAGAGGCCCGCCGCAGTCAAGCCTTTGCTGGCCTCGCCGATGACGATGTCATCGCAGCCATTACCACACCCGCACGTCCCTGCTTCTCCCACACAGTTTCCCAAGCTGAGCACATACTTCTCCACCTCTGGGCCTTTGCCCACACTGTTCTCTCTGCCCGGAATGTTCTCTGGCTGCCGGTGCCAGGCTCAAGTGACCAAGAGTTGGGAGAGCTGAGCTCTAATCCAGCTCACTTCACCTCAGAGCCTCCTGTCCACTCTCCACGTTCCAGTTCCTTGGCCACCAGCCTAGTCTGGACCCTCAGTGCCTCTGCCATACTTGCCTTGGGGGAGGTCTCTTGACCTCCAAACTCTTTTCCACTGATCCATCTCCACCAAGAGTGCTCTTTGTTGTTTCTTGTTTGTTTCTTTGTTTGTTTTAATCATTTTTTCCTTTTTTCCCCCTTTGTATTTATTTAGAGAGTGGTCTTTGTTAAAAGAAGTTTTGGCTTTTCCCTCCTCCTCTGATTTTGAAACCCTGGAAAGGCTCCGGCCTCCCTTAGTATCAGATTAGACACCTTTGCTTTGACCTTTCCTGGGTGTCTCCACCTCCCATCCATCTGTGCTCTTAAAAGCTCCTTCTGAGACCCGCCCCAGCCCCAGCAGCATGTGCCCCGCTTCCTGGCATAGGGAACCAGGAGCCCTGCCTGGGCCTGGTAAACGCTCACGTTTTTCAAACTCAGCTCACTGGTACTCCCTCCGGGAGCCTTCCAGATCACCAGCCCTCAGAGCCCTGTGTTTACATTTGTTATAAGTGTAAACACAAGTGGTTTGCTGTTTCTAGCTCTGCCACAGACTGCGCTTCCTGAGGGGAGGGGCTGTTTCTTATTTCTGTGTTCTGGGAGCACCTGGCAGTGTAGATTGACTTCAGTGTTATTTGATGGATGGATTGGCCCAGCAGTGTGTTAGCAGCAGCAGCCAGAGGGGTAACTTGGAACGTGGGTCAGGCTCAGTGCTGGAGGGCAAGATGACGGTCCCCCTGCTTCAGGGAGGAAGGGCTTCCTAGCCCAGACGGTGAAGGAGTTAATGAATGGGTAGTAAGGGGGAGTAGGAGGATGATTGACTGTACAACATAGCAAATGGGTGGGCTGGGAGTCCAGGGAAAAGCCAGTGGGTGGAGAGATAGGTGAGTAAGTGAAAAGTTGGGGTGGTCTGATGGGCAAGTGAATGGCTAGGCGGATGGGAGGACGGATGGGTAGATGTTGAGTGTGTACACGAGAGATATGGGGCAGTGGGAGGGGCAGGCAGAGGATGGACGGATGGAGGGATAGAGGGTTGGGAGAGTACACAATTAATAGAACTCTCTGTGGTACAGGGTGTGGCTTTTTTATATGTGGCAAAGGAGACATACCATGAAAGGCCACACTCAGAAAAGTTGTGACCATGGCTAGAAATGGAGGTCTAGGGTGATGTGAGAGTGTGGGTGAGCGGGCAGGCAAGCAAGAAGAGCCATCTCGGAGGCTCTGGGGGCCCAGAAGTCGCAGCCAGGCAGGTTGGCCAAGGCTCACCTCTGCCCCCTTCACCCCCAGGCAGCAGGAGCAACTGTTCCACTTTCTCCAATTGATGGCTGGGGTGGAGCATTATCAACAGAAATTTCGCTCCCAGGCAACTGTCATTGATGAAATTGTGGACACTGCATTTGAGGTGAACCGGTCTGGACCGGAAGGGAGGGGCTAGGGAGGGGGGATGCAGAAGGCCAGGCAGGGGGGCCCGTGCCCAGTAGTGGCCCTGAGTAACAGTCACATGGGCATTCGGGAAAGCAGAGGTCTGTGGCTCAGCCGCCCTCCCATCCCGCCCCACAGGCTGGAGAAGAAGACTTCAGGAAGTGACCCCTGGACAGGGACACTGGATACAGACTTCACCCTTTGTCAAGCGTCCCACCGGGGTGGGTTGGGACAAGTCTCCAGATGTACTGGAATGATTGCCAGGCCTGAAGGGCTGGGCCCCAAAAGAGTTTTAAAACCCCAGGTAGCTCTGTGTCCTCACTGGCTGGGCTGAGGCATGGGGGAGGGGAATTTGTGTGTGCACGTGTGTGTGCACACTTGAGTGTGTGTATGCGAGTGTTACATGTGAAAGCCACTGTTCATGGTCCCCTCCAGCCCCATCAGGGCCCAGCATCCTAGTTTGGTCCAGCAGTGTGTTTGTAGCAGCCAGAGGAGTAACCCAGAAAGTGGGCCAGGCTCAGTGCTGGAGGGAGAGGTGACAGTCCCCCTGCTTCAGAGAGGAAGGCCCTTCTAGCCCAGATATTAGGCGACAAAGACAAAGCTGGAACAGCCATCTGTTGTCACGCTGTGGGAGAACCAGTAGGCTCCAGAAACAGGCCTTAGAGCCCAGGAACTCAGGCCTACCAGCAGCCTCAGCGGCCAGTGCGAGAATGTCATGAACCCGGAGGTCAGAGATCACTGCCTACCCTTCCCTTCCTGAGATCAGACTGAAGAGCCTCCATGAGGGAGGCAGAGTGGACGCCGCTTCAGTCCTTTCTTTCTTTCCTCAGGATGGGGCAGGGGTGCGGGGGACATAGTGGGGCGTGTGTGGAATGGACCAGCCCGCCATCAGGGGAAAGCATGGAGTGAGGCTGATGGCTGCTCCCAACCCTGTCTGGGGCTCAGACGAGTCCTCCTGCTTTCAGCCTGAGCCTAGGCAGGATGCCCAGAGACCCTGTCCCCATAGCCGGTGGTGGTAGTGGGGCACAACCAGGGTCTACGAATGCCTGGGCCTGTGCTGGGTGCTGGAGACCTAGCACTGGGTCAAGCACAAGCTTGGCCTGGGCCCTGAGAGCTCCTGTACAGAGGAGGGGTCCTCCACTATCTACGACACTCACCTCACCCTAATAGAATGAAGCCAGCGTGCAGTACAGGCTGGATGGGATCAAGAGTGGGACTTTGGAGTGGGGGCTGAGGGGTGACAGATAGTTTTGCCAGCCAACCCTGTACCTCTAAGCCTGACGAAATGGTGGCAAAGCCTCCAGGCCCCAGGACAGAAGCAGCATTTTCCCTCCCATGGCCCAGCCGAGGGCACTGGCTGGCCCTGGGCCCAGGAATAGAAGCCAGAGGAAATGCCATCTGGGATTTGGACACAGATTCCGGGGGCGGAGAGGCCACCTGGCAGATACCTCCAGCCTCGCCTCTCTCCACCATCTAAACATTCATTCGGCAAGCATTTCCTGCCACCTGCTCTGTGCCGGCCCAGTGCTGAAAGCTCCTGCTTGGTGGCACATGGAAGCCCTCCCAAGCGGCAGCCTCACCACCTACCCATGGGCTGTCTGAGCTGCCACATCTTGAGCAGAAGCAGGACTGGAAAGTTCCCCTGTATCCCTAACTCCTGTCAAACCCAGCCCCTTGGCAACACAGCCTTCCATAGAGACATCATGTCTGTTTTTCATCCCCAATGTGGCCTCTGAGGGCAGAAGGCAGGGCCCGGATGAGGGGCAAGGGGATTTTCCTCATTTATTCCAGCGCTAGGCAGGGGACTACGTGAGGCCTTGCCTGGAGTGGCAGCAGGCAGGGGTGGGAGTGCTCTCCATAGCAACTGCAGTTCTGACTGGGCTTAATGATGCCCACGCCTAGTGCTCCGAAGGGATCCAGTCACTGCCCCATCACGTCCCAGGTGTGGGTGTGCTTTTTTGCAAATGAGGCATAGCTCTGGGAGGGGCATGTGGATCTCTGGGGTTGTGTGTGTGGGGGGGTCTGTGTATACATCTCCAAGTTATTTCTTGGGGCGGTGGTGCTTCTGTGTGTTTGTGTCTGTGCTTCTGGGTTGCTAGGTTGTGTTTGTGTTTTCCTGGATATGCATGTAGTGTCTGGGAGCATCGGAGTGTGTGTTGTGGGTTTCTGTGTGTGTGTATAGTGTGTTGAGGCATTCTGGGGTGTGTCTGTGTAGCAAGTACGAATTGCAGCCACAAATTCAGATGTACAAAAAATGTTGCAACTTTTTTCTTTAAATGCCATTAAATTGCATGTGCCCCCCATCCCTCTTGCGGGCAGCAGTTTTGACTTGTGTCCCCTTGGAGCGCCCTGTCCATCCCCCTCCCAGGGTCTTGCCCGCCATCCCTGGGCCACATGTGGGTAGAAGAATCTCACGGGCTGGGAGCTCAGAGTCCTGGGGCCCTGCTGGCTAAACTCCCCATGTGTCACCCTAAGTCCTCCTGGGGGCTGAGGGGGAGCAGCGCTCAGGTGCTCCTCAGAGCATTCACCGACTCCCACCCTTACTGCTGCGTGTACCATCTGGTCCTGTGACCACTTAAGGCCGAGAATATTGAGTCTCTGGAGTTTTGTTCCTCTGTCGGTGATGCTGAGGTGTTTCGGGGACTCCAGATTTGGGGGCTGAACCCCGTACCCTCAGCACTGTCTGGGCTGGGACAGCAGAAGTTCAGTTGGTGGTGGTATGGGTACCCTGTTAGCTGGGGGAGGGGGGCTTCTAGGAGAGGGAGTGGGGGACAGAAGGGGAGGAGTGAAACATTCAGAAGAGACCGACACAAGAAGTAGTGCTAGTGATTTATTGCGACGGATGTGACCCATGGACCCGAAGTGCCCTCCGCCAATGGGCCTGTGCCCTCCCGCCCCATGGCACTGGGGCCTACTACACGGGCACACAGTGATGCTTTAGAAGTCTTGTAGAGTTCTCCCAGGGAACCACAAGGATCTCGAAGTCACAGCGCAGCTTCTGCAAATAGAGCATGGGGAGAAAAGGAGGGGTGAGCCTAGGTCCAGGCCTGCCGCCTCCCAACAGTCAGCCCTCTGCCCACAAGGAGGGGCAGTTGCTGGCACACGGGACATCGAGTCAGATGGCTGGGACTAGATCCTGGGTCTTTCTAGTCAACTCCTTTAGGGGGAAGCCGCAGTTTCCTCTCTACACCCCACCCTGGCCTGCAGCTGAGTCATCCAAAAAGCAGGGACAGGTTGGGCCAGACATCAACCTGGCCAGCCAGACCAGTTCAGGGGCCTTGGGTGCGAGGAGGCAGGGCATGCATGCGCGTGTGCAGGGCTGTTACCTCCTCCTGCGTTCCTGCGGCCAGCGGGCAGGTGGTGAGGTCTATGTGGTCTCCAGCCACTGCACTTTTCCGGCAGTCGGTGCTCCCCATCTCCAAGGTCAGGTAGTACTTGACGCCAGCCACCAGCTGGGACAGAGGGCAGGGGCAGGTCAGGGTGCCGGGAGACTACCCCTGACCCTCACCAGTTACCTCTCTCCCATCTCCCATTCCATTCCCCTAGACGTCCAGCACACTGGCCTTGGGACTCAGACCTGGGACAGAAGCATTCTTTTGGGGATCCCTGGGATGGGAGGCAGAGGTCTGGGCCACGAAGGGGGCTAAGACCCAAGGGCTCACACTGTCCTGAAGCCCACCGCTCATCCCCCTCACCCGCTCCCCAGCAACCCGCAGGCCAGGGCCCATGTGAGACTGGTGAGGTAGCTATGCAAGGGCAGAGGTGCATCCTGTCGATTTAAAATTTAGATATTTTGTTCATCATTAATTCGGTTTTTAACGCTATATTGTTAAAATATCCTGCTTGCTTTCGTGGCTCCCCCTTAATCTGGCACGGGCGCTGAGGGCTCACTCCCCTCTCCCTGCCCCGCCAACCCAGCCGCACCTGTCTCTGCGCCTTGAGGATGTGCGTGTCGCGAAAGTAGTAGAGGCTGTTGCTGCCCATGTTGTAGCTGGCCACGGCCGACTGCGCTGCCTTCTGCACCTGCGGGTCACTAGGCGACAGGTCTTGCACTCCTCCGACCATGACCTCCTGTGGTCGGGCCCCGGCGTCGCGAGGCAGTGCCAGGAGGCAGACCGCGAGCAGGGCCAGGCCCAGCACCAGCTGGAGGTTCGCTTGTGCCATGGTCTTCAGTGCCGAGGCTGTGGCCCGCGCCGCTTTTACTGGCTGAGGCCCCGCCCAGCCCCGCCCAGCCCCGCCCTACGCCGCTGTGCGCCCCCGCGGGCGCGGGCGGGGAGAAATCCCTCGGCCTGGGCAGTCCAGCAAGGGCACCTTCCCAGCGCAGAGGGAGGCAGCAGACAGGCCCCCCCCGCACACCTGTGTGCCACGATGCTTGCCCATCACTCCAGAACACACCCAGTCCTGTGAGGAAAAGGACAGTTCCCAGAAGCAACAAGTGCCACCGTTGGGGCAGTTCGCAGGCAGGGCTATCCAATAGGAAATACCAACAACAGCTATTAGCAAGCTCTTATTATCACCACCATTTACCGTGTAACCGTGGAAAAGTCACTTAACCTAATCCCATTGCCTCAGTCTCCTCCTCTGTGAATGGGGTCCTGTGGATTCAGTAGGCGAAGCATTTGGAGGAGCGATGCGATGCAGCAAAGTGGGACGTTGCTGCACTGAGCCACGCGCTGTTTAACCCTCAGCCAGCACCAAGTGAGAATCAGTCATGTTTCCACTTAACAGGAAAGGAGACAGGACACAGAGGGGACAATCGATTTGCCCAAGGGCACCAGCTGGTACACAGTAAATGGTGATGCTGGCTTTGGAGCCTGGGCAATATAACTCAAATCTGTGCTCTTAACCAGACTGAGACTGACGACTGAGAGCCCGCCAGGAGGAGGGGCGTGAGTCGTACCAGTTCTGCCATTAACTAACTGGATGCCTCTTGACAAGCCCCTGCACCTCCCAGAGCCTCAGTGTCCTCACCTGAAGATAGGCGACAACTCTTATCTTCTAAAGTTAGTCTATGAATGGCCTGAGACTAGATCACCCGTAGGTAAGTGGGGCATGGGCTGGAGGTACCACCAAAACAAGGCAGGATGACTTTCATGGAATAATCCGATTTCGAACATGTTTTTAAGAAGCACTGTAGTCAACATGAGGGAGGCTGGATTTTGTTGGGATTCATCTGTTATTTTAGAAACCAACGTAGTTTGTACTTTTAATCATGTTGCTGAGGGAGGCGGGGCTTTTTGCCCTTGGGACACTAAGATCTGATGAGTGCTTAGGGCCAAGGACCCTGAGTGGGGCTTGGAAGAGGTAATGGTTTGTGGTATGTGACAGCTGGTGCTTTAATAAGTGGTTAATAATTACAGATGACCCTTGAACAACATGGGTTTGAACTGCATGGATCCACTCATGTGTGGATTTTTTTCGATAAATGCTGTCATGTATTTCTCTTACGATTTTAATTTTTTCTCTAGCTTACTTTAAGAATACAGTATGTAACACATAAAACATACAAAATGTGTGTTAATCATCTATTTATATTATCGGGAAGGTTTCCAGTCAATAGTAGGCTATTAGCAGTTAAATTCTGGGGGGGGAAGGTTTCCGGTCAATAGTAGGCTATTAGCAGTTAAATTCTGGGGGAGTCAAAGTTATACACGGATTTTGGACTGCAGAGAGGTGGGGGGACAGTCGTTGGTGCCCCTAACTCTGAGTTGTTCAAGGGAGAGCAGCACCGTGGTGAACAGTATGAGTAAGCATCCAGAATTCCCCAGGACTGGAGTGCAGTCACTGCCCAGGCCAGCTGCTACCCCACCTTCTCAGCCCAGCTGGGAAAAACAATTTTGGGATTCCAAGGAACAGTCACAAGTTTGTTGTGGGCTCAGGTGTCTGCCTTAAAGGGACAGAGCCCTGTTTGTGGGAGAGCTGGCGCAAGCTTGGCTTGATGAGGAGGCCCAGGCCAGGCAGGTACCGGACCAGAGAGAAGCCAGGAGTGGGGAGCGTGAGAGGCCTGGGACCACGACACAGGGGAGAGGTGGGAGAGGCAGCCCCAAGGGGCCAGAAGCCCCCTCAGGCTCTCCCGGTTCTGCTTTCCTGTCACTTGGAGTTCAGCCATGACCACTTACCTCCAACAGCTCCCTGGAAAACTAGTCAAGGCCCGGTTCCCAGCTCACTTGTCCCTATGCTGTGATTCTTCTGCACTGACGCTGATGAGTCTTTTGCACCCAAGCCTAACAATTACCAAAGACCTTTCACCCACTCGTCTGTTCTCACAAGTACCCTGTCCTTCAGCATCATCTGTATTTTACAGATGAAGAGAGGGCAGGACATTTGTCTGAGGTCACATGGCAAGAATTGGGGTCTCAGTGAGAAGAGGGATGGGGGAAGGGAAAACAACAATTACTGTGTTCCTGATATGTGCCAGGGACTCAGCATATGTCCTCTCGCCCTCAAAACAGCTCTGCAGAGCAGTGAATAGAACCAGTTTAGTGGACACACAACGCAACATAAATATGCCTCACTGTTAAGTTGTACACCTGAAACTTACTGGATTTTGTTAACCAATGTCACCATTGGTTAACAAATTTTTTTTTTTTTAAAGAATATTACTTGTTTTACAAAGAAGAAATGAGGAGGGTCAAAGAGGAAGGGTCAGTGGTGGGGCCTGGGTGGCCCCTATGTGCCAGCCTCCTAGTGTGTGAGTGTGTAAGTCCTGGACTGCTCCACCGGGATACAAGGTCTGCTGTGTGAGGGGAGTGTCCCTGGAGGGAGGGTATCCCAGGAGGACTTCCCAGGGCTGAGTCTTATCGGGAGAAGAGCCCTTAGCCTGGACTTCACCCTGACCGGATCATAATGGCTTCCAGAAGCAGGCCTGAGCCAGGTGTGAGCTCAAGGTTGGCCATCCCCACTGGCCACAGGGCACAGCCTCATTTTGCTGTGGCCCAGACATCCCAACCCAGGTTGCCCATGGCAGCCCTCTCTTGCTGCTGGCTGATGGGTCTTATTGACAAGGATGGGCCCTGATGTCCCCTTCGCCCCCGGGCCAGGGAAGCCATGATCCCGCAGTGATGAAAGCTCCCCGCTGTGGAGAGCTCTCCTAAGTGTGGGGGCTTCACATCCATCAGCTGATGGAACCTTCACAATCCTGCACCGCTGACAGAGGATGCGGGGTCAGAGCAGGGAGGCAACTTGCTCCAGGTCACGCAGCAAATAAAGGAATAATTGAGACCAGAACCAGGCCGGCTGTTTCAGGCTACCGCCAATCAAGGCCAAGAGTGACAGTAGAGCCCTGGGTCCCTGCAGGAAGGAGGCGACATGGGAGGGGGGCTGACTGTCATGAGCATGTACTGTGAGACCTTCACACCATCTGGGCTGCCACCAGGCAGATGTACCAGGCTCGGGTTTGTCTGTAGCCACCCCCTACTTCAGTGACAGCAGGACAACTTCAGGGCCCTGGAGTGCAGGGGCTGAGTTCACCCCAAGCTCTGGGCCAGACCTAAGCCCTCGTGACTCGACTGGCTGAGAGGGTCAAGCTGTGGCTGGGTGCAGCTGCAGCGAGAATAACACCGGGTCAGTGTTTGCTGACTTCCACGCCCGCCCTTCACCAAGCCCATCCTGTTGGCAAACGTGGACTGACATTTAGATAATCTGATTCCTACCTGTCCCCAACTAGGTCTGCTTTTCCCAACATGCCAGGCCTGGGGCCTCGTCCTATGGCTGAGTTGGAGTTGGATCTCTGAGAGGCCACACTGTCACAAAATACACTCCAGATGCCCTTTGTCTCCTGCTGCCAGGACTGATCCAGGAAGCTGTGTGGGATGTACTGTGGGGCTCAGATAAAGGGTTTCGGCCTTTCCAACCTGTCACAGGTACTGTCTGAGCCCCAAGGGAGAGGTGAGAAAGCAGGTGGGTGAGGCAGGGAAGAGCCCATGACGAAGAAGCAGAGCTGGACGGGCCCCAGTACCAGAGTCACAGGTGGCGAAACTGTGGCAACTCCTGTGGGCAGGACCCCCAGGAAAGCTGCTGTGGAGGAAGCAGTCTCCATTACCTCACAGAGTGCCAGCAACAATGTGGCAGTGTCAGGGCTGAGATCGGGGGACTGTGGCCATGCAAAGCACCTGCCCCCACAAAGCACATCGGGCCTGTGTGACAGCAACACAGCACCATTGTCAAGGCTGAAGGGACTCTGACGTCACCCTACACCCATCCAGGAAAACCATCAGAAACACAGTAGGCCCAAAACTCCTGGGACAGCCCACATTACTACCTCGCTCTGGGCTGTAGGCTGACACCCTCCCAGGAAATGGCCTGTAACACAAGCCGGACCCGGCTCTGGCCACCTGGTGCCTTCCCAGGGGGGTCACTCACACGTCACAGACCCAGCCTTGCATTGAACCCTCATCCCTAATAACCATCATAGTTGCCGACTACTCACATAACTGCTCTATATCTGGGTCTTTATTTTGGTTTCCCTTTTATTCTACTTCTACTCTTCGGAGACGGAGCCATCCACAGAAAAGTACACAGAATATGTCTGCTCACTTTAACAAATAATTAAGTCAATGCCTGTACCACCACCACACAGGTTAAGAAACGAAACTGCCGCTCCTACCCCCGGGCTGACCCGCTCTTCACCCACCTCCCAAAGGCAACCACTGTTGACTTTTACAATAAGCATTTCTTTGCTTTTCTTCTAGTTTTACCACCTCTGTAGAGATCCCTAAGCAAGAATGGAATCACGCTACTTGATGTTTGCTCTGTACTGAGATTCGCCTGTTGTGCCATAGATGTCATGAATCCATGTTCAAGATCTTGACAGCCATCAGAGTTCTTCCAGTTGGGAGCTGTCATAAACAAGCTGCTGCGAAGGCTCACAAAGGTACTGGAGCAGGTGTGAGCGGCAGTGCTGGGTCACAGGGTGGGTCTTCCATTTTTTCAGAAAACGCCCAACTGTTTTTCCTAAGTGTTCAGACCAATTTACATTCCCACCAGCTGGATATCAGTTCCTGTCACTCCATTCCCTCATCAGCACCTGGTATGGTCTGGCTTTAAAATTTCTGCCAATCTAGCAAGTGTATGACTGCACCTCATTTGCATTTCTGAGCACTAATGTAACTGGGCACCTTTTCACAGCTGAGTCTTCATTTCGGTGTCCCTCTCACGTCTGCCTTTCAGGTCTCTTACCCAACTTTCTGTTGCTTTTTCTTCACTGCAGTTATGCACATGCTCTGGATAGTCTTTTGTCGTTTGTGTTGCAAATATCCTTTCTCACTGCGTTAGTCTCGTCCGTCACCCACTTTATATCTTTAGATCGACGGAGTTTCTATTAATGGAGTTGAATCTATCAACTTTTTATTTTTCCCCTACCCTGGGATCACAAAAATCTGCTCGTTATCCTAGCTTCTGTATTTTATAATATGAATTTCATTATTAGCTACTAAAAATTTTGTACATATATCTGTCAGCCTCTCACCAGACTGTAAGCTGTCTGAGGAAAGTTCCTCAACAAGGTTCTCCTGAAGGACTGCCAGCCAAGCAGGGCTGGGTGCTGCACAGCTAGCATGTCATCTGATCCTTATGACCTCACTTTCCAAGTGGGGAAACCGAGGCTCACAGAGGCTGAGTGACTTGACCTAGGAACAGAGGGCTCTCAGCCGCATGGGCTTCCAAGATGTGTTTTGAGGGACAGCTGGGACACTTCCTAGCACTAAGTCCACAGACATATTAGTCTCTCTGAACCCCTGGTTTCCTCATTTGTAAAACAGAAAGAAAATTACTTATTGTGGAAGAAAACGTTTGCAAAGACCTTAGCTGTGGGCCTGGTTCACTAAGTGTTCAACCAAGAATAGGATGAAAATGTACCAGGGGAGAGTGTAACTCATTCAGCCTCCCAGCCGTGATGCCCATGCTCCTTCTGCCTCCTTAAGAGAGCAGGGCAGGTGGCAAGGGCCCTGCCCACTCCTCCCAGAGACCGGGAAGGCACATGATTAAGTGAACTTTTACCCACATTCGGTCCTCCTCTTCCTGGTACCTGACTCCCACTGACTTTTCCACCAAGTGCTGCCTGTCCCAGCTGTTGATTCACTCAACATCTGGAACACCACAACCCATCTGGATCCCAGGAAGAGATCAACCCACTCTCTCATTACTAAGGGATTGAGACACTCAGAGGTGCGTGCCTGAGGCTTATGTGGCGAGGGTGGCTGCCCTCCGGAGGAGGAAGCTGCCAGTTTCGAGCTGCACTGATAAGGTTGTGGCGGAGCTGCTCAGCCCACCTGCTTTTCAACTCACAAAGTCCAGTCTTAAAGGCCACTGACTTTATTGATTCAAAAAGTTTTTATAACGACAGTGACTGTTCTGCCAAAAGAGAAGCCAAATAGCATAAAACAGACCAGAGTTGAGGGTGGGGATGAGGGAAGGGACCAGGAATCTGTTCAGAAAAGCTGGTAATTATTAACACGAAACTGGCCGGGGAAGAAGGAATATGCATGCAAGAGCAAGAATTCCCAAAAATTGAAATGGTGAGGGGAGAGAACTCCCTGAAGACCCTGGAGGACATCGGAGGTGAGTAGACAGCAATCATTTCCTTTGTAGAGGACAGGGGAGGAGCCCCCACTTGGCTGCGAACTCTGGAGACTCAAGGATGGGGCTAGGGATTGGGGGCTCCCCAGAGGGCATCACAAGAAGGCATCACACCACTCTCGAAGGCACCCAAAGCAGTCCCGGGACTGCTTGGCATTGGCGCCGCATGTGTCCTTTAGCCATTCCCGGAAGAGGTCTTCATCTTTCTTTAGCACCAGAAACTGGCCAAGGACCACATAGGCCTGCAAACGTGCAAAGTAAAGGGCATGCTGCTCAGTGCTGTGGGACTAAGAACAAGAAGGCCACTTCTGCAGCATTTAAAGCACACGTACCTAGCAGGCAGTGCAGGCTCTGGCTATCTTTTCAGATCGTATACCGCTGTTCGCCCCCCAAAGGTACTCACTGTCCTCACTCCCAAACTGCCAGGCGATACTGCAGTCTGCCCCCTCCAACCGCGGAGCCCTCCCCAGATGTATGCAACCTCCCCACACCTTGTCAAAGCCCCTTTCCTCCAGCTTCTTGCCCAGGACTTCACCGATCCCGGCCAGGCTCCCCACCGGTTTTTCCCCCATGGGCTCTGCCACGAAGTCTCGGTGCTTTTGAGAAGTTGTCATCTTGGTCAGGATTAATCTAGGAATCCCAAGAAAAGTAGGTTAAGGCTGAAAACCGGAAACTCCCAAAGTCTCACTGGCAATCTCGCGTTAAAAAGAAGCCAGACCAGCCCTTATGGTGGCTTATCGATGCCTCTTATTTAACAGATAAGAACACTGAGGTCCAAGGATTTTCGTCCACCACTCTATAGACAAACTTCTCCCACTTCCTGCGGGAACTGGGTTTTGGTACTGCCCCAGAGGAAAGAGTATCCCGCTTTAACAGGTGGTGCACGCGCGGCAGGGGAAAGATGCCCAGAGTCAGTAGCCAGGGCTTGCCCTGAAGGTGTCACTCCCTCTGTGACCTTGGCTGGGCAAAGAAGGCAGTGACCCTACCCTGCCTGGAACGGCTTACCTGGCCTGCAAAGCAAACAAAGGGTCCCTCTGCCCCACCCGCTCTACAGGCTGCTCACAGAGCACAGGTGCAGGCCGGAGCACTTACACCTACTCCCCAGCCCCAGCGGGTCCACGCCGGGGCTCACGCCTGGACCTCCGCCGGCCCCGCCCCCCACGCGCGCCCCCCCGCCCCCTCCACGCGCTGCCGCGCCGCGTCCCGCCCCTCTCCGCCCGGTCGCCAAGCCGTCTCCCAGGGCGCGTCCTCTGGCCCGCCGCAGCAATTGCGGCTCCTCTCCTCCCCTCCTCCCTGCGCCTCCTCTGGCCTCCAGACTGGGCCGTGCTCCGCGGCTCGCGCTCACCGGCAGCTCCAATTCCTGTAACGGCTACTCCCGCCGCACGGCTGCTCCCGCCGATACCTCAACCCACTAGAACTTTCTTCTACTTCCGCTTCCGGGTCGCTTCAAGAACCGCCTGAAAAATTAAAGTTGGCACTTCTAGCCGCGTAGAGCCATAGAGATGAGGCGCTCTGGACCTCTACGGCGGCCTTAGCAGGGGCTCCTTTCCTGTCGCTTCGCGAGAAGCCTGGCTGCCTTCTATGGTCTTCTTTCTGAGGCAGCATTTCCGGTGTCAGGGAGCGGAGTCCTCGGTGGATAAAACTTCATTTCCCCGCTGCACGGCATCCGGAACTCAAGGACCTAGTCTTGGCCAGCCTGGCGGTGGGAAGAGTTAGAAGGACGGACAAGGCGGGGGCGGGTGGCCGGAGGCTTCCGAGAGAGCGCCGGAAGAAGGGCGCTCGCAGGGCTCCTACTCAGGCGCAGGGCTGTCGTCCTCAGCGCCGTGGGGCTTGTAGGAGTCGGGCAGGAACCGGAGGCGCCATCGTGACCGCTGGCAGGTTCCTTTTCTGTGCCTTCATTGGCTCAGCTGAGAAGTGAGTCGTGGACGAGCCGCTCCCAGCGTCCATCCTGGAGAACCGGGTCGTTGAGGCAGTGCCCGTGGGAGAAGAGGGCCGGAAAGTAAGTGTGGGTCTCTCTGAGCGTCTTTACTCCGGGACGTGGAGCGGGGAGGGCAGAGAACGGCAACTAGAGGTGACGCTTCGGAGTTTCCTTTGGAAACTACCAGTCTTGGCGGTGCCAGTTCTTGTCTCCTCAGAACCCAAGTCAGAAATACAGCAGAGGCCGCAGACCAGGCCGGCTCCCCCGACCTTTAATGAACTCGATCCTGGCTTGGGCCGTCGCGGTTGTCTCCTAACTGGTCTGCCTGTAGCGTGTTGGGAGATTGAGCATCTGTATAGTGTGGCGATGCTACACTTGGGGATGTACAAAGCATGGTGAGGAAGATACAGTTTATCTCACACTCCTTCCTGAGCAGGTGCTGGAATCATCTATGTAGTTTTCATGATTATGCCAGTGCTTATGATAACGAGTTATTTTTACGTGCCATATACTGCATTAAGTGCTTTGTTTACATCATCTCGTCCTAATAACAATGTTCTGGGTTAGGTATTATTTTTTTTTCAGTTGAACAATTAGGAACGTCCGAACCTGTAGAAAATTTTTACAAGAGTTTATTTGAGCCAAACTGATGACCTGTTTTGGGGAGCAAGATCTCAGATGTTCCAGAGAATAACAGTTTTTCAGTTTGCTCTATGCACTTGAAATTAAGGAGGGATCTAAGGAAGATTACATGATGGGGGACAGCAAGATGGGGGTTGGATTACAAGATAGTTAATGACATTGTGTGCTCTCTTGAGGGTGGTCACCTCTTCGAGGGGTATTACTTGGCTGGCTTAAAAACCTTTCATTAAAGTTGTAGGTACGGGATGTGACCATCGATCATTATCTGCCTATTTAGGAATTTATGATCAGATCACCCTGTGAGGTCACTTTCCATAGATCCCCTTTTTTTCATCCATAGGAAATAGTCAAGTAGGTTTTTAATCCAAGCAATTAGATTTCAGAGCCCATATTCTTAATCAGGACACTTTGTCCCTCTTCAGTAAAAAGCCCTTCCCCATCTTCAAAACAGTCCTGGGTTCTGAACCTGCCATCCAAGAAACTCAAGAGCAAAAGTTGACAGCCTTTGCGTCCCTCACCCGCCTTGGACAGAACCCAGCATGTCTCAGGCCACCAAGAGGAAGCATGTGGTGAAGGAGGTGCTAGGGGAGCACATGGTACCCTCCGACCAGCAGCAGATTGTGAGGGTGAGTAGCATTGGTCACAAGCTGCTCTGCCTCTCACCCGTCCACTCCCTGGGGTCGGGGGAGGGTACAGTGCAGCTCAGTGGGTCTTGGAGCTGGTAGATGAGGCTCACTGGTTCTTGGTCTCTCCCTGCACTAGGTACTCAGGACCCCAGGGAACAATCTGCATGAAGTGGAGACAGCCCAAGGGCAGCGCTTCCTGGTGAGCATGCCCTCCAAATACCGCAAGAACATCTGGATCAAGAGAGGTGAGAGAGGTAGCCCTCTAGGAGGCAGAACCATTTCCTGTGGTCTTGACTTCCCCCAGTGAAAGCTGGACTGACTGACTGTCTTTTCTCCTTTCTACCTACAGGGGACTTTCTCATTGTCGACCCTATTGAAGAAGGAGAAAAGGTGAAGGCCGAGATCTCTTTTGTGCTCTGCAAAGACCATGTGCGTTCCCTGCAGAAGGAGGGGCTCTGGTAGGTGCTCCCCTTGATCATAAGCTGCCTGATTTCTGGGGGGTCGACTTCCTAGCTGTGAGATTATGGCACCCCAAGCAGGGACAGCTGGAAACAGCTTTTATGTTGTGAGATTTCTCTGTCCTTTCTGAACCTGGTTTTCTCTTGGCACAGGCCTGAGGCCTTCTCTGAAGTGGCTGAGAAACACAACAACAGGAACAGGTGAGGATCAAGCCTGAGGGTAGGAAAAACAGGAAATAGGGGTTCAGACTTTGGTACCTTGAAGGGGAAGTAGAGCCTTCCTTTTATCCTATGTAGGGTCCCAGGTGAGAGCTCTTATGTATGTGGCTAGGCAAGTGGCTTGAAAGTCAGGTGTGCTGGGTTAAAATCCTGGCTTTGCCACTTGTAACCAAATGACTTTAAAGAGGCTGCTAACCTTCTTAAGCCTGGATTTCCTTACCTATCAAATGGGAGCCTTGTAAAGATTAAAGGAGTTAAAGCTTATAAGGTTTCTTAGCATAGTACTTGTTATGCAGTGTGGATCCATTGCATGTTAGTTGGTGGTAGTAGAATCATTACTAAAAATAGTGGCTCTAGTAAACTTTTGAGGTGGAGGTAGGGGGTGGTCTTTACCTTGTTTTCCTTGGCCAAGTTTTTTTGCCGTTTGCTTTGATTGTCTCCCCATCCGACTTACTGATCCCTGACTGCTTGGCCACATGGTCTTCCTTTTGATTGTCTCCCCATCCGACTTACTGAGCCCTGACTGCTTGGTCATATGGGCTCCTTGATTGCAAATATGGTTTTCCCAGAAGGCACTGGGCTAACTCTGTCCTTTCCTACCATGAAGACAGACTCAGCCAGAACTCCCAACTGAGCCACAGTCATCAGAAGAATCCAGCTCTGAAGATGATTCTGACCTCTTCGTTAATACCAACCGCAGACAGTATCATGAGAGTGAGGAGGAGAGCGAAGAGGAGGAGGCATCCTGAGACCCCAGGATCCACTTCACTCAGAGACTTGTCCTTGGCTCCTCTGAGATTGGACGTTCCCAGGGTGCTCTGCAGATCTTCCCCCCCGGATGGGGACAAGGCAGGACCCCTCTCTGAACTGACCTTCTGACCTAGGAGAATTAAACCCCTGGTGGGTGGTGACTTGTGCTGGTGTCCGAGTGGCTCTCTGGAGGAAGGAGGGACCTGTAGTGGTTAAAAACTGCTCCTTGGTGGAAGCCCCATGGGCAGCTGGGCTGAATGGGCAGGAAATGGCAGATGGCTGGAGTCTTTCCTAGGTTCTCTCTCGTTGGGCCTTTAGTAAGTGCCAGGCCCTGTGTTGTGCCTCCTTGCACGTATTTAATAACTGGGAACAGTCCCACTCATTTCCTGCTCACAGTCAGTACTGATTCAGACATTCAGGATCACAGCTGTAGGACCTAGTCTTGCCTCTGAGAAACACTCAGGATGAATTTCCTATGCCTTGTATGCTGCTTTCCCTGCCTTTTTTGTCAGCCGTGAGTGCAGGAGTGTCCACTTCTGTGCTGCTGTGTACATCCCCAGGTTGGTGCCCTCCGTGTGGCTACTCAGACTATCATTCCTCAGCCCTCTTATAAACCATATCATCCCATTTCTCCTTTGAAGATTTTACCTCTGGTTATACACTCTTCCTCTTCATTGCTGGCATTGACCTTCTAATCACTGATCAGACATTGAAGAGTTTACCACCCAGTTTACAGTCTTTTACCCTTATATCATTGTTCTGCGTCCCCTGGTGGGCCCATTCAACACTGACCCTCTAGTTCCTTGATAGCCCCATCACTAATGCACTTCTATTTCATGCCTGCTGCCTACATCTCTGTCTACATCCCTACTCCCTGGACCCCTGACATCAATAGAAATTGCAGCAGCTTTTGAATTCAAATACCTGTAGTCACCGCCTCCTGGCTTTTTTGCTTACTCGCTCAACTACCCCCTTTGCAAAAACTCTTTATCTCCATCCACCAGCCCTGCCGCTTTCCCACCATTATTCTATCTTCACTTCTCCCCTGTGCAACATGGATTCCATGACAGACACCTTCCATTCCCGTGTTTTCCTCCATTTTATTCATCTACTAAAACCTAACCTGGGCCAACCCAGCCATTCACCTCTGTGCCTGTGCCCAAGTAACTGTTAGAGAAAACTGCCAACCTGGCTCACTTGTTTTACCTGAAATTCATAATAACAAACCTCAGATGGACACTTGGCACTGCCTGGAAGATCTGCTCTGGAATGTTGTATTTCGACACTTCTGTCTTGTCCACCAATTCCTCCTTCCCCTGCTAGTTAACACAGCTCGTACTTCAAGAAATAGCCATTAATGGGAACTCTCACCACCCCATAATCAACCTTAAAAACGTACTTGTGGATCTTCCTCTTTACTTCCCATTGTACTCCAAGGGAACGCCAACCTTTTCTCCTTTATCTGCTTTTCATTTTCTCTTATGTTTACTTAGCATAGCTTTAAATACATACGTGTATATATTTGCACGTATGTGTATGTGCATACATTTAAAATGCATGTGTCCATACATATACACACGAAAAATCAGTCAAGGTAAAGAAGTGTGTGTATATCTGTTTTTAACTAAAGTTTGGTTTTTATGAGAGAACTTTTTTCCTAAAGAGATGACCACTTGTTCCTATACCATTTATTGAATGGGTCATTCCTTCCTCACCGATTTAAAATACCTTTTTAAAATAAACTGTATTCCTGCAAACAGATGGCTCTCTTTGGGATTTCTAACCTGTCCTGTTGATCTGTGTGCACATAGGTTTTATAGCATGATTGGTACAGCTCCCTCAACCCTGCCCCACTCGTCCTTGAAATTTTCATATTTTCATGTCTTCTCTTACATGAAAAGTTTTGAATGAACTTGTTAAATTTCATTTAAAAGTCCTGTTGAGACTTTCATTGGCATTAATTTAAATCTCAGTTTGATTTGGAGAGAAGTGCTATCTTAACAGTTTTGAATTTTCCTATCCAGAAACGAGGCGTGTCCTTTCTTTTCTAAGGTATCATCTTCATATGGGTCTTTCACATTCCTACTTCAGCTTAGCCTTAGGAATTTTAGAGTTATTTGTTGTTATGAATGGGTTTTTAAAAATTACATTTCTAACCATCACTGGCATATAGGAAAGCCATCCATCTTTGTGTGCTCACCCAGTTGATCTAATTGAATTATTTAATGCTAATTAGCTTTTCAGTTGATTCTCTTAGCTTTCTGGCTAGAGTCAATTCATCTAGAGGCAGATTTATTTGATCCTTTATACTTATTCCTTGTGAATTATGGAGGACAGGACCTCTAGCATAATGTTGAATAGAGCCCTTATTTGTTCTTTTCTTAGCAAGAGTGGTTCTCATGTCTTATCAAGAAATATGAATCTTGCTTTAGGATTCTGGTACATAAACTTTATTAGGCTAAAGGTATTTCCTTCTCACTGAGAGTTTTTTTCTTTTTTCCAGCGTTGATGAATTTTGACATCTGAGATAATCAAGATTTTGTTTAATTTTACTAATTTTCGTTAATAGGTTTCCTAATGCTGGAACCAGTCTTACATTCCGATGCAAACCCTGATTAGTTGTATAATATTTATTTAGGACTTTTGTATTTTTCCCTGAACCAATTTCACTTTTTGTTTTAATGATCTTGTCTCATTTCAATAACAATTATGCTAGCATGTAGAATGGGTTTAGAAACATTTAATCTTTCTCTTCGAGCTTGAATAATTTATAGAAAATGAATTGTTTCTTCAAAGTTTCATAGAATATAAAAACATCTGTGCTTGATGCCTTGTTTAGGGGTAGATCTTTGCCTTTTAATTTCTTCTGCGGCATTTTATCTGCTCCAGTTTTCCATCCTAAAGTCAATTGTGGTAACTTCATTTTAGGAATCACAGGTTTTGTGTATATTTAAGCTTTTGGAGGCAAAAAGTCATGTGTAGTAATTTTTATTATTTGGGACTTTCTTACAAGTGACAAAATCTAACTTGAACGACGAAGCAAACCAGAGCTCATTGGCCTGAGTTCTGAAAGGAGAGCGTTGGGCAGAGCTGGCCCGGGCCAGTATGAGGACCGTCCTCGTTTGTTCTCCGACCGTCTCTGCTCCTCTTGGTCGATCAATCCCTTTCTCCCTGCAGGTGTTTTCTGCAGGAAGTTCTAGCTCACACTTGGTCAGATAAAGAGTTCCTTCGTCGGGATCCATGTATTTCAGGGAAGACCAGTTGGTCTTGCTCTGGTCACTTGCTCTCTCCTGAGCAATCACGGTTGCCAGGGCTGAGTTAAGGGGATGGGGGATTGTGGGGAGGCGAGATGAGCCACACCTGATCTTTACGACGTTTGTTTCTCATGGAGTAGAGAGGTTCTTACACCAGGAAAAGAGGCAAGGGGTGAGAGGAGAGCAAACCAACTACATCTGTCCTGTGTTTGATGTGTTTTATTTTCTTTAGCTCCAAAATGTGTGTTTATAGGCCCTTTCTTCTTTCTTCAAATTTCTCATTTGTAGCTTCTGAGTCATGTGTTTAGTTAATTTATTTCATTTCAGTCTTGCTTTTGAATACATTTTGGGCTAGTAAGTTTTCCTCTAAATATTCCTTTGACTATTTCCCACTGTGTGATTTTTTTTTTTTTTTTGGACATTGTGTCTATAAGCGTGGCCTTAGGTTTTCCTCCAGCTCTCAGTGATTCTGTGACTTACATAATAGCCTTTTTTCTCCCTCAAATCTTTTAATCCCCACTTTTCCATCTCTTGTCAGCCATTCAGCTCCTGTGGGTTATAGCTCAGAATCCTGAAGGAAGTATGGCCTTGTATTCTGCATGCTCCTTTGTCATTCTCTGGAGCTGAGTCCCATCTCTATTTCCCAACTTTGGCGGAATCCAACCATGAGTGACTGACCAGATTTCCCAGAATGAGCCACTGTTCTCAGGGCCCTTTTCTCCAGCGCCATGGCCGGTCCTTGCGGCTGGTGGCCTGATAGTACTGACCCTACCGCAGTTAGGTTTGAAATTTGTGGCCCTTTGGACTCTGCACTTGTGTCACTTTAGGACCGACCTTTGCAGCCAGGTTATTTCTGCTAGGGCTTCCCCACACAGCCCAGCTTTCTTCTCTTGTCATCCAACCACCCATGTAAGTGCGCCAAGGAGCACACGTAGCCATCTGAGCTAGCCACATGGTTTTTCTCCTTTAATACGTAAACGTGTGCTATCTTGACACATCCCTCACTTTAGAACATCCTTGCTTTCTTGGAATAAGAGAATCATGATATATTTTTCAATATATTGTTGGATTTGGTTTTCTGATATTGGGAGGGATTTTAGCATCCGGGTTCATAAGTGAGGTGGTTTAAGCTTTTCCTTTACTGTACTGCCCTTGTCTGGTTTTTATGTCAGGGTTATGCCAACCCCCTAAATTGAATTGGAGAATGTTTTCTTTTATTTTCATTACAAGTGTATATATAAGATTGGCGTTTTACATTTCTAAAACTTTTGGTAAAACTGACTGTAAAACCAGCTATGCCTGGCATTTTTGGGATGGTGTGTAGATTTTTACCTCTGGATTTTTACTGATAATAGATTGCTCAGGTTTCTGTTCTTGAATCAGTTACATTTGCAAAGAAAAATATTTTCGTACATTCTCATTTTTATGTGGTTTCTAATTTATCGGCACAAAATTGTTTGTAGAATTGTCTTATGTTTGTAATCTTGACTGTATCCAAAATTATGTCCCGTTGTTTATATCAAGTATTATTTATTTGTGCTTTCTCTTATCCTATCAGTCTTGACAGAATTTTATTTATTGATGTCTCTTCTAAACACCAAATTTTTGTTGTCATTTCTTATTGTTAGCTTTCTTCTATTTCATTAATTCCCACTCTTGCCGTATTTCGCCTATACTTATACTCCCTTTGGATTTATTCTCTGGTTCTTTTTCTAACCCTTTTGGTTGGGTGCTTAGCTCATTATTTTTCAGCTTTACCGCCTCACCCACCCCAAACTATTCAGAGAATTTTCAAACCTAAAGAAAAAGTGAAAGAATTCTGAAATAAGCACATGTACCCTTCATCAGGGTCACCAATTTATAACATTTTACCATATTTCTCTACACACACAACACATATCTTTTTTGCATTTGTTACTGTAAAACCAACTGTGCCTAGCATTTTGGGGGATGGGTAGGTATCTAACTCTAGATTTTTATAATAGATTGCTTAGGTTTCTGCTCTTGAATCAGTTACATTTTCAAGGAAAAACTTACCATCTTAGCCATTTTTAAACGTACAGTTCAGTAGTGTTAAGAACATCTGCATTGTTGTGCAATAATCTCCAGAACGTTTTTTATATCCATTAACCACTCCCCTCCCCAGGCCCTGACAACCACCATTCCGCTTTCTGTTTCTATGAGTTTAACTAGATAGCCTCAGATAAGTGGGATTATACAGTATTTGTCCTTTTGTGTCTGGCTTATTATTGAGGACTTAGCATTCAGTCCTCAAGGTTCATCCATATTGTAGCATGTGTCAGAATCTCCTTCCTTTTTAAGGTGAAATAATATTCCACTATGTATATGTACATGCCCCATTTGGTTGATCCATTCCCCTGTCACTGGACATTTGGATTCTTTTTTTAATTGTGAATAATGCTATGACTGTGGGTGCACAAATGCCTCTCTGAGACCTTGCTTTCAATTCTTTTGGATACATATACCCAGAAGTAGATTTGCCGTGCCGTGTGGTAATTCTGTTTAATTTTTTAAGGAGTCACTGCCATAATGTTTTCTAGCAGCTGCACCATTTTATACTCCCACCGGTAACGCACAAGGGTTCCAGTTTCTCCACATCCTCACCAACATGTTTTTTTCTTTTAATAGTAGTCATTCCAATAGGTTGAAGTATCTAGTATTGTAATTATAGTTGAGTGTTTTCTAATTTCTATTATAATTCTATTTTTGGTCCATAAATTATATTTAAATATTTAGTTGGTTATTTTCGATAGTGTAAGCGCCTTCAAACCCACCACCACAAAAGCTAGGATTTAGACAATAACCCAAGCAACCATATGCCTCCGCCTTACCCCACCCATTCCATTCTCTGTTCTCCCACGCACGATAACCATCTTGAATTTCATAGCCCTTGTTTTCTTTTTATATGTCTTTTTTGTATCTACATGTGTTTTTAAAGAGTTTTTGAAAGTATTTTTAACCTTATGAAAAAGTTAACATGCCAAATGTCACATTTGGGAGCTGACTTCTTTCATAGATTTTTATGATTTTCCTCATTGCCGTATGTTGTTGTAGCTCATTTGTTTTGACTGTCAATATTTTCCTGGTGGGACTATATCATAATGTATCCATTCACTCCTCTGCTGATGACCTTCAGGCTCTTTCCATGTTTTTGCTGTTGTAAACATTCTTGTACGTGTGGGAGAGTTTCTCTTGGACAGGCAAGGAATTGCTGTCACAACTTTAGGCAGTGCTTAAATGTTTTCCAAGGTAGCTACACCTATCCACGTTCACTAACAGTGGGTCCCTGAGATGACTTTAACGATTTCTTCGTTAAAATACAACATGTTCAAAATTGCCATCTCATTTTGTGACTTGAACGCTTTGTTATGGAGTGACTCTTTTCATTCCTACAGTTGCTCTTTATCTTAGTTTATTTCATCTGTTGTCAGTGTAGCTACCCCGGATTTCTTCTCATTAGTGCTTTTGCCTGATAAGTCATCTTCCATCCTTTTATTTTCGATCTGCCTACATCCTCATGCTTTTATCTTTTAAATGATATGTTTAATCCATTTAACTCATTGTAATATCGAGTATATTGGGACCCATCTATCATATTTGAATGACAGTTTAGATGGACATAAAGTTTTAGGTTCTAAATTCCTTTCCTTCAATACTCTGGAAATACTACTTTGTTTTCCTGCATCCAGTGTTGCTATTGAAATTCCAATGTCTATCTGATTATTGTTCCTTTGCATGCGATGTGCTTTTTCTCTTTGTAAGCATTAGCACTGATATTCTTAAAGTTCTATATGGTGTATGTTGGTCTGAATAATTTCATTTCTCTTTTGGCACTGTTTGGGCTTTTTTGATCCAAGGTGCTTCATATTTGTTTTATTCCAGGAAATTTGTCTCCATTATTTCTTCAAATATGTTCTCCCTCCATGTTTATATTTCTTTCTAGAATTTCTAGTATTCAGATGTTAGCACCTTCTATCTTCCATATCTCTTAGCTTTTTTTACATTTTTTTATTTCTTCAATCCTTTCTCTTAGATGATTTTCTTAATCTGGTCTTCTAATTCTGTTTCATTCCTAAAGTGTATCCCTTCTGTTGCGTATCCTGTCTATTGTGTTCTTTCTTTCAGCTCAAGTTCAGTTCTGTGGCAGTATGTGACCATACTGGAAATTTTCTTTATAGACAACTTGGGAGTCAGTGTCTAACACACTTCAGCGATAGCTCCCGAGGGGCCAGGCAGCTGGGTATTTTCCACGACCTCCCTCCAGGCATTGGTGAAGGGCTGCTCCTGGGAGCGTTAGCTATGGGTCAGCCCACGTGTGGGTGGAGAGCAGTGTGGGCAGACTGGCTCCAGTGGCCAGGGAAAGTCCTCAGGCAGAGGGTTGCAGGTGCTGGCTGTTGCAATCTGGCCAGCACACCAATCTGTCACATGCTGAGGGGATATGTGTGGGAGCATGCACTTTTCAACAACAGGAAGAAGTCCGTAAATGTAAATGCCCTGCGGGCCAGGGAGAGCTGCTGGAACATAATTTCTGAAGCTGAAACTAAGTCTGTGGCATCTGAAGGGAGACGGGGCCCAGTGGCAGGGATTGGTCTATAGCTTCCTGTTGCAGGGGCTCATTTGGACTTAGTGTCATCTGGTAGCCCGGTCCAAAGGCCTTAGTAAAATTCTTAAATGTGGAGTATGCTGCTTTCCAAGGACAAAGAAACTGTTTTGGTATAGGGCCTCTTCCTCTGTTGTTGGAGCCGCGAGACCAGCAACTGATCCAGATACCCCCCAAGGAGCTCACTTGGGCTGCGGCACCCTGGATTTTGTCTTCATTCGAGACCCAACCATCTCTGCTTACCTGTACCTGAGGCATGCAAGACAGTGTGGTTTGTTTTCTCAGTAGTATCATCGGTGTGATTGAAAGTCAGGACACCAACAGTGGCCGTTAGTGCTCCACTTTGGTCCAGTGATGACACTTGGCAAGAAAAGCCAGAGTCCCTGTGGAAGGTGTAAAGGCACATTGCATGCCTTGCCTGGTGACACAGAGATGAATAAAGCATTAGCAATGTCTAAGGCTGTCTACCAAGTGCCAGCAGTGGCAGCAATTTCTCCAGTTAGAGTCTGATGATACTAAAATATCCACTTTGTTATGTAACTCTCACTAGTTCACAATGAGGTGCCAAGTACCAGAAACTTTATGAGCTAGTCCAGGTCGTTAAGCATGAGATGGTGCTGGGTATCACTCTGTTCTTACTAATTTTTGTATGAGAAACACTCTCTTCCTTCCTGTGGTATGCTCTGTAGTTTCACTGCATGACCTTGGCCTGTGTGAGGAGGTATAATCCGTGCCTGGCTTGGAATTCCGTCAACATTTATAGAAGCGACCAGCAGGGGTCGCAGTAAGCACGTCCAACCAGCAGCCAGCCGCTGTCCTGGGGCTGCAGCACCGCAGACTGTCCATCCGAGTTATGCAATTTGGTAACATGGCAGTCCCAGTACAACCAAAGGGTCCAACAGCAGCTGTGACTGGCGCACCCCTGGTAATACAAGTTCCACAGCCCCAGGGGGAATTCACTTACCAGGTGTTAGCAGTATGAGACTTTCTAGAAATGAGCCTTCCTAGCCCTGTGAGGCTGCATTATCTGACCAAAAGGGGGAACTGTAGACAAAGGAAAGAGGTTCTATGGAAAGTGACCTCACAGGGTGATCTGATCATAAATTCCTAACCGGGCAGCTCATGGCAGGTAGCCGCATCCCAGGCCTATAACTTTTTAGTGAAAGGCTTATCTTTGCCTTAAGCCAGCCCTGTCCATTGTTTCTGTGCATATCCAGAAATTAACACACCTCTGAAATAAACTACAACCACCCTCGAGACAGCACAGAATGTTAAATAGACTTAATCCAATCCCTGCCTTGCTTTCTCCAATCTTTATTCCCCTCCTTCATCTCAAATGCATAAAAGAAGCTGCAAATCTGTTATTCTCTGGAGCATTTGAGCTCTTGCTGCATGGCATATGTCATCAGTTTGGCTCAAATAAACTCTTATAAAAATTTAAAACACATAAGACTAGAGAGGGAGCAGTTATAATTAAAGGGTTCTGAAGGTTTTGTATAGTTAGAAGGGAGATAGATCTATTAACAGTTTAGACTGTTAATACACATGTGACAATGTTAAGGGTAATCTCTGACAGGATAGAACTGGAGTGTGTCATTTCCAAGCCAGTAAAAAGAAATTAAGAAATCATTTGAAAAGTAAGAAAGAAAAACAACAGAAAGCAGGATAAATAGAAAGTATCACTTGTGTATAATAGAAACCACTGGTTTTGTTTAAGTAGAAAAGGAATCTTCTAGACCATTTTAGGCGACTCATAATGGTTAATTTTATATGTCAACTTGACTGGGCGAAGGGATACCCAGACAGCTGGTAAAACATTGTTTCTGGGTGTGTGAGTGCTTCTGGAAGAGATTCGCATTTGGATCAGTAGACTGAGGAGGTCCCCCTCACCGGGGCAGGTGGCCTCATCCAATCCATTGAGGGCTGAATAGAAAAAAAAAAATGGTGGAGGAAGAAGTTCCTCTCTGTTCGAGCTGGGACATCCATCATCTGTCCTCTGACATCATCGCCCTTCAGGCCCTTCTTGCTTTTTCAGTCTCTACCTCCAGAAACGACATGCTGACTTCTAGTAGCATAGATGTCTGTGAGATTCACCCATATTATTCATTCCATTATATAAATATCCACCGTTCTGTTGGACATATGGGTCATTTCCAGTGTGGGATGGTTATAAATAGTGCTGTTCTGAACATTCTTGTTTGGCTGAACACATGTACATTTTTTCTGTTGCTAAGCCAACATTTTTGCTCTTTAAATGAAGTTTTATAATGGAAATTTTCAAACATTCTCGAAGGTAGAGGGAATAAAATAATGAACCCTCTGTGCCCATCACCCAGCTTCAATGATCAACATTTTGCTAGTCCTTATCCCCACTCCCCATATTCTTTATTTTTTAATGTTGGAGTAACTTAAAGCAAATCCTAATCTCATCGCGTCCTGCTATTTTGTATTTATTATAACATGCATATACATGTGATATGTATAATACATGCAGATGTATGCATATCCCTAACACATAAGGATTCTTTTAACCACCATGCCAGTATCATACCCCAAATCAATTCCTTGATATCTAGTAACCAGTCTATTCAAATTTCTCTGATTATCTCAGGTATGTTTCTGTTGGACTCAGGATTCAAACGTCTACACCGTGTCCCTCTGAATGTCTCCTGTCTTTTTAAACATTCCTGCACCTTTTCTCATGCCCTTTACTTTTGATGAAACCAGTTCATTTGTCTGTAGATTTCCCCCCATGCCCGATTTGGCTGATTGCATCCTCGTGGTCTAACATGTTCTTCTGTCCTCCATTTTTCTTGGAAACTGGTAGGTAAACCTGAGCATTTCACAGGTGATGCTACTGCATCACATTGGGAGGCACGTTCTGCTTGTAATGACGTGAAAATGGATGTGGGTTCAGTTGTTGGCAAGAGGGATTTGTTATAGTTTATCAATTTTCACCTGATGGTTTAGCAGTCATTGATATCACTGCCTCCATCGTTAATTAGGCATTGCAAAATGGTGGTTTTCTAATTATAGTTCTGTATTCTTAGCTGGAATTTTTCTATAGGGAAAAGCTTTCCATTATCAGCTATTTTGTTGCTCAGTATGGGAGGCAGGAAAATTCTTGATTTTTTTTCTTTCAAAACTAATTTCAGCATAAGGACTTGGTGCCTGCCTATATCAGTCAGCCCAGTCAGGAGGTTGAAACTTTATCAGTTACTTTAAGAATGAGAATTTTATGTAAAAAATTATTAATAAGGTCTCTGAAAAGGCAAAAGTGAACACTGAGATATCACTGAGCTACTGGAGGAAGCAGCTCTTAACCCATCTGGGGAGCCAAGGAAGTAGGGCTCCCAAGGCTAGGGCATGTGTCAGAACTGGGAGTTCAGGAGACCTGGCCCGGTGACCAGGTGGGCAGGCACAGCCTGGGGAGGCCCTAGCATGCCTCAGAGCAGGGAAGGGCAAGCACCTGGCCTGGGGACCAGCAGTATGACTGGGGAGGAAGCAGCCAGAGCGCACCGAGATGGAGGTCAGTCTCTGGAAGGCCCTCCGGGTCCCTGGGTCGTCATTTCCTGTCTGTCTGGTCACTAGGTCAGAGTTAGGCAGCGTCCTAGGCCAGACCTGGCTGGTTCAATGCCAGTCCAGTTTCTCTAGACAAGGCTCCGGGTACCTCTGGCTCTGACGATGGTGGTAGCCTCTTAATGGGCTACTGCCTGCAGAGGGTAAGGCGTGAGCTTCAACACGAGCTTGGCCAGGGCTGATGCCACCACGCCAGGGACAGTGGACTGCCTAACCCCGGATGGGCCTCGTAGGCTTTTGGGGAAAATGAACTGAGATTCCCCAAATCCTAGACCCAGTCTAGATGGGCACCATCTTCAGGGATCGGAGGAAGCAGCCCAAGTGAAAAATCAGAATCAGATCTCAAAACGAGGAGGTAACAGGCTCAAGAGAGTGACTACGCTGGACGGCTTTGCCGTGCAAAACTCATCGAAACTCATCGAAGCAATCAGTTAAGGCAACTGCATTTTGTCCTTTGCTTAGGTTTTTCCCACCCAGGTTTTTTTCAAATTCACTTTTTTATTTTTTGGTTTCATTTAAAAAAAATCTTAACCATCTGAGATGCATCTGGTGCCAGGTCTGTCCGACCCCCATCGGAGCCACTTGTCCCCATTCAGGGGTCTTGCACATGCCTCAGCTGCGTACTCACTCGGAGGACTCTCACCTTCCCTGCTGTAACTACCTGGGACACTCCTCTTGGAGGCACGGTAAGGAACTCCCGCCCTGAGGACAGTCACTATTCACACAGACCGAGGGGGCAGAAGGGAGCGAGGAACATGGGGTGGCACGTCCACACTGTGCAGAGCCCAGTTCCTGACCGTCAGGCTGCTCAGTCCCGGGCCCAGAGGGCGGTGACTTGTGTAGCACTGGAGGCTGGGAGATCAGGGGACCGAACCTCTAAAACACCTTCCACTTCTTACCTGAAAGCCAGCCTTACAGAGGATAAACTGTGACCTTCGACGGTCAGCCAGGACCTGTGCTACCATGCCAGGAGTGGTGGGGGGAGGCCAGCTGAGAAAATAAACGAGCCGGCTTCTTTGGTTGGCTGTGGCCCAGGGTGTGGGTGGAAGACCATCTGAGAGGATCCAGGCTAGTTCTCCCCCTTCATCTCATTTAGTTATTCGTCTCATCTGATGATGAGGTCTCACCTAGCAGAGACCAGACTCTAAGCCACCTCTGAGGGTCTTGCTCACCTCTGAATTCTAGGTGAATAAATGAATGATGGCAAAGAGGCTCAGAGAAGTGCAGTGACTTGGCTGAGGTCGCAGAGCTGACCATGACCTGAGGGCGGCGGCGCTGATGCTTCTCCCAACACCGCCTGCCTTTCCTCCCAGGTCTGACCCTGGAATCTGCACCACGACCAGGGAGGAAAAAATAAGGAGGGAACTTTATTTAATATTAAAGTTGGGGAGGGGATGGGAAGGGAGGCCGGCTTCACTTGGTGATGGTGTTCCTGCAGAGAGAAGACAGGCGTGAGGCCGCAGAGAGGGGCAGTCCCCCACCCCCACGCGGCGCCTGCCACCCACCCCTCACGTACGCCACCCGCCCCTCACGTACGCGTTCATGCTCTTGCCGCTGCCACTGAGCACGATGTAGGGCGTCTTCTGGGCCTTCTGCTTCTCCTGGAGCAGGGCCACGGTGCCCAGGGGCGTGTCGCTGGAGCTCATCTTCTTCAGGAGCTGTGGGCAGTGGCCAGTCAGCACTGGGCAGAAGCAGGCCCCAGCGCCAGCCCCCTAGCACCAACAGAGGGGAGGCCACCCCACGTCCCCGCCAGCCACCCACCGCCTCCTCGTCCAGCTTCTTCATCCGCCGCTCAGTCTTCATCTTGCCTGAGCCCTTCCCGTGGAAGCGGTGGGACAGCTGCCGGAAAGCCTGGGGACACAGGGCAGGAAGGCGTTAGAGCACTCGTGTCCCACAAGGCAGGGGAGGAGTGGTGACTCACCCTACCCAGTGCTGGGCCCGTGGTGATGGAAAGAGGATGGGGGAAGGGTGCCTTGCGGGGCCCCCAGGTGGGGGAGACAGGCTCAGGAGAGGGACGTGCTGCGCTGGGGGCGCTCAGGCCCTGGAGTGAGACCTGCTGGGCCGAGGCTAGACCAGGTGACCTAGGGCAGAGGGGCAGGGCAGCAAACCCAGGGAGAGCGCAGCGGGGAGCGCTGGTGGGCTGGGGGAGGGAGGCAGCGATAGGGCTGGAGAGTCAGGCCAGGGCCGCCAGCCTGACCTAGGGTGTCTGTGAGAGCACAGGAGTCAGTCCACAGCCTGGACACTGCCCGCCAGAACGGTGGCCCTGAGGGCAGGTTGAGCCACTAAGGGCAGGTGGGCAAAGGCACCGAGGCACCTGTCTGATCCTGCCGCCAGGCCTGTGAGGGGAACTGCTCTGTCCCCCCAGAGAAACAGAGACCAAGGCCCAGCACTTGTGACACTTCTCCAGTCCCCCCAGCCAGGAGCTAGGCAGCCGAGACCGAGGTGCAGCTCTGCCCCCGTGGCCCCGTTCGGAGGCCCCCTCACCTCCTTGGGTGTGAGCTTCCGGCCCGTCTCGTCCACATACTCGATCTTAACATCAGGCTTGTAGCCATCCTTCTCCTTGAAGTCCTGGGTGAAGCCCCGGTACTCCTCCCGCCGGCTGTACTTGTCATCGATGGCCCTGGCCCGAGACAGACGGGACCT
This sequence comes from Pteropus alecto, assembly GCF_000325575.1. Lineage (NCBI taxonomy): Eukaryota > Metazoa > Chordata > Mammalia > Chiroptera > Pteropodidae > Pteropus > Pteropus alecto. The sequence goes on from NW_006435764.1 coordinate 5,273,195, forward strand.
CAGGGCCAGCCACTACCCACCCTGCCTGGGTTCCTGGGAGTCCAGAGTTGGAACCAGCCCCCGAGCCTCCGCCCGCCACACTCACATCTTGTCCTCAATGCAGTACACGGCTGACGGCAGGGACTTGTTGGGCGCCTTTACCCGAGCCACCTTCTGCACCGTGGTCTCCAGCAGCCCTGAGAAGGGGGTGGTGAGATCCCAGGCTGCCCACCCCGTCAGAGGGGCACAGCCCCAGGACAGGCCTGACGCCCTCAACTGCACAGCGCGCACTGTGGTACCTTCACAGCCGTGCTGTGAGAGTCAAGACATGAGCCCATTTTGTAGACGAAGGAAATGGACCCAGAGTCATCAAGCCTTGTCCAGGGCCGCCGACCAAGGAAACGGCAGAGTTGGGACCCTACCTAGTGCCACGGTCTCTGTGCTACAGCCTGGACTGCTTCAAGTCCCCCCACTCCTCCCCAGAGGAGACAATGAGCCTTCAGGGATGAAAGGTGCTTCATAGGGGGATATGTGAGCAAAGCCATCAAACATGGTGTGACGCAGAGCAGAAAGCCAGAAGCTACTGCGACTGCCCCACGCCAGGTGCAGGAGTGGTCTGGGGAGCAGCTCACAGCACTGGCAATGAGGGAGACAGAGGGGACCAGAGAAAGCACCTGGCTGTCACAGTACCCAGCCCGGCCGAGGCTCACAGTGGCCCGAACCCCTTACCTTTGTTCTGACACAGGAGCAGGGCAGCCATGCCGGCACCTGGCTGTCACAGCACCCAGCCCGGCCGAGGCTCACAGTGGCCCGAGCCCCTTACCTTTGTTCTGACACAGGAGCAGGGCAGCTGCCAGCCCTCTGTTCACGATGGGCTCCTCGTCCAGGATGGTGGTGGAGGAGGCAGAGAACTGGGGGCGGCACACGGTGGTGAGGAACCGGGTGAGCAGGCCACACAGGCTCTTCTCGCCCCGCTTCCCCACCGGTCACCCCCACCACACATGCCCGCTGTCCTTTCCACGCCCCGGGCCCTGTGCACCGAGATGCCTCGTTTAACCTTCACAATAACCCTAAGAGATTTACAGGCACCATTTATGGGTGAGGAGACTGAGGCTCTGAGACTTGGAGTAACTGGCCCAAGGTCCCAGAAGCAGGACGGGGGACAGCTGGGGCTGGAGCCAGGCTCTTCTAGCCTCCCACCCCAGTCTCGCTGCTCCCCCTCCTCACATCCTGGTGCTGCTTCTCTTCATCCAGGTTGACTGTGCTCCAGCCGATGTTCTCCTCTCCATCAGATTCAGAGCCGCCATTGGCCGAGCGCTCCTCATCCCGTTCGAAGTCCTGGAGGGCAGACCGGCATCAGCCCAGGTGCCCCCAGCCAGCTGCCCCATGCGGACAGGGGCTCATCACTGAGGACTGGCAGGGCTGACACTGCTGGGGACCCACCATGAGCTCCTCCTGCTCCTCCCGGTTGCCGGCTAGCCCGTAGGTGGGGATCTCGCCCAGGGTGCGGCAGAACTCGGACGTGGCATTGAACACGATGGCACCTTTCCGCTCCGGGTCCTCATCCTCCTCCCAGCCCCGCTGGCGGGACTCCAGCTTCTTCACGATCTCCACCACCTGGAGGAGGGAGCAGCTGTGGGCAAACCCAGAAGTTTCTGGGGAGGTGCCGTTGAGACCCAGGACCCCAAGATCCTCCCTGGTGGCAGAAAGACGAGCCACTCCCACTGGCTGACGGCTCTATGTCCTCCCCGTCCTTGGTCCGCGCTCCACTCTGCGCCTGCACCCACCTCACTAGGTCACTCCTCTGCTTCAAAGCCAGCAATGGAATGGCTCCCTACTGCCCTCTGAATCCACATCCAAAACCCTACATGGCTCTTCATGACCAGGCTCCTGCCGGCCCTTCTCCAAAGCCCCTAACTCATGACCTTGACCTTGCACAATTTCCTCCAGGACCTGGAACACACCAGGGCCTCTTGTCACTCCCCTGCCACCCACTCTTCACCTGGCAAACAGCTATTTTAGAACTCAGTGTAAACTTCACTTCTAAAATCCCTTCCCTGAGGCCATAGGGGCCCGGTGGAACTTCCACGGGCTTCTAGCACTGAGTTCCTCAGCCACTCGCGCCTCCTGCCTTCCCCGGCTCGACTCTTACCTCAGGCCACCCTCCTACCGGGCATGGCTCTGAAGTCCTGGAGAACTCAGCTCCTGACATTATCCCCCCAACTGCACCCACTGTCCCCTTCATTGCGTCACGGCCGTCAGCACACCAGGATTATCTGGGATTGCCCCTTTTTTTACAAAATCCTTGACCCCACAGCCCCACTGCTCTGTCACCGACAGCAATCTCCTTAAAGAAGTTTCTAGTCACCGCATCCACTTCCGTACCCCTTCCTGCCATATTTTTATGAATGTCATCATAAACATAAAAGGGTTGTATCAAACACACATATACGTATTAAAAACAATCACTAAACAAACACCCGCGAACCCGTCGCCCGGGCTGGGTACTAATACCCCTTCAGGCCCCGGATCTGCGGTCGTGATTCACTGGCTTTTCTTTAGTTTCATCACACAAGACCTGATCCACAAACAGCGTTGTTTTGTTGTGCAGTCTTTCGACATTACGTAATCTGAATCATACTAATTCAATGACTTCCTTTTTTAAAAAAATATTTTTTAAATTATTCTTGACATGAGTGGCTGCAGTGCGTTAGCTTTTCACCATCTTTCATGATGAGGCTACCGCTCCCCAATCTAGATATCCAGTGCGCCGAGGATGCACTGTTTCTGCTCACACGTAATACGGCCACATGCAATCTGATGCTTGTTTCCTATGCATGTGGGCAAGTGTTCCTCCGGAGCACATGCTCGGGGGTGGGGACTGCTGGGCCGTCAGGCACACACACACTTTCACTCTATAATACGTCGATGTCCTCCCAATCTGATTAGACTCCTACGTCCATGAAAAGCATATAAGAATTTTGGCTGCTCCACATCCTCGCTTATATTCCATATTGTCAGACCTTGACAATTTTTGCCGCACAGTGTGGGTGTGACCTGGTATATCATTGTTTTAGTTCACTTTTCCCTGATCACTGATGGAGCTGCACCTCACTGGGTATTTCGTTGGCCATTTATCCTTCCATTTCTGTGAAATGCCTACTCGGGTCTTCTGCCTATGCCTGTTTTGTCGATTTTTATTCTTCATATGTTCTTGACACCCGCCTCTCCCTCGAAACCCAATTTTGATTAATCCCAACCACTGTCTACTCAGCTGACCACACTGAGTAGCTGAATGAGCTAAAGAAACCCATTAATGTGCTGACCACCACTTTAAATTCACAACCACTTACTGCCAATGGAAAGCCCCTGCCGGTCCCCGGTGAGCAGCCAGCAGTGCCTCCCCTCTTCCCTGGCTGTGTCTGACCTCCGCTCTCCAATGTCCCACCGCTCCTCAAACCCCCACGTCCACCCTGACCCTGCCACCTCTGCCACCTCCTCAATGAAGACAATCAGATGGCAGCTCCTGCAACTAACCCCCAGCCAGTTACCTGCACGTGCTGTCTCCTCCCTTGCCCTCCCTCCTGAAGTAAATGACGACATGACCTGCTTGGTGTCAAAGACCACCCCCATGTGCACTCTCGGTCCCATCCCTGCCCGCTCCTTCAGGATTTCCTCCTGAAAATAACTCCTTCCTTCTCCTATTCCATCACGAATTTCTCTCTCCCAGATTGGCACCAAACACTCCAGAATCTCCAGCACCTAAAAACATTCCTTTGAGGGTGTGAAACTCGGTTGGACACTGGAAAAAAACTAAAAAGACATTTAAGAAGATAACTGGGAAATTTTGCTATACGGACTGGCTATTTTACAGCATTTATGGAATTTTTAAGGCAATGTGGCTATGAAGGGGAACGTCTTTGTTTTTACAGATGCCCACCGAAGTACTTAAGGGTTAGGTGTCACAATGTCTGCGACGTACCTCCAGTGGATCGAAAAAGAGACGCAGAAAGGACTGTGATGAATGTTTACAATTACTGAATATAACAGGTATAAAGGTATTCACTGTAATATTCTTTCAACTTTTCTGTATGTAAATGGTGTGGGGTGTGGCTCATGTATGTTTAAACAACTTCTTCTGTGATTCCAACGTACGGCCGGGCTGGGAACCACTGGGCTTCATAACCTTTACGATTCTTTCGGCCATAAACTCTATGATTCTTGGATATAATTTTAAAATATTAATGCTATAAACCATTAAGTACAAAAAGCTTCCCTTGCAAAATGATCAAGCCTTTTTTTCATTCTCTCTCTGAAAAGTATTCCAACGTGGTGTTCCTTTAAGTAGATGTGGATGACTGTCAGGATGTTGCTTCAGAATGTGAAGACAAATGCATACCAACTTTCCAGTTTTTTAAGAATGGACAAAAGGTGGGCGAATTCTCTGGAGCTAATAAGGAAAAACTTGAATCCACCATCAATGAATTAATCTAATTATTCTGAAAACATAACCAGCCATCGGCTCTTTAAATCTTGTAATTGTTTTAACTTACAAAAAGGAAAGACTATACTCAACGCCCATCTGGTTACGAATGAGAATAAAATATTAATTTTATCCTTAAAAAAAAAAAAAAACTTCTCTCAACTTACAGCCCCTTCAGCTACTGTCCCATTTCCCTAACCCTCTTTAGAGCAGGGAGGGCTAACGATGGGCCACCACCTGCTCTTATAAACTTTGGAACGCAGCCATGTCCCTTCACACATATGCTATCTGCAGCTGCTTTCGCTACAGAAGTGGAGCACTGAGACCATGAGCTTCAAATATTTACTCTCTGGCCCTTTAAAGAAAGTCTGTCCACTCCTGCCCTAGTTGCAGCCCTCACTTTGACTCCCGGCTCTTCCCAATTCTCTTCTCGAATCCACTGGAATGGTCTCGGTTGTGCCACATCTGACCACCTCCGGGCAGTGTCAGGACACTCCGACTACCTCTTCTCAGACCCCCTCTTGCTTCAGTGACATGTCACTCCTGTGGCTTTCTTCCTACCTCTGCGGGAGCCCCCCGCCTCTCCTCTGTGCCCATGGAGGGCAGCCTGGGTTCACTGCGCCAGCCCCGCTCTCTCCGGGGTGGCAGGTATACGGTTAAAAACGTGGACTCTGGAGTCAAGCGGTTTGAACCCCATCTCTGCCACCTGCTAATCATGTCAACTAAGGCAACTTGCCCAGTGCCTGTTTCCTCCCCTGTAAAACGGCGAGAAAGAACCTTCCTCAGAGGGTGCTGCTGTGAGGATCAGAGGAATTAACACACAAACCACTTAAGCAGCGCCCGGCTCATGTCAGTGCCCCGTGAGGGTCAGTGACGGTCACGGCCTCGAGGGCCCACTGACCTCTCCGCCTTGGCTCACACCACCGCGCCCTCTTTCTGCGCCAGCCTGCCTGGTCCTCAGGCATTCCAAGGTCACTGCTCCAAAGGACATCTGCTGTCCGGTCCCTTCCACCCTACCCAGTCCGCCCACCTCCACTCGAATCTGCAACAATGGCTCCTCTGTGTTACTCAAGTCTCAGCTCGAACGTAGCCCCGAAAGGTCGGCCCCGAACACCTGCGTTAAGACTCCAGCCCTCCAGTTACTCTCTCATCCTGTTTGCTCTGTCCGGCTCTAATCACTGTCAGAAATTAGTCTGCCCGTGTTCACTGCTACTTCTCCCCCAGCCTCAACCAGAAAGTCAGCTCCATAGGCACAGGGCCCCTTGGCTGTCCTGTTCACCAGGGACCCTGAGCCCCCAGGTTAACTCCTTACTCACAGCAGGCACGCGACGCACATGCACAGAAAACGAGAGAGAGAAGCATCCGACTACTAAAGCATCTCACAGTGAAAACGCTGCAGAAATCTAGAAATTTACTAATACGTGACATTAAACAAAAAAGAAGTTGAGATCATAATGTGGGTGCTGCCTACAACGGCCCATGTCATGTGCTCGTCAGAACAGGTCACCACAGACACACCTGTCACTCAGCCTGAGACCAACAACCACCTGCGCCCAACCCAGCCTCAAGGGCCCCTTACCTTCTCACCGCTGTCTCGCAGCTGCTGCAGCTGCTGCAGCTGCCGCAGCCGGCGCCCCTTCTCCAGCTGCTTCTGCAGCTCCAGCTCTGCCTCGTCCTCCTCCAGCGCCTCTGGGGACCCAGATGGCGATGCTCCGCCCTCCTCTGGTGGAAACAGGGGACGCCTGCTCAGAGCCTCCTTCTGGACCCTGGGCTCTCGTCCCTGCCCCTCTGCCCACTCTCAGTTGGCTGGGGTCCCCTTACCCTCGTCACTGATGTCCATGTTCTCCACTCGAGTGTCATCTGACTGGGGTGGCTGAGGAACGGGTTCCTTCTCCTCGTCCTCCTCCTGGGCCTCCTCGTCTGCCTCAGGAACTTGGCGCCGACCCCGGCCCCGCAATCTGGTGGGAAAAGGCCTCTGCACTGAGCATCAGCCTCTGGGCCGGCCCAGCCCCATACCCCACCCCCGTGTCCAAGCCCACCTGGAACCAAAGTCTCCATCTTGAGTCTGGTCTCCAAGAGGCAGCAGGTCATCGGCCCGCACTACCACCTCCTTCTCCTTCTTGCGGATTTTCTTCACCCTCCGTTTGGTCTTTTTAAAGGTTATCTAAGGGAAGAGAGAGACGTGAGAGGGGGAAGGAGAGCAGCCACAGCCCACGAGAATAAACGCTTCTGTAGCGTTCCTCTGCCAGCCGCTGTCCCAACCACTTCACACACGTGGACCAGACGCAAGGTGCGAGTGGCTATCATCCTGTGTGAGGAGGAAAACTGAGGCAGAGAGATTAAGTACCTTGCTCAAGGTCACCCGGCTCCTACATGCGAGACCCAGGAGTGTCAACCTCGGTAGTTTGGCCCCAGAGTCTTGCTCTTAACCACTTAACCGAGCAATCTTCTGAGCCAGCTGTCCACCTCTGCATTCGCAGTCACCCCACAGGCAAAATCCACATCTGGCTGTGGATCACCACTTACCGAATCATCAGTAATCCTTGCCATGGCCTCAAGAGGTGGCTCCCGCCGACCTCATTTCAGATGAGGCACCTCAGGCTCACAGTTAAATGACTCGCCCGAGGCACGAGCTGGCTACGTGGCAGAGCTGAACATGAACTCGCCGCCTCCCCGAAGCACCCCCCAGGCCTGCCGACCACCGCGCCTCGTGGAGCACCAAGCACCGAACGCACACTGGACCTCCCTCCTCAGCTCGTTCTGGCAGCACGTGAGCCCCGAGGTGCGGGCAGTGGCTGCGGGGCTCACCATCTCCTCGGGCGTGAGGTACTCGGAGGCGAGCCGGGGCCCCGCCGTGCTCAGGGACTGGGCTTGCAGCCGCAGCTTGGTCCGGATCTCTTCCAGCTCGCGTTCCCGAAGGCCGTCGGCCATGCCGCCCTGGTCCAAACGGAAGGAGTGCGGCCGCTCGCCCTCGAGCTCCTCATCGTACTTGGACAGGATAGAGCGGGGTTTTTGCTGCAAGGGAAGAGGTACAAGTTGGGACCCAGCCTGGCTCCCCAAAAGCCACAGAGCCACCAATTCCTCACAGTCCCCATGGCCGACGTTCTCGGCCGCAGCCCCCACGCGGTCGGCCTGCCTGTGCCAAGTCATCCACGCTCTCGTCCTCCGCATAGGGCAGATAGTCAGGCTTTTTCTTCCTCAGCTCCACGTTTTTCTCTGCCCGCTCCTTATCCACCAGGTTCACGTTCACCAAGACGTCCTCCTCCTCCTGCAGCACACCTGGGGACAGGGCAGAGGGAGCAGCCATCCACACTTGCCCTCAACTTGGCAGGACCTGTGCCCCCAACCAGTGGACTCCAGCCCAACCCACCTTTGTCCCTGAGCGTGAGGATCACAGTCTCCCCTTCCCGGAAGGAGTCAATGGCATGCTCCACGGTGAGGCCCTGCAAGTCCCGTGCACTGTACAGGTCCTGGAAGGGAGGCGGAAGGTCCAGCCAAGCCAGGAGCCCTGACCCCTCCAAGCCCTGGGATCCCAGCACCATGGACAGCAGTGCCACCCCCTCCCCCGCACCCTCAGCGCCCTCTGCCACAGCAGCGTCACCTGCCGCCTCTGCCCGAACTCCTCTTCCACCAGAGTGCTGACACCGAACTCTTGGTCCATCTCCTCCAGCAGCTTGGCCTATGGGACAGGAGCGGGGTGACCTACAACCTCAGGCCATTCAGGATCACCAGAAGACACGCGGGGCTTTATAAAATGGGAGTGCAAAAAGGGCAGGCCTTGCAGGCGAGCCTCTGAGAATCCAAAGCAGATGCCACTGACCACGGACCTGCTACCTCTCTGAGCCCAGCCTCACCTCCCAGGGGTCAGACTCCAGCCTCACCCGCCAGTCAAGGCAGCAGAGGCACTGAGCAAGCACCCCCCACAGGTCCTCACCCTTTTCTCTGCCAAGTCTTTTTCCTTCTGAAGCTGCCGGCTCCTCTCGATCCAGGCCGCAGTGTCGTCCAGCCAGGGGTCGTCCTCCCCCAGGGTCTTTATCTTCCTGAAGAGGAAATAAAGTGACCCTCTGGGGAGCCCAGCTCCTGCTCCCCCCATCCCGACTCCAGAGCTCCCTGGCAGCCTCCTCAGGCCCTTCCCTTGCCCACCCTGGATGGGACCCCCTCACCCCAGCTTTTGATTCAGGAGGCGCTTTTCTTTGGCCGCCGCCAGCTTCTCTCGCAGCTCCTCTCGCTGTCGCAAGGCCATGGGGTTGATGACTTCGGCTGCCACGGGCTCCTCCTTGGTGCCCGCCTCTGGAAGGAGGGCCCAGACGTGAGGCTATGCCTGCCCATGGCTGGTGGGGAAAGGAGGGAGCCACTCGCCCTGCCCCCTTCCAGCTCAGGGGGCCAGATGGGGCCAGGAGAGGGAGGAAGGATCCTTCAGCTCCCTACGCCCACTTTATTCCCACACCCTCATGTCACCCCAAAAGCATAACGGGACCCTCCATGCCTTCCAAAGTCTCAAATCATGCTGAAAGGATAACTAACACCCGCACAGCCCCGATCGGTTTGTAGCGACGGTGCGCATCTCTCAGCCCACCTAATGCTACCTGACAGCCAGAGGAGCAATGCTCAATGTTCAAACTTAAAGAATGAGCTCGCTGTCAGATCCCCACTATGACCGAAAGGAGGAGCGCCATGCCTGGGGGTGAATGCGTGGTGTGCATGCGCGCGTGCACACACTCACATACGCACACGCACACATATATGCACACACGCATGCCTGTTAACTGGTGCTGAACCTGTGCTCTAACCCCACTTTCTTTAGTGACCTCTTCATGTGCCCTCCCTCGCCCTCATCCTCAGCCCCATACTCACCCTTCTTGACGGCATTGACCTCCAAGGGTTTCAGCCCCAGCTTTGCCCGGAGTTTACTGAAAGTAAGAGATACAAAGTGTTAAGAGCTGTCAAAGAAACGGGCATGCATTTCTGGAAAGACGGGGTGAAAACAGGATGGGGTTCCATCTAGAAGGCCTGAGCCCGGCGGCCCAGAGCACTGGGAAGGGCACTGGCCTCCAAATCAGGGAGCACGGCGCTAGGCCTGGCCGGGCCCTAACTGGCGGAATGCCATCCTTCCTCTTGGGGTTTAGTGCCCTCTTCTATAACTTAAATGGTTAGCCTATGTGATTCACATGGCACTTCTGATTTAAACCAGAACGCGTGAGTGTGTGAAAGCGTCCCCAGGCAGCTGCTCCAGAGCCACCTGACTCAGAAAAAAAAGCAGAAACATAAAGAAGTTGGTACTTACTTGGTCTCCTCGATGCTGAGTGAGGAGGCATCTCCTGAGCTAGTTTTGGAGCTGGCAGCTGGAATGAGAAGCACAGCTTAGGAGCCGAACACAGGGCCCAAAAGCCACCCCCTTGGCTCCAGCTGCAGGGCAGAAGAGAGCCCTCGCCGGTATGTGGGCCTGGCTGAGATGCTAGAAAAGAGCAGCCGTCTCCCACCCATCAGTCCGTCTACCCGAGTCCCAGTCACTGAGAACTCTGCCTCTTCTAGGCGCCTTCCTTTCGCGACCCAAAAGTCTAACTTTCTGCATCCCTCACTTTGCTACCTCTCCACTTTCATGTATCGTGTTTTCAACCTGCACTGCCCTCTCTGGCCTGACAAAATCCTATCCAAACGCCAAGATCAAGTGCCACCTCCTTCATGAAGTCCTGTTCGATTACTGATCAAAATGAACTGCTCTCTCCAAACTCCACAGCATGGTCAGTCATTTCTGGGTTTGTTTCTCCTCACCGGGCAGGGACCGTGTTGGCCGTATGACTGTGTCAAGAAACACATTCATTGGTGCTTGCTGTGTGTTGGATGTTGGGGACACGGAAATAAAGAAGCATTTCAAACTTCCTCCACTCACTTCGCAAACAGCAAATAACTTCGCTGAACAGAAAGAAGCTAGACACCCTCAGATGGAGCTCACTGAACCAGCTGCCGCCACATGCTCAGCCTTCCTGCATCCCCACCCCACAACCTACCTCCTCCCCTTTTATTCCTACCTGGACCCTGGGTCCCAACACCTCCAGGCTCTCTCCAATTGTGAAGAAACCAATTTTTTTATTTTCTAAAACCAATGGGTTCTTTTCAGCTCTGGTTTTGCTCGATTTCTTGTGGTGTGTGACACTGCTGATCATTTCTTTCTTGTGACAGCGCTACCTTTCCACAGATCCCATGACACATGATTCTAAGGTTTTCCTCCCTTTTTGATAGTATCTTGTTTCACTCACTACTAAAATATTGGCATTTCTCAGGCTCTACTCCTGACTCTGGCTTCTTACTCCCTCAGGGGACTTCATTTGCCACCTAAATACTCGTGACTCCTAAATTGCTCTATCCAGCCTAAACCTGGGTTCCTCCCAGGCTTCCCCCATGCACATCAAATACGGCACTCTCCAAAACGGAATTATTTTCTCCGAGGAGTCTGCTTCTCTTCCAAACTCCTCCATTTCAGTAGATAACAGCACTACCCACCTACTAGTAGCTCAAGCCAGAATTTGAGTCATCTTCGACTCCTTCTTCTTCTTCCCACTCTCATCCAAGGGTGTTAATTCCTCCTCCAAAACACTTCTTTCTTCAATCTGTCCACATCTCTCCATCCCACTGCTGCTGCCTTGGTGCAGGCCACCATCAGCCCTGACCTGGCCTCCAGTCTCGACTACTCTTGATCAATATATGATCAATTCACTTCCCAACTCAAATCCATGGCTCCCTATCACCCTCTAGACGAAGTGTAAATTTCATAACGGGTTTGCACCTGTGTTTGCGCCACTGCCTGTCTTACTGCCTCATGTCTCTACTGTGAGCCCGACACTTAGTTTTTTCTTGCCTCTGCACACACGGATACCACTTCATTCATTCACTAATTCATTCAATCACTCCACGCACTTATTGAGGACCTACGATGAGCCAATTGAGAAAAACAGAGAGAACCTCCGCCCTCGCAGAGATTAGAGAATGACAACCTTGAATCCCAAGTAACCGTAGGGAAACCCTTAAATAAGTGCTGACGAAGAGGGCCTGGGGGTGCCTCGGCCTAGAATGCTGGGCCGATACTGCCCCCACACCCGGGACCGCGGGTCCCGGGACAACCCCCCCGGCCCGCCCCCTGCGCAGGCCCCGCCCCTCACCGGCCTGGC
>NW_006435764.1:5285083-5304347 GCF_000325575.1 Pteropus alecto
CCGCCGTCGTCCCGGCCGCCTCCTTCTCTCCGCGGTGCTTCTTTGACGACCCCATGCTTGTACGTCCGCCCCGAGCCGGGCCGCCGCCGAGCCCCGACGACGCAAAATGGGAACACTTCCGGGTCGCCCAGCGGGCCTGTCGTGTTGCCGGAAACCGAGAGCGGCTGCTTCCGTCGTTCGCTTCGGACCCTGCCCCCAAAGGCTTATGGGAAGACCGGGGTCGGAGTCCGACTGCGCAATCGCGGCCGCTTTGGGCGGGGTGCTGGTCAGGGTGCGCGTTCGCTCCTCCAGGCGCTCGGACCCGATCTGGAGAAGACGGGGTCCCAGAACTATATATACGACCTCGAGGACGTCTAAGCCAATTTCTGGAGCTAGAAAGCCCTTCCCGACTTCCCTCCGCTAGCATACCCCGAGCCGTGGGACGCTCGCTGCCTCCACGGATTTTCCGTGGACAGCTCCTTCCGCTCCAATAGGCGTCCTCCTTGTGGACTCCCTGGAGTTGTGCCTCAGTCAGATGCTGGAAGACGCAAGCATGTGCTGCTCCGGAGCCCGAGCTCCGCAGCCCAGCCTCCGAATCCTTGTAACCAGTATTGTCAGCAAACGTTGCTTTCCCTCGTTCTCTGGATTGGATTTTTTAACCTGTGCTCTGAACTGCTGAGAAGCTCCAGCCGAGCCTCTGTGTGTCTGTGAACCTTCTGAAATTAAGTGCAAACTTCGGTACATCTGTGTGTGCGAGCTTATTTTTCCTTTAAGCGAGGGGCTCTAACTTGAAGTCATTTAAAAGCCCAGTTCACACAATCCCTCCAGACTCTCCAGCCCCAGCTGCTCCATCTGGTGGCCCCTCTGTTACAGTGTGACATATACGCCCCTTTAAAGGTCCGCCTCCCCCACCGGACTCAAGGGCAAAGGTCATTCTGTCCTACTCTTGAATTTCTAGGACTCAGAACTCCTTGGATATGTGGGAACAAACAGCCTGCTGCCTCCCCACAGCTGCTTCCCACCACCACCAGAAATCCCACACTGTATTTTACATAAAGCCTTTACTTGTTATCTAAGCGACTGGGTTCTCATTCTGGGCTTGGGGCGGAGTGCCTGTCAGGCTGGCTGCTGGTGGGTTCTGTCCTCGGGAGGTTCTGAGAAGAGTGCTCCATTCTCTCTCCCACTGACTTGTGGCTCCTTAAAAGACAAGACGAAGATAGAGGCCACTGGGCTCGGCAGCTCCCCAACCCCACACCCAAGGAGACCTGGATCATAGGAGTGGAAAGGCCATTGTCATTGATGATTTGGCTTCCAATCTGGCTCTTATGCTGTGTGACCCTGAGGAAGTGATTTCCCTTCCTCGACCTTCGGTTTCCTTCTTGTGATTTGGGCCTCATAACCCCTGCTCTGCACCAGGTTGCTCTAAAGCATAAGGGACAGTACACATGAGGTGACTGGCTTGGCACCAGCCACTAATGGGGGCTTAGTGTGTGGCAACTCAGATGGCCACAGGTTCCCAGACTGGCTCTGTTGCTTATTCATTCCTCTGTCCTTGGGGAAGACCCTGCCCTCAGGTCTTTAGTTTTCCTCATTGGGAAATGGGTGTGGGGGGGATAGCCTTGGCCCCACTTTCCTCAGGTGATATGGAGGACAGAGCTTGGGGAAGGACCTGCTGACTGCTAGAGTGGCAGAGTCAGGGGCAGGGGACTGGGGGGCGGTGGACATGGTAGGACTGAAGCTTAGATTCAGGACAAATCAACATGGCTGCCCATGGAATCCCCTTAGCCTTTCCCCAGACATCCAATCCAGGTTGAAGGGGGCCAGGGAGATGGCTGGAGGAGACCCTGCAGGGCCCAGAGTGCTGCCGATGGCACCCCTTCTCCCTACAGCTGGGCAGAGCCAGTTTCTTGGCCAACTAGATGGCCTCACCTGGATTTCCTGGAGGTGCCCTCTGTGTTCCTCATTTCTGCCTCAGCCAGCAGCTGCTCTTCATTCAGACCCAGTGCCGACAGCACCTGGGAGAAACGCCGGGTCACCGTGAGCCGGGCATTGGCCTGCGGAGGGAGAAGAGGGATTCCCACTCTGCACCAGGGCCACCAAGGACGAGAGGGGCTCTGATTACTGAGGGGATCCCAGGGCTTCCAGATGGGCAGCAGCCCGGCGCCCCATCTAAGGGGGCCCACTCCCGCCTCGCCAGTGAGAAGCTCTGTTCTCAGGGGGAGGCTGCATGCTTGCCCTCACCTGCATGGCCTGCTGGAACAGGTAGGGCCGGGCCTGCACCCTGTGTTGGATGCCCTGCAACTCTGCCTGGTACTCAGCAAAGCGCTGTCGCTCCTTGCGCCTGCGGGGAGACGGGCCTCTGGGCAACTAACCATGGACGTGACCCATCCACACTTGTGAGCCACCTGCCCTCATCAAGGACTTGACCACCTGCCACCCTTACCTTTACAAAGCCACCCTGGATTCCTCCCGAGGTCAGTGGAGTGGGAATTAGTATTTGCCGCATTTTACCCGTGATTACCCTGAGGCTCAGGAAGGTTGAGGGACTTGTCCAAGGTTGCACAGCTGGGAAGTGAGAGGCTGAGCTCTGAGCCCAAGTCTCCAGGCTGTGCAGCCAGGGCTCACTTATCCTCCCAGCCACCCCCAAGAGAGAGAGACCAGCGCTGGTTTCAGAGCAACTGGGCATCTGCTTGCACAGCTTCTCCCCTCCCCAAGTCCCCTCCCTGCCCCCTCTCACACTGCATCTGTAAGGAGGAAGCTGTGGCTGTTGGCTGTGGCTTTGAACAAAGCCCTGTGCTGAGTCTAAGCTGTTTTCTCCTCTGTGCTATACTGGAATTGGACAAGCCTGCCAGCATTCTCTGTGGCTCTTATAAGTGGACAGCTTAGAAAATGGGACAGAGAAACTAAAGAATTGTGTTGCGAACGATAGAACACATCCTGGAAAGATCAAGGTTCAGCTGGGGAAACACAAACTCATTTACAAAAACCCAGTTTGTGCACTTGTCGGAAATGCGGATGCTCAACAAGCTGGCAGCAAGAGGGGCCCTCTGGCCACATGGCACATAGGTCTGGGCATCCTCCTATGAAGCACGTAAGAGAGGCCGTTGGCATGGTGGCAGCACCCACAGACAGGACGGGAGGGGAGAAGCAGACCAGACTCTGAGACTCGTGCCGGGGCCTCCAGCAAGTGTGCCAGGCCCTGTGGAAAACACTGCCTTCCTGGGCCTGGACCCTTGGCTATGAGCCAGGGAAGGAAACTTACTCCATTTAATAAAAAGAGATGGACTTGAAAACCCAGGGCCGAGAACAGAAGTTACTGCAAAAAGGAGTCTTCACTATTTAAGAGGAAATTTAAAGCAGTTACAAGGGGCAGGGGCAGGGAGACATGAGCTGGCACTCAGTCTCTGTATTGCCTGTGATGTCACATACCATTTCCCTGCTTGATTCTTTATGCTATCTCTGTTAAAATTGAGGGAAAGCCCATGTCTAGGAGCCCCGAGCAAGAAAGGAAGTGATGTCAGTGGATGTCAGCAGTGTCCATCATGTTGGAATGAAAGGAGGGCACATCACCTCCCCACCACGGGGCGACCTCTCTTGTGCCCGCCCCCCTGGGCAGAGCAGGCTCCAGTGCAACTCAGACAGAGCCAAGTTCACAAGCTATAAGAGCTGAGGAATCCCGTGGGAAATATCTGCTCCAAGTAGAAAATAAAAAGTGCGTGTTTGACACACTCTTCTCACTGACATCTCTGCCCCTCGGGGTTCTGAACCTTCATAAGAAACAATGAACTTGAGGTCTTACAAGGAGGCATCTCCCAGGATGAAGGGAGCGGAGGCGTGGAAAGGGCCGCCCTCCAAGACTGCGCATCGAGCCCTCCAAGACAGTGTAGCAGGGTGGCTAAATGGCTGCCTCGGTTAGAATTCCAGCTTTGTCTCCTCGCCTGTGACCTTTGGGAAATTATTTAAGCTCTCTGAGTCTCAGTTTCCTCATCTGTAGAATTATGAGAATGGTGATAATACCTACCTCATGGGCCTGTTAAGAGTCTAAAAGAGACCTGCTGTTAAATATGTATTTGCTTTTTTTAAAAAAAATGGTCAAAATATAGGAAGAGACTAAAACAGATGACTCTTCACCTGACTGCGAACAGTGGCTGTCTCGGGAGTGGGATCATAGGCTCCCGTCATGTTCCACATCATCTGTTTTGGTAATATCTGAATTTTTATACTATGTATGCCTGGCTTTTAAAATCAGAAAAACAAGATTTGAAAGTGTGATAAAGCAGGTAGAACATTTTAACCTTGAGCGTTTGACAGCTTCAGAGATTGTTAATATTAACTGGGTGACCTTGGCCCAGCCCTTCTCCTGAGCCTCAGTGTCTTCACCTGTAAAGTGTGGCAAAGTGGCCCAGCCTGCCTGCCCGGGCTGGAGGATGGCTATGGGAAGGCGAGGGCTGAGCCTCCTCGGCCCTTCTGGCCCTTCCATCTGCCACAGCACCGCCTCCCCGCCCTCCCCCTACCAGGCCCTCCGCAGCCCTGGCTTCGTACCTCAGCTCCTCCAGCTTGCGCTGGGCGGTCCCTGACCCCCGACTCCCTCTTGGTGCGTAGGCTGCCAGGCAGCGAGCCACCTGCTGCTGTACCCGCTGCTCCCGGGCCCTCCGCAGCTCAGCCTGCTGCCGCTCCTCCTGCTGCTGCCGCTCCCAGGCCAACAGCAGGCTTCTTAAGTGGGCAGTGGGAAGAAGAGGGATGGGAGACGTCTGTGGGGAACAGGAGCCTCATGGAAGCTCAGGGGCCGGGTAGGGGATCGTGGGGGCCTGAGAGGTTGCAGGAACCCGGAGAGCCACGGACCTGGAGAATGGGGTTTGTCATGGAAGTCTGACATGATGGAGGCTGCATCTGGGGCTCAGCCCTCGGCGCAGCTCAAGGCCTTTCCCTCCTCTTCCTGGAAGCCTCCTGCCTACTTCGGCCAGCAGTGTGCCTCAACTCCGGATGTCCTCGGCGCACACACCTGTGGCCGCACCTGTATTTTTCACTTTCTATTGCAAAGCAACTCTTTTTGAGGGCAGGGGCCGGATATTGTTCTCCTCTCTGACCCCCATGTCTGGTAGGAGCTCGATTAATGCATTTTGTCTTGAGTGACAGACAGATGGATGAAAGGACAGGAAAGAGAAACAAAAGGGTGATGCGATCAATAATAGATGGGCGAAGGGAAGAAGGAATGGTGTGGCCGGTTGAATAGACAACACCTAGATTGACCTGGAACATTCTTCCCCCAGATCTTGTGTCCAGTTCCTTCTTATCAATCAGGTCTTTGCTCCAGTGTCAGGGAGAGACGCCCTGACCACCCCATCTGCCTCCCAGGTATTTTCCAGCCGTAGCTACACATTTCGGCAATTTTTAAAAATTATCCTTCTCAAGTAGAATGTAAACCTCATGAGAGCAGGGTTTCTTGTCTGTCCTCTTCACCACCAATGTATCCCCGGCACTTAGAACAGTGCCTAACATAGGCAGAAACTCGATGTCAGTACATTCATGCGTAATTGGACCATGGTCAGGTAGAAAGATAGACAAAGGGATAGATGCAGTCATTCACTTAGCACATATTTATTGAGCACCAACTATATGCCAGGCCCTGTGTAGAACATCAGAGAGGTGGCGATCAAAAGATCTGACACCTGCCCTAAGTCTATATACAAGGATGGACAGGCAGCCTAGCACCCCACTGCGAACAATGGCTGTCTCAGGGGTGGGATCATGGGTATTGGTCACATTCTACAAATATTTCAGTAATATCTGAGTTTTTATACTAAGTATGCCTGGCTTTTGAAATCAGAAAAATAAGATTTGAAAGTGCGATGAAGCGAGTAGAAGAACATTTTAACCTTGAGTGGCAAGAGCTACGATGGAGGCAAAACAGAGGACAATTGCCTGGAGAGGTTCCTGGCTTGAGAGCTGAAAGATAAATCTCAGTTAGCTGGGTGGAGAGAAACGGGCAGTCCCAGGAGAGGAAGGAGGGAGAGCTTGGAGCATTGCAGCCACTCTGACCAGCTGGCGTGGGAGACAGAAGCCTCCTTCCCAAGGAATCTGGGCTTTTTTTGCTCCAAAGGCACCGGGAAGCATGGAAGGATACCAAGCAGGACATGGCAGCGTAAGAATTGAAAGATGTTACTGGAATGCTGAATGGATTCTCACCTGCCACTTTTAGCCAGTCACCAAGGCCCACTGAGCCAGCCTCCAAATATCTCTTAAATGGAACCCCCTTCCATTCTCATGGCCGCCTGGCTCAGGCACTTAACATCCCTCACTAGACAATGCCAACAAACCCCCTGCCCAGCCTTACCCCTCTGCTCCCGTCATCTCTTGTTAAAGCCCTAAGCACAGCAATTATCTAAGTCTACTTCATTATTGCTGCTTTGCCCATCTGTCTCCTTTTCCAGCAGACCTTGAGCTTCTCAGGTCTGGGACCAAGTCTTTTTATCTTTATATCCTGAGGACCCACGAGTATATAGTCAATATATGTTGCATTACTCACTTAGTTAATAAATTAACAGATGGATAGAAGATGGGAAATAAATGAAAATTTGTTTCTGTCAATAGACAATTGGCCAAGCAGACGACAGAGATAAGATGGATGGACGGATGGATGGACAGATGGAAGGACGGACGGACGGATGGATAGATAATCAGGAGATGGCGAGTAAATAAATGAACTGGCTCCTTCTGGCTCCCTGCTTTTGGCTCCTGCCTTCCCTCTTTCGCCTTACCTGGTGGCCTCCTGTCGCTTGTGGAAGGTACGGTTAGGGAAGTTGGCAAACAATAGAGTCTCATCGTCTCCCAAGGCATCCATTTTCCCACTCTGGTTGGAGGCCTGGACAGCAGCCCGCAAAGTCTTCCAGGGATGTTTTTTGGGGCCTATCCACAGGGAGACAAGTCAGAGACTATCCTCTTTCCTGGCCCATTGGGCATTCCCACCCAGCCCCTGGAGCCCAGCCCAGCTCTGTCTGAACTCCTGGCCCAGGTCGCTGCCTCCCCAATCTCTCTCTCCACCGAGCAACTTCCTGGGAACCCAGGCGTTGAGCCCCACACTCACCACAGTTCAAGTCTCGCTGTAACTGCCTCCTCAGTTTCCCCAGGTCCCACGGCCCCTCCAGCTCTCTGGCCCTCGCCGTCCCTTGGCACTGCGGTTCACCTTCATCGGAGGCCTCCTCACTGGAAATCCGCCCCTTTCTCCGAGAACCTGCCCTCTTTCTGTGGGGGACCCTGTACACCCCCTCCTCAGCCTCCTCTGTCACCTCTGCAAACCGTTCCTCCTCCAAGATCGACCTCCTCCTGGGGAGCTGGGGCAGCTCCCCAGGGCTCAGACCCCTCTCGGCCTCCTCAGCACTCAGAGCTTCCAGCTCAGCAGCTTCAGCTTCCTCGGATTCTGACCCAGACTCTGACCTCTTCCCAGGTGGCCAGAGGCTACACTCACTGGGAAGCTCCAGCTCTTGGCCCTCCCCTTGGCCGGAAGAGGCAGAGATGCAGCCACAGGCCCTGAGCTGCTGTCTCCTCTCCAGGTTTGGCACCCTCGTCTTCCAGCAGAAGCCATGGGCCTCGAGGAGTTTGCTTGAGGACTTACGCCTGGACTTGTGCTGGGGGTCCGCTGGGGGCAAGGGCAGGGCTTTGTGGCCAGGAGCCAGGGGGGCGCCAAGCTGAAGCGGAGCCCGGCCCTCTGTGGTGAAGCTCTCCCAGGCCCACTGGAAGGGGAAGGAGGGTTTCCGAGCAGAAGAAGGAAAGAGGCTGAGGACGGAGAGGGCAGGGGGCAGTGGTCAGGGTCAGGGTGAGAGCCCCCAGTGGGGCCCGACGCCCAACACCCGTCCCCGCCTCTCCCACAGCGCTTACTCCTCAGTCTCGGCAGAGCCACGCCCTTTCTTGTTCCGGGCCCTGGGCGTCCGGTCCTTCTTTGCCATCTGTCCTGCACTCTGAGACCTCTGCCGCTGGCCCTGAAGTATGCCATCACCACCCCCAAGGCATCCCTGGGGGAAGACAGAAGAGGAGGCTGAGCTCTGAGCAGCCTCCTAGGCCACCTCACACCTCCCCAGGGAACTCCCCTTTCCTCTGCACCTTGGCTGGCCCCTCTGCAGGGGGCCACCAAAAACTGACTGCACCTCGATACATAATAGCAATAGCTGCTGTTTATTTACTGAGCACCTACTAGGTGCTCAGGACGTTCACATATCAACTCATTTAACCTGTGAGGTAGATGAGACCCCCGGAGGCTCAGACAGGTAAAATCACTTGACTAAGGTCATATGGCCAGCAAGTGGAACCAGAATCTGAACATGTTGAGTCTGTCCCCAGAGCCCAGATTTGTCACCACTACACTATGCTGAATCTGGGCCCTAGACTGCTCTTCAGAATGCCCCTCGGGACACCGGAGTCGCTAAGCCAAGGTGGAAGAAACTCATTATCTTTCCCCAAACCCTGCCCCTCCTGCAGCATTCCCGAAATTGCTCCATCAGAAGGCTGGGAGTCATCCCCAGCCATCATCCTCATCTTCAGCCCACGTCCTCTAGGCCTCCCCACGGTCCCTTACCCCCTCGAGCCTCCCTGACTCTCAGCTGGGCCTCGGCTCCAGTCTCATGGCTTCTCAAGGGCCTCCCTCAGCCCTGGCCTCCCCTGGCCCCAGATAGCCAGCCTGCCTCTGGGCAGTTGGAAGTCTCCCCATGAGGCCTGCCTCACCTGCTCAGCCTGGGGGGTGTCTGACAGGAGTTCGAGCAGCCCCTTGACAGTCCCTGAATCCTGGAGCTGGAGGTCCTGCCCTGGTCTCTCTGATGGGGTCCTGACCAACTGTTTGTGGGTGTTCAGCATATTGGTATCCTGTCCCATCCCCCACCCCCATCTGCCAGCCTTGGAACTGTCCTTCCCACCATCTCTATGGCAACCAGTCAGTCCTCAGCCAGTCTTCAGGGCTCTGGCAAAAAGCAAGCCAGGAAGGGTCGACCAGAGTACTTGAGGCCAACTTCCTTTCAGAAGAGAGAGCTCAGCAGGGTAAAGGCCAGGAAGCTGAACCACATGTCTAGGAGTGAGGCAGCAGGCATACCAGAGCAGGAGGAAGCCCTGGAGGGAGTGAGCACATTTAAATCCTAAGCAGCGCCCAAAAGACTTGACATGGTTCATCCCCATGGGACGCCTGGCACTGAGCACTACGACCAGCAGTATCAATCTGAGGTTCTGGAGATGGACCTGCCAGGGCTGGAGGCCTGGCTTGGCCTCTCACCAGCTCTGTGACCTTGGGCAAGTCACTTCTCCCCTCTGCAAAATTGGAATCACGGACCTATCCCATAGGTTTGTTGCAAGGATTAAATGAAATCGCGAAGGCAACACACTCAGTAAACGTCTGTTATTATAACTGTTGTAATAACTGACTGTTATTGGGAGGCAGCAGAGCATGATGGTTAAGAGCACAGAGGAAGCTCCGAGGTTCAAATCCTAGCTCTCCACTTGTCACGTTTCTTTTCGGTGCTTCCACAGCTTGTGGTAACTGCTGTGTCAGCGTTGTTAGGCAGCTGTGTGGCCCCAGTGAGACAGGTGATGAAGCAAATCCCGGCAGATGCCCTTGAGGCACGTTTTTCTCGGCTCTCTGCTCCTGGGGACCCTCATCTGCTGTCAGACTCCATCCCAGTAACACCTCTGCGATGAGCACATCCAATTTAACAGTCTAACTAACACTGCAGGTAAAGGGCTTTTATCACTCAAAATAGGTAAGCTCTGTTCTTTCTGGTGGGCTGTCATCCCCCGTACCTGCCTCCTCCTCTACCGAATGTCATCCACGGGACCCCGGGTGGAAGCCAGCCGTGTAGGGTGTTTTGCTTTCAGAGAGCAAGTCCCCTCCAGACCCTGACCCAATTGACTTCCTGGGCAAACTCTGGCCCGCTTTCTTCCTTGGCAGAGGGCAAGTCTGGGTTTATCGGGTCCACATTCTCATGAGGTGCATTCAGACGTCTTCTCCATCCTTAAGTGAGCTTACCCAGTCTGACAGCCTGAAAAGCCACCTGCCCCCTCCCAGCTACCCCCAGGCTTGCATATCTCAGCCCTGACCTTTCCCTCAAAGTCCAGACTCATATCCAACGGCAGTAGCCTCATAAATCTTGTGTTTACTGTGCCTCTTGTGCTGATTTAATCCCTTGTTTTGTACAGTAATGTGCTGTATAGGTTTTTAGCCTAGGAGCAGCAGACTGTACCATACAGCCCAGGTGTGTGGTAGGCTACACCATCTAGGTTTCGCCAGTGCACTCCATGACGTTCACTCAATGACGAAACTGCCTAATGACACATTTCTCAGAACATATCACGTCGTTAAGAGATGCATGACTGTACATGATTTCTCAACAAAAATGAGATCATACTTTTTTTTGCTTCATAGTATGTCTATGCTCATCTTTCCACATCTGTGCGTGCAGAGCCGCCTCAGTCTTCGCCATCTTCACTGGGTGTCACAGCATGACTTGCATGATGGACTAAACCCATCTCCTCCAGGGGATTTCCACTAGCTTCCCTACTACCGACATTGCAGCAGTGACATTCTGGTAAATGCGCTGTTGCACACCGGGTATTTCTGCAAGGCAACTTCATATAAGCAAATGGGCTGGCTCTAAGCCATTTACATTTTGATAATGCCCAATCGCCCCCTCCCCAATGCTCAACCGATATACATTTCCATCAATAGTATTTACATCCTCGCCAGCAAAGCATATAATTTTTTTAAATCCTTGTTTATCTGATAGATGAAAAACTATGATCTCGTTGTTGTTATAACTTGCATTCCCTTTATTATCTATGAGATTAATGTATTTTCATGTCTTTCTGGGCCATTTGTGCTTCCACTGTGCATTGGCTGTTTGCACACTTCTCTCTGGTCCTCTGGAGCAGAGGTGAGTTTATTGTATCCCTTACGTCACGGTGCACGAGAATCATCAATGGATGCAATGCCACTCTCGTTTCAGTGTCGTTTTTGTCTCTTTTATCTTTGATCCCCATCCCCATCCCACTTAAATATGAATGGATCCTTGTTTAATACCTAATATCATTTTTGTGCATTTCTGGTTTTAGTTTATATAAATGGTATTATGCTATCGATCTCATTTGTTTCCTTACTCTTTTGTGTTTCTTTTCTTTTCTTTTTTTTAGGCGAGGCAACCCTTGGTTGACCTCACAGATTGCAAGGACCTTGTCAGCTTACAATCTCTTATTTTTTATTTTTTATTTTATGCCTACAGCACCTGGTCTTCCTAGGTGGTCTCCCATCCAGGTATTAACCAGGCCCGACCCTGCTTAGCTTCTGAGATCTTACTTTTTTCTTTGAATACTGTTTTAAAAAGCTATCTGTTCATTGCGACTGTTGGCTAGTGTTCCTAGTTTGCCTCTGTTACACTTTACTAATTCATTCTACTAAGGATGGATGCGAAGGTCACCCCCAACTCCTGTTTCCACAAAGGATACTGCAGTCAACACCCTTGAACATGCCCCTTTGTACACCTGCATGCGAATTTCTGTGGCTTACGTACCAAGGAGTGAGTGTGTGGGGTCGTGGAAAAAACATATACCTCATTTGAGACTGCCTGAGAGAGAAGCTGTACCAGTTTACATGCCCACAGAAGTGACCGGGGAGTTCCGTCTGCCCACATGCTCACCACACTTTGGTATGATTCACCTGACAAATTTTTACTCACTTGGTGGTAATGAAACGGTATCTCCCTGTAATATTAATTGAAGTGCACTGATTACTTCTTTGACTCCATCTTCATGAGTTTCTTGCCATTTGGGTCAATCCTTCTGTGAGTTGGTTGCTTATATTCTTGTCCATTTCTCTGTTGTGTTTCTCCTCTTTTCCTTACTGAGTTGCAAGAGTTCGTCGTTCACTAGATCGTAACCACCTGTTGTCAACACTATCTCCGAGGGACTTTGTGGAATAGACATCCTTAATGTTGATATAGTCAGACCCATTAACGTTGTGAATAGGAGTTTGTATTTTGCATGTCTCCAGTCCTCTGTCCACCCCTGGGCGGGGGGCATTCTCCTATAGTCTATCCCGTGAGATTATAGTTTAACATCTGTGTTCAGAATGAAATGCTGCTACTTTCCTGCTACTGTCCTCATCTGGTTTGAGACTCACATCAGGAAATGGGCAGTTTTCTCTCATTCTCTGTCTCCTGGAACAACTTTTACAAGGACCATCGATCTGCTCCTGGAAAGTCTGGGGGAACCTCTTTGTCCCAGTGTCTCCGTCACGGCTTTCACACTGGAGTCTTACATTATCATTTTATGTACCGATGATGACTCTATTGAAGTTTTGGATATTTTTGTGCCAATTTTGGCATTTCATATTTTTCTGGGAAGTTATTCGCTTTAAGTTTTTATAATTATGAACATACAATGATTTATAATAGTCTTTGAAATGTCAAACTTTTGTCTGGGCTCAGGGGTCAGATCATGTGGGACCTGGAGGCCGTGAAGAAAACTCTAGACTTGTAAACATAATGGAAAGTGTGATAGAATATTGGAAGTTGCAACTAGACTCTAGGAGAGAATGAATATGAAACGCCAAACTAGGTTGCTGCTGGCCAAAATCCAAATTTTAAAGAAAATAGAAAGAACCCAATCTACCTCAAGAGTATGAAGGGACGGAGGACAGGTATTGAAAAGGGATTTTGTGATGGGTTGATTTGGAAAGGGCTGATGTCATGCTGAGTTCCAGCATTCTTCGGGCGGGGTTGGGGGGGGGCTGCCTCCTAATCCCAAATCTAGGGAGCAGTGCTTCAGGGATGCCACCTGGAGAGCTTGTGATGGGCTCCCTGAAATTGCGGCTGCCCGGTGGGTTCGTGCGAGACCTCCAGAACCACAGTGGGAACTGCCAGAGGGTTTCTGTCATCTGGCCGGAGGTACCCAACGGTGTGAGTCTACATGTACCAGTCAAAAGAAAACCAGAGCCAGCCAAAAGGGAGGCCATGCCCACTTCCCAGGAGTTACAGTCAAGGGGGCGGCCCATACAGGAGCCTTAGGCACTCCCCCAGGGCAAAAGCCCACCTTAAACAGCTGCCACCCAGAGGGTAAGATGCCATCCTGCCCAGGATCAAGGAAGTACTTCATGCACCCACTTCCCTTCCTCCTCTCTGCACCCCCACAGCAGAGGGCTCTCTTGCTGGGGGAGCAGAGGGCAGGGAGAAGGGCAGACCTGACTTCCCTCCTTGACAGCAGAGGCGGAAGCTGGGGAAGTGGAGACTGTTTCGACGAGTCAAGAGATTTAGCTATTACACAAAATGGGGCATTCTTATAGAACCTGTTTAATGACTTCAGGTGATCGTAGCACCATGAGGGAACATGGCACAGAAAGTCGTGATTTCATTTAGGAGGCATAGAAAGAAGTTCCCTTATGAATTTTAGAGGGACATTGAGAGACAAAAATAATCTTTTATTATATCCCACACATCTTGTTTGGTCAAAGTAACCATCTCTTGAGGGGAAGTGATATGAGCTGATTTGCATTTTTAAAAGATCCTCTGGCTGCTGTACAGAGATTAAACTGGGTGCCTGGGGCAGAAAGAGGGTTCATCACCCAGGAGAGGGTCTGTAGGACTCAGGCTGGGCGAGGCAGAGAGAGAGAAAAAGAGGAGAGGTCTGGAGGCTGAGCCTGGGCCTGCCGCCATTTAGAGGACAGGAAAGGTCGGGGAGACACAGGCGTGGAGACCAGATGAGAGAGGCCAGTGGGGAAGACGTGTGCCAAGAGAGTGAGGACTGCCAGCCAAGTGAAGAAAGTGTTTCAAAGACGGAAGCGTGACCAACTGTGACAAGACCTACTGAGAGGTCAAGGCAAGGCCGACAGTTAACAACTAAACTTGGCAACCTCGCCGTTCCCTAGGCCCGTATTCCAAGGACCAAACATAGGAGGCTCATTACGGACTGGTTGTTGGAATGTGGCTCGGATTGGCCTCTGTCACATCGCTCAGTAGCTTCTCCCAGAGCCCCATCTAGAACTTTTCTTTTGGAGCAAAAAATGAAAAGTTTTAGAAAAACTTAGCTATAGTCTAGGAAAAAATTTCTTTCCCTTGGGGAACACATAGGCTCTGTTTTTTCCCTGGGGAAAGGTAAGTTACCATGTCTCCCTTTTTGCTTTGACTACCAGGAAGCTCAGAGCCAACTTTGATATTCAATTAACAGAGCACCTTAAGGGCCTTTTATGGGCTGCAGACTTATATGTTTATATTCTTGCTCCTGATTTTCATTTTCTCTTTTTAATTATATTTTCATACTCTTGAGTCTCCATTTCTATTTTATCTTCCTTGTTCTTGTTGGAAGCAACCTTAGCTGCATTGAGAATGAGGCAGCCATACAAATTAATTCCACTCATTCAGTAAATATATGAAAATGCAGGTCCCTTCAGTTTGCAATTGACAGAACTAAAGTAAGCGAAGAATAAAGATAAAATAAACGATTGGGATGTTTCCGACCTCAATTTTGCCTGGATGGAGGAACTTGAGTCCTTTTGCCTGTGTGTGTGTGTGTGTGTGTGTGTGTGTGTGTGTCTTACTCGTCCTCATTTCATCTCTATCTCTCTCTCTGTCCAGTCCGTTCTGTCTGATGGGAATGTTGGCTGCAGGCAGCATCAGGTTGCTGTTCTTGGACCTTTGCCACCAGAGTGGAGAGAGGACTCTTCCCTCACATCCAGGAAGGGGAGTTCTCTAAAGATGAGGATGTGATTTGAGGTGGCCGGAAGGAAGCAGGACAGGAAAGACCAAAGCACAAAACATGCCTGCCACATCCTACCATGTGCCAGGCCCTATGAGACACCCTGAAGATGCAGACATGCATAAGATAAGCCCCCCATCCTTGAGATGGTCACAGTCCAACGGGGGAGGTAAAATATGCACTCACCATTATAAGCCAAATCAGAGCACGGGAAGAACCTTGGAAAGGGGTCAGGCAAAGGACTCGGTGAGTTCCAAGGAGATAGAGAGATTTCTCTTTCCAGCCATGGGGAAGTAAGGTAGACTGAAATGATCCTTTTGCCACAGACAACTAAGAAATTGGATAAAGTATAAGAAACAACGACTTTCAGATGTTAGGAAACTGGTAGCACAGGACTGTAATCCCTGAGGTGAGTCCCACCATCGTCCAGGTCATCTCCACCTGCCATCTGCCTAGGGGTAATTGCCCTACTTCAGTGTAGGGAGGAGAACCCAATAGTCTCCATCAATTTCACTGAGTTCAGGAGACCGAGATCAGAGTTTGGAGACACCAAGGGCAGCTAGAATTTGTGAAGTAGAATATCTAAGAGGAAGAACCTACACAGAGAAAGAGCTCCACACTCTGCAGAGGGGTCCCCCTGAGCTTTGGGAGGGTGAAACCCCACAAGAGCACCTTTCAAGAGAAGAACGATTACTGCAGAGCTGTAAGACAAATCATTCCCAGAGCTCACGCGTGACTGGAAATCATCGTAAGGAGATTCTCTCCAGTCAGAGTAGAGAAATCTCACTGAATGAAATCTCACTGAATTCAGTAGAAAGCCCCAAAGGGCCATGCCTTGGAAGTGGGCCTGACTCAGCCCTTAATAAAGGCGCCTCCAGACCCATTGTAAAAGGCTTGAAACCAATCTTGAAATGATCAAACTAATCCACACGGAACAACTAAACTGCCAGGAAAAGTCCAACACTCTTTAAAAGAATTCAATAAAATCCAGTTCAATAATGTAAAAATCACAATGTTTGGCATCTGATATAAAAATAATATACATACAAAGAAGGAGGAAAATCTGATTAATAACCAGGAAAAAATATCTGTTAGCAAAAACAAACCCAGAAGGTGGCAATACTCTCCAAATAAATTCAACTCAACCTCTATCAAAATCTGTGCTGCCTCTCGTAGGAATTTATAAGCTGACCCTAAAATGAAAATGGAAAATGAAGGGACCCAGAATAGTCAATGTCAAAAAAGAACAAATTTGGAAGATTCACATTTCCCAATTACAAAACTTAGTACAAGGCTACTATAATCAAAACAGTGTGATATTAGCATTAGGATAAACATATAGACTAATTGAGAGTCCAGAAATAAGAGCTCTTAGATTTATGATCAATTGATTTTAGACAGGGGTGCCAAGATCATTCAATGGGAAAAGAATGGTCTTTCAACAAAGGATGCCGGGACAACTGGACATCCACATGCAAAAGAATGAAGTTGGACCCTTACCTCACACCGTATACAAAAATTAAATCAGAATGAACCATAGATATAAAGATAAGAGCTAAAACTCTTAGGAAAAAAAACATAGGAATGACTTTAGATTTGGCAATGGTTTATTAGGTATGACACCAAAAGCACAAATGACAAAAGAAAAAAAAATAGATAAATTAGATTTTACCAAAATTAAAAACTTTTGCATTTCAAAGGACACCATCAAGAAAGTGAAAAGACAGACAACCCATGAGATGCGAGAAAATATTTGCAAGTCATATATCTAACGAAGGACTTGTATCCAAAATATATAAATAACTCTTACAATTCAACAATAAAAAGGCAAATCACCCAATTACAAAATGGGCAAAGGATTTGAATTAACATTTTCCCAAAGAACATGCACAAATATCTGATAAGCACATAGAAAGATGCTCGGCATCATTAGCTATCAGGGAAAACAAAAATAACATGTTGTTGAGGATTCGGAGAAATTAGCACCCTCTGCATCACAAGTAGGAATGTAAAAAGGTGCAGCTGCTGCAGAAGACAGTGTGATGATTCCTCAAAAACTTAAATATGATCCAGCAATTCTGCATATACACCCAAAAGAATTAAAAGCAGGGACTGGAAGAGATATTTTACCCCCATGTTCTCAGCAGCATTATTCATAGTCGCCAAAAAAAAAAAAAAAAAAAAGCTGGAAACAACCCAAATGTCCATCGACAGATAAATGGATAAACAAAATGTGGCATACACATTTATGGAATATTATTTGGCCTTAGAAAGAAAGAAAATTCTGATAAATGCTGCAATATGGATGAAACTTGAAGATAGGCTAAGTGAAATAAGCTAGACATAGGATAAATGGTGTATGATCCCACGTGTGTGAGATACCTAGCATAGTCAGAGACATAGAGATGAAAGATAGAACAACAATGCAACAATAGGGCTGTGGGGAAGAGGGGAATGGGAGTTAGTGTTTAATGGGGACTGTTTCAGTTTGGGATGATGAAAATGTTCTGGAGATGGATGGTGGTGATGGTTGCACAACGATGTGAAAGATCGTCCTGAGGGCAATGGAATTCAAACTCATGGAGACAGGGGCAGTCACAGGTTTCAACTTGAGCTTTAAAAGATAAATCCGGCCCCATAGTAGAGAAAGACTCTGCAGTGGGGACCCTGGAGGCAGGGAGGCCAGGGAGGAGTCCGTTGGGATAATTCAGGCAAGAGATGATGAAAGAGAGGAGATAAAACAGCATCATTTACTAAAGGCTTAGGAGCAAGGCACCGCTCCGAGTTGTCCTATGGATTTGATTAGCCTGGTGGTTCTCGACCCTGGCTGCACAGTTAGAACCGCCTGGGAGGCCTTTAAAACGAACCGATGCCTGGGCCTCCCAGCCAGTTAGATCGGAATCTCTGGAGATGGGCCCCGGGCATCACTCACCTTCAAAGCTCCCCAGTAATTCCAACGATGGTCAGGGTGAGAACCCCTGCCCTCACCAAATGTCAGGTGCATGGGGCCAGGGACTAGGATGGTTCACAGCCGCGTGCCGGTGCCTAGAAGAGTCTGGCACAAAATTGTCGGTCAACAGATCTCTGTAAATATCAGGTCATCCTCACAACAACCCTATTAATCACGCCCGTTTATCATAAGGAAACTGAGGCACAGAGAAGCCGGCTTATTTGATCAGTCCCAGGCTGATACGGGTTGGCTAGAAGTAAAGGTCAAGGAGTGTCACCCCAGAGCCCACGCTCTAACCGGGTGCTCTGCTCCCTTGAGCGTGGCAGCGAGGTGGATCCTGAGGGAGATGGAGACAGATGAGCGAGGAAGTGGGGCCTTCTGAGGAGGAACGGAGGGCGGAGGCCCTTACCCCATCTTCAGTCCTACCCTGAAACCGATGGCCTCCCCTGGAACAGCAGAGGTGACTCCAGACAAAGGTGGGGGGAGCAGGGAACCCCCAAGGCAGAAACAAAACTCAGAATTTAAGGGAAGAGGAAAGTGAAATCAGCCTGGCACCAGGGCAGAGCGGGGGAGAGAACCTGTGGCTGGAAAGAAAAGCAGCACCGCCTCCCACGCACCCGGGAACAGGAAAGGGACTGAAGTGGCCAGAGCCCCTGCGCTCCCCCTCCGCCCCCCATTGCTTCCGCGCACTGGCCCCCTCCCTGCCGGCTTTTCCCTCATAGCCCTTCCCGCCCCCTGACATTACCCGTGACCCTCCCCAACTGGGACGGAAACGCTACCCCAGCAGGTTGATCTTCTCTTTCCTGTGCTTCTCCTACGAGCCCAGAACAGCGCCTGGCACAGAGTAGGAAATATTTGTTGCGTGACGGAAGAAAACACATGTGACCTCATGCACTCTCCAGTGCCACTATGTACCTGTCCTACAGGACACCATCTAGGAGGATAAATCGGTTTAGCCCGCTCTGAAAGACGATCGGCAATGTTTTTGTTTTTTTCTTTAAACGTGGGCTGCGTAGACTTGAGCAGTCTGTCAGGCTCCTTGGTTTGGGGTACTCCAAAGCCTCCCTTTGACATGGACTTTCCCCTGCAGCCCACCCCCATCCTCCTCCCACTTCACCTAGGCTCCCACTCGTGTGTTTCACACCTGCCCTTTCAACCTGCTTTCCACATATGTAACAGGAGGCACCATTTACTGGCTGCTTACTATGAACCAGGCACTGCGCTGAGCGCTTTATGTGTCATAGCTCATTTAATCATCACCTGCTCCTGAAGAAGGTGCTATTATTGTCCCCACTTTACAGATGAAAAACTGAAGCACAGAGAGGGTAAGGCACCTGCTCGAGGTCTCAGAGTAAATGGCAGGAATATACAGATTATTGTGTTCATCTGTTTTTGGTTTCTGTGAGCACTGAGGGCTGTAGATCTCGTTCTGTTTTTTTCCGTGTTTCACTTGACACTATGCATCTAAGCTTTGTCCACACTGCATTCTGCCATGCGTTCCCCAGTGACAAACACCTCCAGCCTCCAACTCTAGCCACCTCAAACCACACCTAGGAAAGGTCTTTCTATCTGTGAGAGGTTTTACCCAGGAGTGGAACCGCCAGGAGGCACTTAGCT
>NW_006435764.1:5304382-5311745 GCF_000325575.1 Pteropus alecto
TGCTGGTTCACATTCCCTCAAAAAACACCAGACTTCCATTTACCCGCCTCCCCACCAGTGATCCCGTTTTATCTGACTTCCTATTCTTGACAACCTGATGGGTGTCATGTGGAATTTTGTGTTTTCCTTCGCGGCTCTCTGATTACTGGGGTGGGTGCAGAAATCTTAGCCCTTATCCCATTTTTAAAAATGACATTTGAAGATGTGTACACATAAAATAGGAAGGACATGATTTCACACTAAACATAGCTCACTCTGATAGTGGAAGGTCAGTGTCACACAGCCCCTGCCCCATTCCCCAGCTATGAGGAGCCCCCTGAGAGTCCAGAGCCAACTTGCCACTCTCACCAAAACCTCCACCGTAGGAGAGAAGGGACCAGGCCCTGGCACCTTGGTCACAGGTGCCATTCCTTGCCACTGTGCTCATAGCCTAGAAGAGTGGGAACTTGGTCCCATCCATGTCCTGGAGCCAAGCCTATCATACCTGGGAAGGGATGGGGGACCTCAGGTAGGGGGAAGTCCTTAGCCCCACCCCCACACACAACGTAGGCCTGTGTACAGCCCCTGCCCACCTCTGTGCCAATGAGCAAACTCAGGCCATTCATGTCACTTCCACAGGCTCAGTCTCCTCATCCGTAAAACGGGGGCAATGAGGACCCCTCTTCCAGAGGAGCGCTCAGAGTGTCGGGGAACTAATATGGACTCAGCTAGAGCAAGGGCAGGGCGACAGCTGCGGCAACACCCCTGCACTCCGCTCGGCCACGAGGGGCGGTGTCAATAGCCCCACCTGATGGATGTGGAAGGCGGAGCCTGGAGAGGCGGAGAGGTGAGGTCACTCGGCACACAGCGGGGGCAGATCTCACACCTCGGGGCCAGTGGATGGCAGGTCAGGTCACTCCACCCCCAAACTATCCCTCCCGTTGTCTCCTCCACCAGCAGCACCTGGGGCAGGTGTGGGGGAGGGCTCCTCCAGTACCCACACTACTACTTTCTTCCCCTCCACGAAGCTTCTGGGGCGCTGAGGGGCTGCCAGTGCCACAGGACACTCGGCCAAGGCCGGCCGAGGACAGGGGGTGCTGCTGAGGAAGTGGGAGCCAGGAGAATGGAGGGAAACCCAGCAGAATCACATTTCAACCCTCCTGGCCTTTGCCCTCGCGGCCCCTCTGCCTGGAGCCCTCTCCCCAGAGAGCTGTGCGGCCCACCCACTCCCCGCTTAATGGGGTTTTTCCACTCAAACCTCAGAGTATCAGTCTTCCCTGAACCCCGTATAGGATGGCTGGGGCCGCCTGTCCTGCCTGGGACTCCCGACTCCTCCCTTACTATGCCTTTTTTTGCCCCATCTGACATACTTTGTGTGTTCTTTATTGTCTGGCTCTCCCCAACAGAAATAAACCCCAAGAACATTTTGTTCACATAATTGCCACTACCTAGACTAGTGTCTGGAGCCTAACAGGGTCTCAATAGACAGATAAATAATTTTATGAGGATATCATAAAAGTGCACGCATCTTAAGTGTGCAGCTTAATGTATTTTTATATCCAACCACCACCCAGCAGTTCAAGCTACAGAACAGTTCCAGAAGCTTCCATCGTGCCGCCTTCCCAGTCAACCCTCATCCCCTGAAGTAACCGTTATACCGACTTCCATTACCATCGGTTGGTTTCACCTGTCCCTGAACTTCATGCAAATGAATGATGTCACCGTGTGTACTGTTTGGCTTCTTTTGCTCAACACAGCGTCTACAAGATTCACCCACGATGTCGTGTGTCACACGTTTGTTCTCTTTATTGCCGTAATGATACAACATTCTACCACTGATTTATTCACGCTCTTCTTGAGGGGCATTTGGGGTGTGTCCAGCTTGGGGCTATGAACATTCTTGTGGTGGACGTGTGCCTAGCATGGGGGCTGTCGTGTCACAGGGACGTGCATGTCAACAGACTCCATGAGAAACTGCCAAACATTTCCCTAAGGTGGCTGCACCAGCCGACATTGCCACCAGCAGTGTGGGTCTGGAGTCGCCACCTCCTCTCCAGCATCTGGTGATGCCAGACTTAAGTTTCAGGCTTGTGGCAGGTGACTATGGCATCTCATTTCCCTGCTGAGTGAAGACAGCGGGTGCTCAATAAACATTTTCTGGATGAACCCTTAGGTGGGATGTGGACGGAGGCTCGCCACTTGGCAGGAACGTGTGGGCCCAGACCCTTCACCAGAAGGTCAGGGTCCCTGACTCCCACACTGGCCTTAGAGGCTGCTCCCCACTTCACACACTGGTCATACTTACACCCCAGGGCACAGCCGAGGCTGACTGAGGCATTCAGATAGGACTTGGCCCGAGACTCGAGGCTCCCCAATGGATAAAGAATGAAGAAAGAAATTCACCTGGTTCCCAGGTAGAGCTCCGCAGATGGGGTATTTGCAAGCTGCCCGCTGGGTGCCCGGTGATACCCACAGAGAAGAGCCATATTTCCCCACTCCCAGGAGGCAGCCAGAGGCCAGGCCCAGCCAAGAGCCCTGTCCTCCCCAGGGCCCCTGCCCTCTGGCTCAGGAGGCTGCACAATTGACACTTGGCAGAGGTTGAGCCAGGCCCTTGGGAAGGTCCTGAGGTCCTACAGCAGAAACTGGCTGGTCAGTCGCCCAGGATGGCTAGGCCACCTCTCCTAGCCTCCCTTGGGTAGGACTTTGTGACAGTTCCAATGGGAAATGGACAGAGAGAATGAGGCCACTTCTAGTCCTGGCCTAGAAAAACCTCCATGGGCTCTGAGCTTTGCCCTTCCCCAGTGACCTTGACAGTCATGGGAGGGGATGGTGGCGGGGCCACAGATGGAAAGAGCCTGGGCCCTGAAGTCCCTCAGAGAAGTGCCACCCACTGATCAGAAAATCCCATTATGAATTCTATGCGAACATGAAATAAACTTCATTGCATTTGAGCCTATGTACTTTGAGTTTGTTACATTAGCTCTTGGCTCTAACTAATCAGCATAACTAGTATGTACACTATAGTATCTATAACCAACATAAGTAACCACTAGCCTCATTTTACAGATGAGAAAACTGAGACACAGAGAAGCTACAGAACTTGTTTAAGGTTAATGGTGGCGAAAATGGGATTTGAACCCGTGGCCTGGCTCCAGAGGTTCTACTCCTGAGAACTCTCCCAAGACTGAACCAACGGGCTGAGAAGCAGAGGCTCAGGCCAGGGGCTCCTGGCTATCTCCACCCCCACCTGTGCCTCGTGGAGCTTTTGCCTGGATGAAAATGGTCCCTGTACCTCGGCCTCCTCGCCTTCACAGTCGTCACCCAGCCTAGCCATTCTAAACCCTCTCAGTTCAGAATCTCACCTTTTTGAAGCCCAGCAAAAGGCTCCCAGGTCTCTTCCTCTCCCGCCGCCATTCCTCACAGCCGCCTGGCGTGCTCTCAGCTCAGTGGGCCCAGGTGCCCAACTTCCCTGGGACCGAACCCAACATGCCACTAGAGAAAACCACTCCCGCTCCTGGGCCCACGGGAGCCGCCTCCCATTCATGGTCCCTGGCAGCCAGAGCACTTTCAATTCCAAGTGACAGAAACCCAGCTGACTCCGAGGGAGAATAAAACGTTTATTGGCTCACGTGACTAAGAGACTCGAGGTAGGCAGGCTTCGGGCAAGACTGGGCCCAGGTGTTCAGGTGCCATCAGACATCCGGGCCTCTGAGCCTCCTGGTTCTACCGTGCTGGCCTTGTTCCGTCGCGATCGCCCCTCAGTAGCACAGCAGCTCCTGGCCTACATTCTGTCAGCATTGCTACCCTAGTATGGCTGCCATTGCCCTCACCCAGACTTCTGAGAGGGTTCCCTGCTGCCCTCTAAGCCACAGGGAAGCCAGTGATCATGACAAAACCCTTTCTCAGTGGTCCCACCTGAAGTTCCAGTGGTCACGTCCGGCCTGCACCACTCACTGCGGTCAGAGTGTGTGTGGGCTGTGATTGGCCAAGCTGGTTCGAGGTTCCCATCCCTCAACCCCAGGGAGTGGGGTCTGCGGTACACACTGCAGGATGAGTAGATGGTTCCCCAAAAGAAAGCAGAGGCACCAGACCCAGAGTGGGAGCAGATGAGAGGCAGACAGGACCCACGTGCTCCAGTCTCCAGCTGCCCTGGGCCACCCACACCTGCCCGCAGCCTCCTGTTTCGCAGAAGTCAAGACGCCTCAAATAAAAACTGAACACCACAATCCCCTCACCTAAACCTACTCACTCTCCCTCATCAGGTTGGGGTCGCCTTGGGCACCCCCCCACCTCACTCCATTGATTGTCCCTCTTCCTGTCCTTTCGACCCCTCCCTCATTACAAGCCTGCATTTCTACATCTTAAAAAAAAAACAAAACAACTTCTTCCTCACTCACTCTGAGCCACTGCTTTCTCCTTTTCCTCCTACCGCTGAGTGGTGCTGCTTCAGCTCACCTCAGTTTCTCACCTGCAGCTCTCCTCAGCTTGTCAACAACCCCCAAGCCACTGAGGCAGCTCTGGCGAAGGCCTCCCTGAAGCCTACAGGGTGTCCTAGCATTTCACAGCTGGCCACTCCCTCCTCCCAAACACCCCTGGTTGGGCACTCCGAGGGGCTCCTGGGTCTGGCTGCTCTTCAGTCTCCTATGAAGAGCTGTCCCTTTCTCCCTAGGGCGAGGTCACCTCCTCTCAAGGTTTACACATCTGTCTCCGGGCACCTATGCCCACGTGCCCACTCCATATCTCTCCTCGGTGGCCTCACAGGCACCCCAAATTCATCATAGCCAAACTTGTGATCCTCAGGCCTAATCCTGCTCTTCCTGGGGTCCCCCAGCTGGAGAAGACCCCTGCCCAAGTAGCTGCAGAAAGAAACCTGAACGCCTTTGAAGGGTCATTCCCTCTCAGTGCCATGTCCAGGCAGCCAGCAGTGCTCTTGAGTCACTGCCACCATGGACCTCGAGTCTGCCCACTGCTCCCCACGCCTCCTGCCCAACCTCGCCAAGCCACTGCTCTCCGAAAGCACCAGCATCTGCTCAGAAATGGATGTGGACTGACTGACTGGGTCCCTGCCCAACTCACGAGCCGGCCTTCGAGGCCTTCCACAATCTCCCCTACCTCTGCTCCCACTGCCCCTCCCCCACCATCACGGCACCAGGCACAGAGCTCATCCTGTCTGTCCCTTTGCAGCAGCCCAGAGTGGGCAGAACGATCTCCATAAGAGAGACAAGAAGCAGCTGCTCAGAGAGCGGTAGGAATCTGCCCAGGGTCACACAGCACAATGAGACAGGCTGTCACTGGCACAACCAGCAGCTGCCGGCTCAGGCCCTACGCCGCTCTATCCGCGTTTCTATCAGCACCCCGGCTCCTGCCCTGGCAGATCTGAGGCCTGAAGCCCCTCCCTGCACTTGGCCGCTGCCCGGCCCACCACGGCTCCTGGCTCCAGTCCAGTGTGGGGAAATCAGGTGGATGAATGGAAAGGTGGCCACAAAGCCCTGGAGAGAGGCTGGGACAGACACTGAAGTTCCCTTTTATTATTATTTTTTAATAAATTTAAGAACAGTTCTACCTCCTCTTCTCCCCCCAGAACAACTAAAACCAACTAAAAGGGGATGTGGCCTGGGGGGCAGAGGGCGCTAGGAGTCATAATCCTCTTCATCCTCTGCATCAGGTGCTGAGGGGCCCGGGGGTGCTGGGGGCAGAGGCAGAGTTGAGGTGAAGGGCATGAAAGGTGTTGGGGGGCTGCAGGACAGAAAGCAGGAGAGGAAGATCAGGCCACTCTCCAGGACCCAGTCCTGCCCACTGAGCCTCGTCCCGCCCTCCACAGGGCAGCATACAGTCCGCCGCCCTCTGTAGCAAAGGGGAGCCAAGCCCAGAGAAGGGAAGGGCCCAGGGCAGGTCACACAGCCCCTGCCCAGGCCCCATCCAATGCCCTACCCCGGGCACAGGCTCCTGCCTTTAAACACTGCTCAGTTCCTCCCACAACCAACAGAAGCAGGGAGGCCAAGAGGAACAAGTCAGCCTTGGGGCCACTGAGCTGCTTACCTCTGAAAGTGGGCAGGGGGGTGGCTAGCCTGGGGTAGCGCCTGCGGTGTCTCTTCTTCTCCATCAGTGTCAGTGTCCTCAGACTCATCCTGGGAGCAAGGCAGGGGTCAGAGGTGACAAGAAAGGCATGAGCCCATCACTGAAGAGCCTACACCCCTGATGTGGCAGAGACAGGAGGTTGCCCTCCATAGCTCCAATTTACAAACAAAGAAACCGAGGAACAACAAGGTCACGAGGTGAAGATGGGACCAGGCCTCCAGCCAGCTCAGAAGGGCAGGACAGAGGGCTGAGGGCTTCACTCACCTCCTGTTCGGAGTCTGTCCCCGACAGCTTCTTGTCTTTGCCTTTGCTTCCCATTCCACCATTCTTCCGGCCACTGTTGCCTGGCTTCCGGCCCCTTTGGGAAGGTACGATCCATCTGCCCAGAGGTCTCCCCGCTTCTTCCCCACCCCCCAGCCACCTCTAACCTCAATGGCCTTGACCTTCCACGTCTGGACACTTGGCCCTGGCTCCCTACCTGCGCGCGCCCTTGTCCCCATCCATGTGGTTGTCTTCCCCATCCCCCTGCATGTCAGGCACGGATGCCACCAAGTCCTTTAAGAAGTCAAACTGCTGCTCCAGCTCAATGCACTGCTTCCTGAAAGAGGTGAGGAGCAGATGGCATCTGGCAGGGCCCAGGTGTCTGGGCTCTCAGCACGGAACAGCAAGAAGCTCTGGATGTCAAGAGAATAAAGCCTGGAAAACCTCCACCCACCTCCACCACCTGACCTCATCCCTTTGCTGGAACACCCAGCCCCTCCTCTCCAAGTTCAAAGCCGCCAGTCTCTAAAGTCTTGCTGGTCTCCCAGCAGCCTCCCACCTCCCCGTCAGGACACAGCTTCTCTTAAGTGTGTGAACTCCTGGGGCAGGGCCCCACCGGGCCCTTCCAGCTCCGCCGCCACTCACAGGTGGGACGTGGTCATAGTCTTGGCGTTTCGCGACTGGGTCACCTGGCAGGCCTTCTTCAACAGCGACTCCAGGAAGAGCTCGAGCGCCCGGGCTCAGGGGCGTCAAGGAGAACGCGGGAGTGGGGCCCAAGCCCACACAAGAGGACCCCGGGCTGCCTCCCTCCCCCACGTCCCTCAACCCGGCCGGCTCTGGACAGGATACAGATGATGACAGGCACAGCCGCCGCCACCTTCCCAATCTCTTCGTCCGTCTGCATGATCTTCTTGATACGCGCCTTGGGAGGAAGCGGAGAGGTCGGACCCCGTCGCCTCTGTCCCAGAGGGGTATCCCGGGAGAAAGGGGGCGGGGGGCACCGACGCGGGGAGGGCACGGAAGGGGGCGGGGCGTCCGGGTCCCC
>NW_006435764.1:5311857-5326035 GCF_000325575.1 Pteropus alecto
TCGGCACCTCGGCCTCTCTCGCCGCTCCGGGCCCAGCACCGCCGCCCGCAGCCTCCCGGCCCCGGGGCCTGCTCGCCGCCCGCCCGTCGAGGTTCCCCCGGGTCCTGGTGCCGCCCGCTCTGACCCACGCCGCTCCCCACGGGGTCCTAGCGCCGCCTGTACGGACGCCGCTCGCAGGGCCCGAATGCCCTCCGCTCGGATCCTGCCGGGCGGTGCGCGTCGGCCCGGGACAGGACCGCCACTCCTGCCCGCCCCCAGGCCAGAAGAGCGAACGTTAGCCCCGCCCCCCGCAGGCGCGCCCCTCCCGGTTCCCTGATGGCCTCGCCTCTGGGGTCATGCGCTTGTCTATAAAGTTGTTGTTGAGGCGGCGGGACGCTAAGATGGCGGCGGCGGCGGCAGCCGTGGCGGGGGCGGGGCGCGGCGGCGGCACGGATTCCCGGCAGGAGCGGAGCCGGGCCCGGGGCTGGCCCGGTACCGAGCGCAGCGAAGGCCGAAGGTGACGGCAGGGCGGCGAGAAGGGGCAGGGCCGGGCGAGGGCCACCGTGGAGGTGGGTGCTAATGGCGGCGAGCACGGCGGGGCCGGAGGCTGGCCCTTCTGCAGGTTTTAACAAGCAGGGGTTCGAGTCCGGACACTGCCCTATTAGCCTCAGACCCGTCACTGACCTATGTGGGCTTCAGTGTCCTTATATTTAAATGGGCCGAATAATGCCCGCCCGAAAGGCCTGGCTCTGCAGGGCCTGACTGGGTGCTGTGCGAACTGGGGCTCTTTCGCATCCCTGCATTAAATGCCAGCGTTCAGAATACCTGCCAGTCACTGGCGGGGACCAGGAGGTGTAGCTGGGCCAATGCTTCTGCACTTGAATTTACATTTCGGCCCTGTCTCTCACTACAGATGTGACCTTGAGTAAACTCCTCTCCAAGCCTCATTTTTCTGTCTAAATCAGAGAGGGTAGAAATAACATTAGCAACAACCCTCATGTAGTGCTTATTCTCCCTCAGGCTTTAATTGTCAATAGCACTATGAGCTAGGAGCAGTTATCCTTTGTAAAGATGAGGCAGATAAGGCATGGGGACTTGCCCAAGGACTGTGCCTGGCACTCCCTAGGCCCCAGCAAGCTGCAGATCTGTCAAAAACCCTAATTTGGTTCCCTCACCACAGGATGGAGCAAGGTGAAGAGCTGGAAGAGGAGGACTCTCCAGGCGGCCGTGAGGATGGCTTCACCGCTGAGCACCTGGCTGCGGAGGCCATGGCAGCTGACATGGACCCCTGGTTGGTGTTCGACGCCCGCACCACGCCTGCCTCTGAGCTGGATGCCTGGTTGGCCAAGTATCCACCATCCCAAGTTACGCGCTATGGGGACCCTAACTCGCCCAACTCTGAGCCTGTGGGCTGGATTGCAGCATATGGGCAGGGCTACGTCCCCAACTCGGGAGATGTGCAGGGCCTACAGGCCGCCTGGGAGGCTCTGCAGACCAGCGGGCGGCCCATCACGCCAGGTACCCTGCGCCAGCTGGCCATCACCCACCACGTGCTCTCGGGAAAGTGGCTGATGCATCTGGCACCTGGCTTCAAGCTGGACCACGCCTGGGCTGGCATTGCTCGGGCCGTGGTCGAGGGCCAGCTTCAGGTGGCCAAGGTGAGCCCACGGGCCAAGGAGGGTGGGCGCCAGGTCATCTGTGTTTACACGGATGACTTCACGGACCGCTTGGGTGTGCTGGAGGCGGATGCAGCCATCCGTGCAGCAGGCATTAAGTGCCTGCTTACCTACAAGCCTGATGTCTACACCTACCTGGGCATCTACCGGGCCAACCGCTGGCACCTCTGCCCCACTCTCTATGAGAGCCGTTTCCAGCTGGGGGGCACTGCTCGTGGCTCCCGTGTGCTGGACCGCGCCAACAATGTGGAACTGACCTAGTGGGGCCAAGTTGGGGAGGCCATCCTCTGTGCTCCCTGCTAGGGATGGATCCTCCCATCCTCCTCCTATTTATCCCAAGGAGGCCAAGTCCCTCAGCTCCGAGGACTCCGTCACTTGGGAACTGCCTGCATCTTTGATCCCCTTGACCTTCCGCCCTCTGTTCAGGGCTGACTCAAGTCCCCACCAGCTGGAGGCTCTGGCTCCCTGGGGGCCGGATGCCCAGCCTCTCTCTTCAATGCCGTTGCCCTCTGCTATCCAGAACCACAGGCTGGGTGCAGACACCTAAGGGGAGAGCCTTCCTTGGCCACCCTCGTCCCTAGCTGTACCTCCCTCTCCTGCATCCTCCCCTTCTCTTCCTCACAAGAGAGAAAACTTAGTGCTACATCCCCTCTCCTTGGAGCCTTCACGGTCCGGGGGACAGAGGCCCTGCAGGCCTGAGCATGCCGTTTTGTTGGGGATGGTGGTGATTGTGCCCACTCAGCCCCTGGCAGAGAGGGGATGTCAGGTCCATGGACAGAGGGTCTGCCCCTCACAGCCTGCACCACCTTCCTCCTTTCTTTCACTACCTTGTCATGTGCCTGCTCCTGGCATTTCAATAAAACCCAGCTTGGGTCTGTGTCTTGAGTGTTTTTTAAAATACTTTGTTGGTTAAATGCTTTGGTTGCTGGAGAGAGGCGGGGCTGCGAGAGACTGCCCCTCAGCCCTGACTGGGCCCTCCCAACCGCCCCAGTAATAAGACACGCCTCACTGCCTAGGCTGGGAACCTCTCAGAGCCTCTGCAAAGCAGCCATGCTTCCCCTTTATCCCGAGAATCAATCAGTTTCGCAGTGATTTCCCTTAAATCCAGGGGCTTGGCCCAGCAAAGTCCAAGGGGCCACGACTAGCCCACAGGGTGTGTTTGTGCCTAATAGAGAAAGGTACCCTCTTGGTCCTGGCAGTTCTAGGTCAGAGCACATGACCTGGTAAGCAGACAGGGTGAGCTGAGTTTCAGCAACGTAGGCCGGACATCCTTGTGCAGTGAACAACTTGCACAGCCGTACATAGCCCTGGAAGCCCTCCTGCTTGTACTCACCTCTCCACCACTCTGACCATCACAGGCCACTGGACAGTTTGCAAAGCACTTCCATAAGCATTATTTAATTCTCACAGCCTGTTTAGAGGGAGATGTTGACCCCATTCTGTGCTCAAGGAAATTGAGGCCAAGAAGGGCGGGGAGTTATCTCAGGGTCACGCAGTGAGCTGGTCCCTGCTTCAGGCAGAGCGCGGTCCTTGGTTTCACCCACAGTGAGTGCCTCACAGCTCACCAGGCACATTCACTCACATGATCTCACTGGGCCACCCCACTTGACTGAGGCTGCTGTAGCCTTGGAGCCTGGCTCTTCACCCTCACAACTCCGTGCCTGGGTTTCAGGCCAGGGTGTCTGGCAGGAAGCCCCTTGGGACACTGCTCTCGTGCCATGCCGGAGCTGACTCAGCCTCCAGCAGCCTCACCAAATTGGAATTTAGAGCAGGGGAGCGGAGATGCCACTGGGCTGACTGGCTGGAAGTGGGTGAGTCATGAGATGCTCGCTTAGCCCCCTCCCCAGCTTCCTCCCCACCCCAAGCTTCCCCAGGGCTGAGTCCCCCCTCAGCCCAGCCCTGGGAAGTCCCCAGAGCTGAGTAGTGTCCAAGTTGGAGCCTGGTGTCCTGCCTCCCAGACTGTCAGTGCTTTGCACTTGTCCAAAGTGTCCCAAGGCTTGGGGCGATCCTGGCCAGGCCCTCGGGTCCCACAAAGATGCCCGACGGGTGTCGACACCACCTGGTTCTCCTCATAACTGAGCATTCCACACAGTCATCCCTTCTCCATCCTCACGGCCCTGCTTTAGTCTGTTCCTCACCCTCAAACCACTGCAACTTGCCTCCTCTGCCCCGTTCCCCTCCCACTTCTCCCTCTTCCCCCCACGGCCAGCTCTCCTGCAGAGCCGCCTGTGTCCCTCTCCTACTCAAAGCCATCCTATGGCTCCCCACAGCCTGCAATATAGAGTCCACTCTCCTGAGCTGGCCGTGACCGAGCCCTCCCACCAACTGCCCCAGCTTCCCTCAGGCGCCCTTTTCCGCCCGTGTTCACCCCACTGGAGCCAACTGGCGCTTCCTTCACCCCTAGCACGCAGCCCTGATCCTCAGGCTGCTCCTTCTGCTTGAACACCTGTCATGCAGCAAGGGTCGGGAGGTCACTTATGTGATCACTTGATTGATGTCTGTCTCCCTCCCAATGGCCCCTAAGCTGCATGCCCAGACTGTGGACTCAGCAAAGGCAGGAACAATGGCTAAATTTCAGGCTTATCCCCAGAACCTAGCACAGAGCTTGGCTACAGCAACCTCTCCATAAATTATTAAATGAATGAATGAGTGAGTGGCTCAAATCCAGCCCCTGCCAGTTCCTTCGGCCCCATCTCTCCTCTACTCCCTGCTTCACCCTTCTTGTTCCAGAATCAACAGCTGCCTGTGATTTTCTTACACACATCCTGGCGTTTCTCACTTTTGTGCCTTTGCTTATGCCGTCCTCTGCTCGGTGTACCTGATCTTTGTCTGCTTTCCTGGCTGACTCCACATCTCAAACCCAGACCTACCACCCACTGGCTCATTTTCTTGGAGGTTTCTCCGCTCCCCGCCCCCATCCGTCTGCACCCCGGGCTCCCACAACATTCACCTACCTGTGACTCTCACCTATGTGTCCAGGGCCCCTGAAGGACAGTGACTGTGCTTTATCCCTCAGCGTCCAGCATAGGACTTTGGCCTAGCACAAGTGCCAAACCAACATTTCTGAATAAATGAGTGATTGAATGAAAGTTACTCTCGCTCTGGGCCTGTTTCCTCATTCTATTCATAACATGAGCCAGGCACTGTGCTGAGTGTCCACCTACATTATCTCTGCTAAGCCTCACCTGGCTCTATTATTATTGCCATTTTGCGGGGGGAAAAAAACGGTGGCCCAGAGAGGTTCAGTAATTTGTCCAAGGTTACAAAGCCATAAGTAGCAGAGCCAAGATTTGAATCCAGGTCATCCAACTCCAGAGCACCTGATGCATTGTTGAGCGCCCCCTTGTATGAAAGTGCTGTTGGGGAAAGAGGCTGCAAAGACAAACAAGACCCAGCAAGGACTTAAGATATGATTTGTAAAGCACAGAACCAGCTGGGAGAGAGGCTGGGCCAAGATTAACATTCCCATTTTTCTGGTGGAGAAACTGAGGCCCAGTGTGTACATTGACTAAGCCTACTTGCGCAGGAAGGCTCTCCCAGGCCTACTGTGGGGATTGCTCCCCTGCCAGGCCAAGGGCTCCCCAAATCCCATCCCTTCAGGCTGGCAGAGCATTTTGCCGTGTTTGGCTGGCCCCTTCCCACCTGGGAATAAAGAAGTAGCCCCAGCCCAGGGTGGACTAGGCTGGGCAAATTTGGACAAAGTTTTGTGTTCTATTCCCTTGTATGAAACCATGGGGAGAATGACCGAGGCCAGAGAAAGGAGACAGCCACACACATGCAAAGCCCCAAGCCCCAGGAACGAGGCTGTAGAAGGGCTGGTCAGGAAATAGGGAGAGTCTCTGCCTGACTCCCAATTCCAGCTGGGGCTAGGCGCCAACCTGGGGAGGACAGGAAACAGCTGAGTTGGGAGAAATCTTCGGCCAGAGCTTTGGCGAGGTTTTGGGGATTTTCCCAGCAGGGCAACTGTACCCTGCTCCCGCCTGCTGGGAGGAGCCCTGGCAGGGATGAACCACCCCCTCCAATCAGTCACACGGCTGAATCATCCCGGGAGGGAAACTCCCCACTTCTCTGACCTGCATCTCCTGGACACTGAGGGGTAACCTGAGGGTACCTAGACCAGAAACCCACCAATCCCATCTTTCCTCGATGACTGGCCTCCCAGCAGGGCATGAAAACCCCCCAGAGTCTGGCAGGGTGGCAGAGAATAAGGGCCGCTTCCTGGGGAATGACATCAGAGACTGGAACCAGAGTGGCGGCTGGATGAGGGGCACCTCTGGCATCCTCCCCTCACCCATTTCTTAGAAGAGAAAACTGAGACTCAGATAATAAGAACAAACACATACACAGACCTCCTCCGCACCTGGTGCTACTCTAAGCAGTTCCTCCTCACTGTGGTCCTCATGGCCCTCATATTACTGAGAAGGAAACTGCGCAGAAAGAGGTTAAGTAACTTGGCCATGGTCAAGGCTAGAAACACTCCGGGGGCCTCCCTAGAGCACTTGTGCACGCCCCTGTGACAGGGACCTCTGTCCCTGGTCCCTGAGAAGCTCTGGTGCCTGGGAACCCTAGAAGACAGACATGTCACGCCTCTGGGCGCTGGCTCCTCCCAGGCTACAGGAAGGGTGAGAGAGCTGGCTCTTACAGGGAAAAAAAATATCTAACAGTTGAAAACGCAGAGGCCAGGAGAGGGCAGCGACGCATTCCCGCCAAAATGTCCCTCTCTAGGGCTTTGACTCCCGTCCAAACCTCAATCCTTTCCTCCCAAGGCAGAGACTCCCTTTCCTGTCTGCCAGCCCCCGTCCCCGACACCACACACACTCTGGCACGCAATCCCAGGCACACGGTGCACTCCGAGAGTCCAGCCTCCAGGCCCCTGTCCCCTCAGTGAGCCTGGCCAGCCCTGCTTCCTCTGCCACGGCCAGGGGCGCGCAGGGCGTTGGAGGAGAGATGAGACGGTGTCTCCGTGAGGCATAGCTGAGGGCCTCACACAGGCAAGCTCTGCCCCATCTGGCTCCCTCTCACAGGTTGCATGACTCAGTCTCTTGCCCCCCATGACTCAGTTTACACG
This sequence comes from Pteropus alecto, assembly GCF_000325575.1. Classification (NCBI taxonomy): domain Eukaryota; kingdom Metazoa; phylum Chordata; class Mammalia; order Chiroptera; family Pteropodidae; genus Pteropus; species Pteropus alecto. The sequence goes on from NW_006435764.1 coordinate 5,318,581, forward strand.
GGTGCCCAGAGGTCCTCCCAGCGAGGGTGGGGCAGTTTACTGGCCCAGCCCAGACCCGCCAGCCTTTCATCCCAGGATGAGAGTTTTATCCCTCTCCTGGCCCAGAACGGGAGCTGGCACCCTAGAGTCCGGGGGTGGGGAAAATCCTCAGGTCTCGGAGGCTAGGAAGAGTCCAAGAACGGGGTGACAGGCCCCAATTGCCCTGAGCCTGGGTCTGCAGGTAACAGGAGTGGCTCCAGGAAGCCTTAGGGTCAGGCTGAGTGGGCAGAGCCATCCTGGGTACTGACGGCAGAATCCTTCATGCCCTCTGTACAGGGGAAAGGGTCTTCATGGCACAAAATATAATAGCAAGAAAATTCGTACTAACATTTATTAATTTCTTACTGTAGTCCCATGTGGAGTGCCATCCGTGTCTTATTTCATTTTCTCCCTCTGAAAACAATCCTGAAAAGCAGGCACAGTCACTATCCTATCCTTTCCACAAATGAGGAAACTGAGGCATAGAGAAGTTAAAGGAATGGCCAGGTCACACAGCTAGGAAGTGTTCGAGCTGGGACTCAAACCCAGACCGTCTGATTCCAGGCTTCACGTTGTCCCCTACTGCGTCCCTGGGCCACTCTGGTTGGAGCAGGCTGAGGGGCCCGAAACCCGGCCTGCCTTCCCCCAGTGAAACTCCATTGAAACCTCTGCTTTTAGAGATCGCAGTATATAAACCACTAATCTGCAAGCAGGGGAAACTGAGGGTCCCAGAGGGAAAGGGACCAACCCGAGATCACATACCAACTCGGAGATGGGCTAGGGCTGGGACCATGTCTGGATGCACTCCCAGCTGCCCCGGGCTGGCGAGCTGACTGGTGAAGGGGCAGAAGCTCCGGGAGGGAGGGGCGGGGGGTGTTGGTAGTCCAGGTCCTTCACTCTCCGAGCCTCAGAATCCTCCATGCCTCATGGGGACAGGACTGCCATCACGACAGGGTGGCATGAGGCTCAAAGGACAGCAGAGGGACACTCGTGGGCATTGAGCTGGTATCTGGGGAAGGAGAAGGGTGATAACCAGGCCCTAGAGACAGCAGCCTAGCCCCCTTCTCGCCATGCGCTTCCTCAACCCAGGCCCCACCAAATGGCTACCTCTGACCCCCAGGCCTGGATGGCCAAGTCGGAGGACCTTCCCATAGGGACTCCACCCCTCCTCCCCAGACTCCAGCCTCATTAAACAGAGCACAGGCCACTTCTCTGTTCAATCGCTTCTCAGGGGTCCCCTTGTCCCACAGCCCAAGTCGAGCTCCTCAGCTAGGCATTCAAGGACCCCGGCTTAGGCCTCACTCAACGCAGCCTTCCAGCTCAGGGCCCCAACACATGTCCCTCCATATTCCCTGGACCACAGGGACCCAGGCCTTCGTGCCCACTGACTCCAACCCCAGAATGTTTCCCCAACCTCAAATACCCCTTCGTCAGGAAGGCTGCTCCTCCAGCCCCACCCCAGTGGGAAGAATGGTTGCTTCCTGAAGGCTCCAAAGGGGCTTGAGAGAACTTTCTGGGGGATGGGAATTCTCTGCATTTTGATTGGCATGCCCTTACACAGTGTATGCAGTAGTCAAACACAGGGCCGGTACATTTAAAAAGTGTGAATTAAAATAAAAAGGTGTGAATATTATTGAATGTAAAATATACTTCAACAAAGTATTTTTTTTTTTTTAATGAGGCAGATCTTTATACACTCAATGGATTTCCAAGATACAGGAAAAAAAAAAAAACGAAGAAAAAACAAGATGTAGAGGAGGCAGCTACGTTCTGGGTAAAAAGATATGCAAGACACTGGTTCCCACAGGGAGGGAGGCTCTTCACCGCACAGACCTGTGTAGCTTCTGGACCTTGAAGCATATAAACGGATCCTAGTCCCAAAAAGAAATGCAATGACTAATTTAAAAATATAAAGTCAAAAATGAAAATCGTGGTTAAAATATTTTTTTCTTCTCCACTATATATATATATATGATCTCCCCAAAATGTGAAACCTTTAAAAATTATTCTAAGCAGTTAAAAAAATAAGTGATATTCTGCATAACGCTATGGGACAGTATTGCATGAAGGATGTAACCTAGGTCGGGGGCTCGTGGCTCAGGAGGGCCTCCTAAGGAAGTAGTGGGTAAACAGAAACCTGCAGGGCGAGAGGAAGTTGGCCAGGTGAGGGGATGAGGGAGCACGTCCTGGGCTGAGGGAACAGCCTGTACGAAGGTGAGAAGCTCAGTCCAGCAGTGAGCCTGGAGAGAGAGAGTAATTGGGTGCTGATAAGGAAGGAGCCTAGGCAGGTGGCCCTGGTCTGGAAGGACCTGGAATGCCATGTGAAGGATTCTGGCCACTTTCAAAAGACAGACTAACAAGGTGGTGAGGAGCTCGGGCTCTGGAGACTGACGGCTTAGGTTCAAAACCTGGCTCCACCATGACCTCGTTGTGTGGCTTTTAGCAAGTTGCTTATTTCTCTGCTTCCATTCTCTAACCTATAAGGCGGGTATAATATTGTTATCTTTCTCTACGGGGTTATGGTGAGGATTAATAAATTACTTTGAACCGTGTTCATAGGAGTTCAATGAATGCGAGCCACTAATGTCACCCTCTTGGTCCTCGAAGCACCCCCAATCGACACGCAACCTAAAGGAAAACAACACATGTCAAGCATCCGCTCCCCACCCCTTCCCAGGCTTCGGGCCCTCCTGTGTAGCAATGCAAAAGATGCCACAGCTTGGAAGGGTCCAAGCCTGAGGGGGAAATGGTCAAAATTTTAAAAGATTCCTGTGAACACTGTCGAGATTTTTTTTTTTTAATTCCCCCAGGCTGCTGGGTGGGCTAAGGAGTGGAGAGAGCTCAGCCGGAGGCTGTGGAGAGCATCCAGAAGAGAAAAGATTCAGGGGAAAAAAAAATGTCTGTTGAAGTGACTTGAAATGTCACCTCCAGATGTGGGGCATCTGGAGCGCTTACTGCTGGTGGGATGTGAAATGGTACAACCACTTTGAAGAACTGTTAGAATCGAAGCCATCTGTGTACCCTCAGACCCCACAGTTCCACCCCGGGCACATATCCGAGGGAAGTGAGTGCAATTGGCCACCCAAGGACACTTATAAAGAACACTCGCAGCAGCCTTATTCATAAGAGCCCCACACAGAGCCCCCAATATCATCATCAAGACAACGGAGAGAGTGATTGTGGACTATTCGTGCAATGGAATGCTACTCAGCAATAGGTAAGACCAAGCTACTACCTCTCCAACGACGTAGACAAATCCCTCACACAGGTTGAGCAGACGAAGCCAGACCCAAGATAGTGCACGCGGTATGGTTCCATATGGTTTCTATGAAGTTCGAGAAGAGGCAAAACTGATCTATGGTAGAAGTCAGAATAGTGATTACCTATGGGTGGGGGGTGGGAGTGGGAGGGGGCACAAGGAGCTTCTGAGCTGCTGGAAATGTCCTATATCTTGATCAGGGCAGTAGCTTCGTGGGTTTATGTACATGTAAAAAGTCATTGAGCTGAATACGTTGGGTGAGTGCACTTTAACGTATGTATGTCAAACTTCAATTTGGTCAACAGACTAAATATAAGAACCAAAATTATAAAACTATTAGAAGAAAACATAGGGGTCAATGTTCATATATCCGATAAGGGTTTGGTAGCCAGAATAAAGAACTCATAAAATTCAACAGCAACAACAAAAGCAAACAACTCAATTAAAAATGAGCGAAGGACTAGAATAGACATTGTCCAAAATATATGTACAAATGGCCAACAAGCACATGAAAAGATGTTCATTGATCTTTAAGGAACATGACTGGTTTTTAAGGAAATGCAAATCAAACACAGTGAGATACCACTTTCATTTAAAAAATGTAAAATGCATGTTGGCAAAGATGTGGAGAAATTGAAACCCTCATAAATTGCTGATGGGAATGTAAAATGGCGCAGCCAGTTTAGAAGACAGTCTGCCAGTTCCTCACAAGGTTAAACAGTTTCCATACGACCTGGCAGTTCTAGGCTTAGGTACAGACCCAAGATAAATGGAAACACATGTCCACACAAAAACTTGTACATAGATGTCCATGGAGCATTATTCATCATAGCCAAAAAATAGAAACAACTCGATGTTCAGCAGCTGATGAATAAATCAACAAACCGTGGTATATCCATATGATGGAATATTATGCAGCCGTAAAATGTTACAAGTACTGATACGTGCTACAACACGGATGAGCCTGGAACACACTACGCTAAGTGAAAGAAACCAGAAGCAAAGGTCATGTATTGTAGGATCCCATTTGTATGAAATGTCCAGAATAGGCAAAGCCATAGAGACAGAGAGCAGATTAGAGGTTACTAGAGGAGACAGCAGGAGGGGGGAAATTGGGGGTGATTACTTAATGGGTAGGGGATGTTTTTCTGGGATGATTTAAAAAAATTTGAAACAAAAAAGGAGTGGTGATTACACAACATTGAGAACGCACACGAAAGTCCACTGAAGTGTACGATTTAAAAGTAGTTGATTGTATGTTATAGGAATTTCACCTCAATTTTAAAAATAAATAAACTTCAATTTAAAAAATGAATGGAAACCGAAAAACATAAAGTCACCCCCAAGGCCCTGAGGGCACTGGCAGAACCTCCTGGGTGCAAAGCACATTCCTCCACAGCCTCCCTTCACCTCACTGCAGCCCCAAGATGGGCTCAGAGAGGGAAAATAAGCCAGGCTCACAGGGCTGCCAAGAGACAGTGCCTGGGTCTCTCAGATCTCCTGGCCCCCTGGCTCCCCCAATCGCTGTGACCCCCTGGGATTCTCACCCGGCCTCCCTGGGTGGGAACTGGTGAGGTCAGGGGCCAGGAACGTTTCTGTAGCCACGAGGCAGGAGTTAATGACTGAGGAGCTTGGAATGCGCTGCCTCTGAAAGGACCTCCTTGTGGCTCCACCGACGGTTAGAGCAGGAAGGGACTTTCAGAGTCATGTAATCACACACACACACACACACACACACACACACACACACAGACACACACACACGAGACCTGAGCCTCTGCTCGGTCACTGCCCCACGCTGCTTGGGGAGTGGGCAGGGTGGTGTTTCTGGAGCAGGCAGATGAATGCAGTCAAAGCTGACCTGATTCAGGCCTTGCATGTGCCACCACTTGGCCCCTGTCACCCTGAGCTGTCCAGCTTAGACTCAGCCAAGGAGTCCAGATATGAGTTAGTGAGTGTGTGTACGTGTGTGTGCTGCATGAGTGTCTAAGCGTGTGATCAAAGTCCCAAGGGCTCCCAACTCCGGGGCTTTTTATTAATATGTGTATTTATTTTTGCTGTTGTTAAGTTCTTACTATATGCTGTGCTAAGCATGTGACATTATGTTATTTCCATTCTCCAGCAACCCTGAGATATAGTTATCATTTTGTCTCTATTTTACAGAAGAGCAAACAGAGCCATTGAGAGATTGTGTGCCTCATCTAGGTCATACAGCTGGTGAGCAGCAGAATTCAAACTCAGAACCCAGAGCTGTCTACAGCCATGCCACCCTGAACATGCCCCATCCCGTCTGATCTTGGAAGCTAAGCAGGGTTGGGCTTGGTCAGTACTTGGATGGGAGACCACCTAGGCAGACAGGGTGCTGTAGGCATAAAAAAAAGAACCCAGAGTTGTCTGATTGCAGCATGTGTGTCCTTTTCCATGGGTCATACTTCCTCAAAAAATCTCTTACACACAAATAGACACACACACACACCCCTATATTGTTCATTCTGGTAAAAAGCTGTTGGTTTCTTTTCTTTTTAGATAAACATAAGCATTGAGTAGAATGAGGTCAAAAGTAGAGGCACCAAACTGGTAACCACCTTCTGCGTACGCAGCAATTTATAGCTTACAAAGCACTTTCACATCTGTGATCTCATCTGATCCCACGGCAGCCCTATTAGGTCAGCGGGAGGTTCTCTTATTCCCACAGGGATCAGGACTCAGAGAAAAGGTGACCACCTAGGGTCACAGTGACAGATAATAGTAGCTCTGGGACTGGAAGCCCAGGGCCAAGCTGGCCTTCTGGCTCTAAGTCCTGAGTGTATTCACAGACCCCTGGCCCCTGTCTCAAAGAAAAACAGACCAAGACTCCACCTTCTGAAATCTCCCTTCCCTGAGGACAGCTGGGGCTGATAAAATGGAGGTGCTGGTGGAAAGCAGGCGAGCCCAGATCTTTCTGTAACTGTGTGACTCTGGCAGCTCCTTACACTCTCTGGGCCTCAGTTTCCTCATCTGCAGAATGGGAGGAAGCAGAGAAGCCTTGGGGTGGTCCCCTCAGCACTTTCTGCATGTGTGAAAAGGTGTCCGTGAGGGCTTTGAAAAATCTTGCCTGAGCCTGGGCTTGGAGCTCCCACAGCCCTGATTTGGAAACCTACCAGCCACCCGCTTAGTGATCTTAGGCACTTAATTTCAACATCTCTCAACTTTAGTCTCCTCACCTGTAAAATGGGGGTGATGATGGTGCCTACCTCTCAGGGTTGTTGGCCCTATTGACACTTGATCTTGACCTCACAGTCACACAGGCCTTTGACATAATTTGGTTAGTACTTGGATGGGAGACCACCTAGGTAGATAGGATGCTGTAGGCATAAAAAAAGCACCTGATGACTACACAGCCAGGGCAGAGCCCAGAGAATGTTTAAAGAAAATGGCGTTTTTTTTTCAGGCCAGGGGACGCCTATGTTTCACTGCATGCTCTCATTGCTTACAGGGGCTCTGAATTAAAACTCGTTACAGCTCCTGAAATTATCCTGTGAATAGCATAATTATACTGCATTGTATTTGTTGGTACTTAAAAGCATTAACTTGTTCACTGTACACATTTAAAATATACCATCACTTTTGTCTAAAGCCATGCTACCCTGAATAAGCCTGATCCCATTCGATCTCGGAAGCTAAGCAGGGTTGGGTAAGGTTAGTACTTGGATGGGAGACCACCTAGGAAGACCAGGTGCTGTAGGTCTAAAAAAAAATAAGGGATTGTAAGCTGGCAACGTCCTTGCAATCTGTGAGGTCAACCAAGGGTTGCCTTGCCTAAAAAGAAAATACAATATACCACCCCTTTTGTAACCCTGGTTGGTCATTTTAAGCCAGGTTCAAGGCTTAAAACAATGTTTTAAGACTGAAAACAATGCCAGTAAAAGGGCTCCACGCCAGAAGCTTTAGATAGTAATAGCTTGGTTCCTGGCATAAAATAAGTACCCGGCTAATAATAATAATAATAATTCCCTCAAGTATATAATCCACTTTAGTTTCCAGACCCCTTTCGCATTCTTCATTCCAGCTCCCACGCGCATCACTGTAGCTATGTGAGTATTTCTTCCCATTTTACCGATGCGGAAACTGAGCCCCTCCCAAGAGGTGAGAGGGCTGGGGACGCGGGCTGGAGTGCGGCGCCGACTCGCGGTCTGCGC
>NW_006435764.1:5326072-5347901 GCF_000325575.1 Pteropus alecto
GCCGCTCGCAGGTGTGTAAATCCGCAGGGGAATCCTTGGCTCCACCTGGGTGCGGCGAGGAAATTGCACCATGTATGGGCAGCTACGTCAGAGGGGGCGGACCCGCCTCTGTGGCTGGGGGATACCAAGTCCTCCTCTTTCCCCACGGAAAGGCGGCTACCCGACTGTAGGAGGCGTCGAAAAGTTCGGGGCGGACTGGCAAAAATCAGCGCATCTGAGAGGCGGAGCTCTGAGGTGACCCGAGCCTCGCGCAACGCCCCCCACCCCCAGTCGAAGTGGTTCAGCCCGAGGACTTCATTCATAAAAAGAAAAGACTCCGTGAGGAGCGAGTGAGTCAGAATCCAAGCCGCCGACGCGGACCCCACAGAGCAGCCAGCCCAGGGCATGTTCCGAGACTTCGGGGAACCCGGACCCAGCTCCGGGGCCGGTGGTGCGTACGGCGGCCCGGCGCAGCCTCCCGCTACAGGCCAGCAGGTGAGAGGGACACGACGCCTGGGACGCTGCGGTCCGCCCCGGCCTGGGCCCGGGAGCAGGAGTACGGACTGGGTCCGGGGGCCTTGGCCGCGGGTCCTGCCCACTTTTCCCCGCCCGCGGGCACTTGTCCCCACAGCGCAGGAGAACGCGCGCCGCGGGCAGAACAGAGATCCGCGAACGTCCCCTCTCTCGCTCACCCTTTTTCCTCGCCGTCCATCTGTCCCTCCCTGTTACCTTTCTTTCCTCCTGTCCGCCGCTAATTTCTTTGTCCCATCTGCGTTCGAAGGGGGCCCTGGGCACCTGCTTTAGTCCTGGCCCAGACAGGATCACAGGGTCTGATTCATCTTGGTCTAAATTCCTGGGATGGGATCCGGAGTCCGGGCTGCGACCGAGAAAACCCCACACAGGAGCGGGGCGGGACCACCGGCAAGCCAGCCCGGACAGACTGGGAATCCTCGACACTGCGATCGTCTGTGTTTCTGTCCATTTGTCTTTCCCTCTCAACCCCATCGCCAAGTCTCTATCCTCTTCTCGAGGCAGCGCAGTCTGGTGAGCTCCGGGAGGCTTGACCTCTTCTTCCTTAACAGGTTGGGGCCAATCAAGACCGCGAGATGCTGGGACGTGCGCAGGGTCATGCAGCGGGCAACTCCCGCACCCCCGACTCTCGATTTTGGGCACCGAAGGGCGCCCGCTGCAGGCTGGGGGGACTCGGGAGGCTGCAGGTGCCCATTTCCTGTCGGGGGGCCGCAAGCACGTGTCGCTAGGGGAGGGAAGGAGCGGCGTCCGTTCCGCCGAGTCACGGCGGCCGAGTCACGGTGGCTGACTCACTGGGCGCCCCTCCCTTCCTGGCACGGAGCGGCCCGGGCTTGGAGAACTTCAAGAGCGGGAGATACCGCCCGCGGTGCCTCTGGCCCGGAACTGGGGTCACTGGGCCACCGGGCCCATAAGCGTTGGGCCAGGGACACCGCTGTACCGACTTGCCTGGGCTTGAGTGGACGCTTCCCGGACGACTGGATGCCCACACCCAGAGCCCAGCCCCAGGGCTTGAACCCAGTTCTCCTCCCCAAACACTGAGTCCCCATCTCAACCCATTTCTCACATTTCTAGCTGAAAGAATCGTGGCAGTTAATACCTGGAGTGCATACAGTACAGCCAGGCATCGTGTGGGGGCAGTTTTCACCTCATTTGTAGTATTTTACAGAATCTTAGACCCAATTGATTTAAAAACTCACCATTATTTTTGCCACTAAAATTTTTTTTAAAAATTGCCAATTAAACTGTGATTTCAGAGCTACTAAAGGGTACTTCGTAGCATCAATGAAATGCTGTAATCCTCACCTATGACAGCAGTAAAAATGAGGAAACTGAGGCACGTTGAGGATAAATAAGTTGGTCAGAGGCATAGCCAGTAAGTGGCTGAGCTGAGATTAGGAATGCGACAGCCTGAACGCAGAGCAGTGGCTCTTGCCCACCACAGCCCCTGGTACCCGCCACTTACCAGGTTCTGTCACACACATTCTCTCACCTGAGTCTCTCACAGCCACCTTCAAAGTTAGAAGCTGTAATTATCTTCTTTGTACAAATGAGACTCAGGCAGGGTGCAAGGGTGGGTAAGAGCCTGGTTACCTGGACCCAAACCCCATTTTCCACTTATTGTGGATGACTGTTTTCTTGCCTGAAAATGAAGATACTGTTGTGCAAATTATGAGTCAGTATTTATAAAGTGGTTGGGACAGTGCTTGGAATTCACACTTTATAAATACTAGCTCTGATGGAGAAATGGAGTTACAGAGAGGTTATGTGACCTGACTAAAGTCACACAGCTCAGGAGCAGGGACTTGTCACTAAGTCTGACTGCCCAGCTGTGCTCTTTTTGGTCTCTCAGCAGCTGTCTTGAGGGTGGACAGCATTGTGGCTTCTGTGCACTGGAAGCCCTCAATCCATACAGCCTCACCCCTGGCCTTTCCATTTCTTAACCCTCAGAAATTCCACCTCGTGCCAAGCATCAACGCTGTGAGTGGCAGCCAGGAGCTGCAGTGGATGGTTCAGCCTCACTTCCTGGGACCCAGCAGCTACCCTAGGCCTCTGGCTTATCCCCAGTACAGCCACCCAGTACAGTCCCCCCGGCCAGGAGTCATCCGGGCCCTGGGGCCACCTCCAGGGGTGCGTCGACGTCCCTGTGAACAGGTAAGAAGCAGAGGCATTCACTGCCCTGGTTCTGATGCCCACAGGAATGCTGAGGTGCACAGGATAAGCTCTTGCCCAAAGGGAGAACACAGGCTTAGAAGGGGGAGAAGGTAGCACCGCTAGTGACCATTGGCCAAGGTAGAAAGTGAGAGAAGGCCCTGGGGAGACCCAGAGGGCACTAAGCTCACTTGTGGATCAGTAAAATCTTCCTAGGGTGGAGGCAATATTAGCCTAGAAGAATACATAGGATTTACATAGAGTCGAAGGAAAGGACATTCGGGGTAGAGAGGATGGCAGGAGCAAGAATGGGGGTGAGAACCTTTAAGGTATATATGTGGAAAGGTGCAGGGGCAGTAGAGGGTATCCACCTGCTGACATGTATGGAGAGGGCGGGCCTATGCTGTTTATGTAGCTAGAGAGAGAACAGAAAGGAGAGGGTTCCCTTTAGCTACCATCCGGATCTCAGTTTCCTTATCTCATTTAAAACACCCCTGGGGAATGTACTCTGGTTTCCCCCACATTACAGCCAAGGAAATGAAGGCACAGAGAGGTAAAGTCACTTGCCCAAGATCACACGAGTAATGAGTAATGAGACAGATCCGTGCAATTCTAAAGTTAGATCCTAACCACCGGGCCACACTATCTCACCTGGAGCTAAGGGAAGGCTCGAAGTAGAGTAAGCTGGGAATTCTTGTTTCCCCAACCAGGGTTCCTCCCCACAAACTGCTAATAAAGTCCTTACCAAAATAAATAAGAGATAGAGGGTTTTTAAGGGAGTAGGGCCTCTTTCCTCTCCCTGGGGCATTTTGGTGTATGAGACTGTAGTGAATGAGGTTTGCCCATTAAAGAGATTGCGCTGACATCGGGTAGAAGATGGGGAAGGAGTTTGGAATCCTGGGAAAGATGTGTGATTGGCCAGGGGAGGCTTTTCCAGAAACAGAATGGCTGGCCTTTGTGACCAGCTGGAAGGGGACTGTGGTGTGAGCCCCAGAGGCGGGCTCCTGGACTTTTTTCCTTCAGCCCTGTCCCAAGGGTGGCCTTTGATCCTGGGTACTCTTAGACTGGGGCTGTGAGCTGTGAGTGGGGTCCTTTTGTGAGATGTGCCCTCCAACAGCTGGCCTGTCACTTGACATTGAATAGAATGAGTGGATTTTAATTTCTGCTCTAGGACCATAAACAAGTTATTCTATTCATCTTCCCTGGGCTTTAGTTCCTTACATGGAAAGTTGTGTTAAGAATCTACCTAAAAAAAAAAAGAAGAAAGAAAAAATAGAATCTACCTAAAGCACTTAACTGGAATACAGTAGTTTCCCAATAAATAATTATTTAGAGGCATTCATTAGCCGCTCCTAGCGTTTATATCCCCTAGAGAAGAGATTTGGTTATCAAGAGATTAAAAAGAATAGGGCCCTTAGAAAAACAGTGGTCCGGTCCCAGGGGCTTCAAGGAGGAAAGGCCACTTCTGGCTGAGGAATGAGAGAAGGCTTCCCGGAGGCAGAGGCATCTTAGATGAGTCCTGTGAGATGAGAGGGGTTAAAGGTTTGTGGAGGGGCGGGGGAGGGCATTCCGAGAGATGGGCTTTGTAGTAGGCAAAATTTGGACGCAAGGAGGAAATTTAGCTAATGCGAATTTACTGAAGCGTGAGTGCGGGGAATCTCTCCGGAGTGCGGTAGCCCTTAAAGCGCAGAATGAGGGCGCCCCCGCGCTGCCATGCCCTCCACCAGAGTCCCACCCGCTGCCCCACGCACCAGGTGAGTGCCAGGCAGCCAGCGGCCCAGGACCCACGCCACTGCTCCCTCTACCCCCCAGATCAGCCCGGAGGAGGAGGAGCGCCGTCGAGTGAGGCGCGAGCGAAACAAGCTGGCCGCGGCCAAGTGCAGGAACCGGAGGAAGGAACTGACCGACTTCCTGCAGGCGGTGAGCACCAGCCGGTGCGGAGGGTGCCCAGGCCCCGGCTCACCGAACCCCTGAAAGGCCCCGGCTCCCGTGAGCCGTGGGAACCAGGGGGCACTAGTATATGAAGTCCCCTCCCCCAGCAGTCCTCCGGCGAAAATGACGAGGAAAAAGTAGTTAAAGATCAGTTGCAGCACACCTTACTCGGAGCAGAGCTGACTCGGAGATGAAGCTGCGGCAGACAGTCTCCTAAAACGCCCCCGGGCCCTCTTTGGAGACGTGCCCATTTTCTCCCAAGGGCTCATGGGAGTTGTAGTCCAGACTTGCTGGAGACTCCCCACTCACCCTACTCCCCCCGCCCACCCCCAATCACTACCACTGCGGAAGGCGACGCGGCATTCGGCCCTCATCTTCTTGACTCCTCTCCTAACCCTCTGCCTGCAGGAGACCGACAAACTAGAGGACGAGAAATCGGGGCTGCAGCGGGAGATTGAGGAGCTGCAGAAGCAGAAAGAGCGGCTGGAGTTAGTGCTCGAAGCCCACCGCCCCATCTGCAAAATCCCGGAAGGGGCTAGGGAGAGCAACACTGGCGGCACAGGCGGCACCAGCGGTACCAGCGGTACCAGCGGCACCAACAGCCCACCAGCCTCCTCCCGCCCTGTGCCTTGTATCTCCCTTTCCCCGAGGCCTGTGCTTGAACCTGAAGCATTGCACACCCCCACACTCATGACCACCCCCTCTCTGACTCCTTTCACCTCCAATCTGGTCTTCACCTACCCCAGCACCCCTGAGCCCTGTGGCTCAGCCCACCGCAGGAGTAGCAGCAGTAGTGGGGACCCATCCTCTGACCCCCTTGGCTCCCCCACTCTCCTGGCCTTATGAGGCACCCCAGCCCTCCTCCTTGTGGGTGCCCCCTAGCCAACATCTTCTCATCCATTGGTCCAGCTGGCCTGGGCCATATTCCATGCCCAACCCCAGCAGGTTCTTCTCCATCCCTCCAGATGAGACTGAGCATATTTTGCTTCCTGGTAGAGCTAGCTTGGGACCACCAAAGCTGCCCACTGTTTTAGAGCTGGCCTCTCTAGCACAATTTGCACTAAATCAGAGACAAAATATTTCCCATTTGTGCAGAACTCCTGGCAGCCCCAAAGGACTTTGTAGATCCCTAGAGGTCCTCTGGAGCCCTAACCCCCTCCGGACCACCCCTGTAGTCGTCATATCCCTCTTCCTGTGATCCACACAACCCTACCCCTTGACAGGTGATATGCTACCAGCCTAGAACACTAACTCACCCAGCCCCACTGCCAGCAGGACCAGGTGATTGAACCAGGGCATTTTGCCTGCCTCTCCTGAATGGCACAGCTCCAGTGTCAGAGGATTCTGTGATGAGCTGACTTCCAGCTCCCAGCTCTGAGAAGACTTTAGCTCCAGGGAATCCAAGCCTCCACCACAAGGGCAGCTGCTATTTATTTTCCTAAAGAGTATTTTTATACAAACCTGCCAAAATGGAATAAAAGGCTTGAAGCTCTGGCCTGGTTTCTTTGGACCCAGAGGCTGAAAGAACATTTGGAGCCAGAAGCCCTAGGCTTGGGTCTCAGCTCCACCCACTCACTGCATGACCTTGGGCAGATTATTTGATATTTCTGGACCTCGATTGTCTTATATGACAAATGAAGCTACATCTGCTCTGCCTCATCTCCAGGACTGAGAGGAAGAGAGTGCTGTGGGATGCAAGCCAAGAGGATTATCATCTTCCTTCTAGTGGGGGCCCACCTGCTCCTGCCTGAGCCACAGGAGAGCGCTGTTACTGCTGTTAAGACGCTTCCAGCCTCAGGGGAGGTGGCTGAGTGGATTCTAGGCCCCCAACACCAGCTTCCTGCCCCCATTGTCTTGGGCAGGAAGGAGCCCGGAAGGGAGCCGGAGCCACTTCAGGGTCAGGATCACCTCCTGTTCTGAGGCCTGACAGGGAAGAGGGGGGTTAGCCAGCGTCTGAACCACGATCCCACATCCCGCCCCAGGCTTGAGGTAATGGGGAGAATCGGACTCCTTAGTTCTGTAGCTCCTCCGGATGGGAATGATACTGTCTCAACGTCCCCGCCCTTGTTCTAACCTCGACGAGTCCCAAACAGACGCTGCCCAAGCCACGGGCTCTGCTTCCGTCCGTTTATTAGCCTCCACCCAGCCCCCTGCAAGTCCCTCCGCTCCAGCCTCCAGTCCCCCTGCTGCCCCGCCAGCGAGAGCGAGGGGCCCTCCTCAGTGCCAGGGTTTCTAAGTCCATGCCAGCGGCCTCTCTTGCGCAGCCGGATCGGCTTCCAGGTCCCGAGGTCCACTGCATTCCGGGAGCTTGAGGAGCCATCCAGGCGGGAGTCGGCACTAAGGAAGCTGCGTCCTCAGTCATCTGGGGAGCAGGCCAGGGGCAACTGATCGGGACTGCCCACGCTGCCGGTGCTGGAGCTTCCATCGCCGAGGTCGCGGGGCCCGCAAGGAGGCAAGGCGAGCTCGGGTGTCGGCCCGGCGCCTGAGCTCCCCGCACCGCCGGAGCCGCCGCGGGGACCCCACTCCTCGCCCAGAGCCAGGCAGAGCTCTTTAAGCGCCAGGTTCTCCCGCAGCAGCTCCTCCTGGCGGCCCTCCAGTTCCGCCAGCTTCTGCCAACAACCTCCCAGGTCCTCGCGCACAGCCCGGGATGCTTGGGTTCCGAAGAGCTGCCACTGGCGAGCGGCGCGCCGCCCGCGCTGGCGCTCGGAGTCCAGGAAGCAGCAGAGGTCGCGCAGCTCGCGGTTTTCGGCCTGCAGGCGCCGGTTGAGCTGCTTGAGCTCGCGGATCTCGCCCAGGTGACCCTGTAGCTGCCGATTCACCTCCTGCATGAGGCGGCCGCGCTGCACCAGAGCCGCCAAACGCGCCGCCTCCTCCCGCCGCAGGCGCCGCACCAGCTCCTCCTTGCCTAGCGCCGCCATCTCCTCGTCTGTCAGCTCCTCCAGGCCGCCCACCTCGGCCTCCATGGCTGCTCAGGCCTCTGGAGCATCGCCTGCCCGCCGCCGCGGCCCAGGAGCCCTACGTCGAGCCCAGCGCCTCTAAGGCTCAGGCTCCAGCTCAACCAGCCGCAGGCTGTGGCGAGCTAGCATAGGGGGCAGCAGCCGCGCGGGGGTGGGCACGCGGCGGGGCGCGCGCCGGGGCGTGGCTGCCTGACGTCAGGAAGGACAGCCAATTCGGGGAAGCCTCCCCGGGAAGGGGCGGGGCTTGAGCGCATGGAACGGTCCTTCGCCCACTCCCGATCGCAGAGTCCCTGACTCTCCCGGACACTGGGTCTCAGCGTCCTCTCACTTCTCACCAGTCAACCCAAAACTAGGCGCTTCGTACTTCCCAGTTCCAAACCTCCTCAAGTTCGAGTCTAGGCCTCTCGGCTTCTGAAAACCAAGACTCGGGGTTCGGCCCCTGAACTCTCCAGCCCACTCCGACGGAACACCAGACCCACCGCCTTTCCATCCTTCCTAGCTTAGCTCGAATTCGAGAATCTCTGCTCAATGAGCATCGCTCCCAGCTCCTCCGAACCCTAAGTCCAAACGTCCTGGCTCACCATCAGCCTAACCTCCCTCTCACGAAGGGTTTCCTGCCCTGGGGTGGTTAACCGGGGGACATACAAGGGATTCGTTTGTTCAATAAACCTTTATTGTGTGTAAGACCCATGCAGAAATAAGCTCGATCAAGATTCTTATCCTGTCCTCAAGTCAGTCTGGCAAGGGAGACGAGCTGTGGTAAACAATTAAATGAAAGAAGGGCACGGTCTGAGGGGATTCCCGCCCCTCCGCAAAAGGTTTCCCAAAAGAGGAGATATTCGAGGGTCTCTGAAAGATGCACAGGACTTTTGTCAAGTAATAATAAAGCTATTTCATGGAGAGGGGATAGCATGATGAAAGATGCTGGGGTCTGGAAGGGCCTAGATGCTTTAGGAACAGTGAAAGCAGCTTGATTTCTTTTTGAAAGGCAGGTGCGTAGAGAAAATTTGGTAAGAGAGGGAGAAAACAAAGGTAGTCAGAAGCCAGATTCTTAAGGGGCTTTCAATACTATATTGGAGTATTTTCACAGGCAAGTAAGGATTTTAAGCAGGGGAGTAACATTTTTAAATATTCATTTTTAAAACAATTATTCAGGCTGCTCCGTGTGGGATGGATCATGGGGAGAGAATGTAGGCAGGGAGATTAGTAAGAACACTGTGTCAATGGGCAAGGAGAGCTATGCAGAAGGACTGGGCCAGAACAGTGCCAGTGGGGGTGGAGAAGACAAAACAGATACTAGAAATACACAGGAGGCAAATCCGCAGAACTGAATGTGGAGAGAGGAGTCTGAGAGAAAGCCTAGGTTTCTGGTATGAGAACTGGGTGGATGTTGGGTGGGGCTATCTGTGAGATAGGAATGCAGGAAAGAAACAGGCTGGGGAGACCAAGAGGTCTGCCTAGCTTTTGAGGGCCTGTGGGAAGACAGCGTGGAAAGACTCACAGATGGGCGGCCCTCCGGATGTGGACTTCCAGCAGAGTTCTGAGCTGTAGAATAAGAGAGGTCATTAGTTAGTGGCAGGGCGCGGGCGGGGGGGGGCGGTGTTAAAATCCTGGGAGCAAGTGCCCAAGACCCAGGAGAGATGCTCATCGCAGGATGGACTGAGGAGCTCTCAGCAAGGGTCTTTAGAACTCGGCCTGGACATCTTTATTATCGAGAAAAGGTTTAGGATTGAGCCCTGCGAAACCCCTAAATTTAGGATACAAGTCAATGTACGATAGCCAGAGAAAGTGGGGGTGGGGGGAGGGAACAGGGGCAAGTGACGGCCGGAGGCTTCGATTCCCGACATCCTCTTGCAAACCCGGCTGGGGTCAGGGTGGGAGTAGGGACAGGGGAGCTGGGGATTCCCCCTCCCGCTGAGAAAACGGGCTACTGCACCGCCTCCGCCTTTTCCCTCGCCGTTCCTGCCCCACCTTCTCTGTCCCGGAAGTGGTCCTTCTCTGGCTCCGGGTGCCGGAGCCGAATCTCCGCGCTCCCGGAAGTGGCCCGGCGGCGGCGCGCCCGGCCGGGGCAGTGCTCGCTCCTGCTGGGGCGCTGCAGCCGCACCCGGGTCCGGGCGTCGAGATGACCAGCGAGCTGGATATCTTCGTAGGGAACACGACCCTCATCGATGAGGACGTGTATCGCCTCTGGCTGGATGGTTATTCGGGTCTGTGGGGGGCCGTCTAGGGGAGCCGGTGGGGCCGAGCCTTTGTCTAGGATGGGAGAGGGGGCGGGGCCTGGACTTGGGCTTTTCACCCGGTAGCGAGCAGAGGGAATAAGGGATGTATGGAGGTTGGAATCCCTGGAGGGGCTCTGAGGTCGGCGCCCACTCCACAGTGAACGACGCGGTGGCCCTGAGGGTGCGCTCGGGAATCCTGGAGCAGACGGGCGCCACGGCAGCGGTGCTGCAGAGTGACACCATGGACCACTACCGAACTTTCCACATGCTCGAGCGCCTGCTGCACGCACCGCCCAAGCTTCTACACCAGCTCATATTCCAGATCCCGCCCTCCCGACAGGCGCTGCTCATCGAGAGGTGGGGAAGCCAACCAGTCTGACCACATACCCATTTTGCAGGCTGAAACTAAGGCTTAAGGAGGGACTGGACTAACCCCGGCCTTGAGAAAGTTGATAACAGAAGGGGCCAAACCCAAGCCCAACCTTTATGGAAAGTCAGTAGTGTACTCTGCCTCCACACAGGTACTATGCCTTTGATGAGGCCTTTGTGCGGGAGGTCCTGGGCAAGAAACTGTCCAAGGGCACCAAGAAAGACCTGGACGACATCAGCACCAAAACAGGCATCACCCTTAAGAGCTGCCGTAGACAGGTGGGCACTACAGCCTCCTCCCCACCAACAACATCCCATCTATAGTCCACCCCTTTACTCCATCTCTTTGGCCACTGTCCCATCTCCAGTCTAGTCCCCCAATTCTGATTGTGGCAGCAGCTTCATACGCAGTCTCCTCTTGCGTTTTTGCCCCTTACAAACCATCCCCTACTCTTCGATCAGAGTGACATTTCAGAGCCCGTAGCTTTCCCCCCGTTCATAAACTTTCATTCACTCCAACTCCCTCCTGGATAGTAGCCACACTCTAGCCACACTTCTTAACCTTGACTTTCATACTCTCCCGTGATCTGGTCCCCACCAGCCTCTTTAGGTTTATATTTCCCCAGTGCCCGGCTTTCTTTTGCTCATGCTGCTCCTACCTGGAGGGTACCATTCTTAGTCACATGAAATCCAGGATGGGGTCAAGTGTCACCTCTACAAGCCTTTCTGGTGGTGCCAGGGAGAAGTAACCCTTTTCCTGGGCCTTTAGTGTCTTTTCTCTGTGTCTCCAGTGAGCTCCCTGAATACAGCTTAGCATTTGCTCATTTTTGCCTTCCTGGGCCTTAGTCCAGCATAAGCTTGTGAAGAAATAGAGAGTACAATGTTAAAATGGGGGTGAATTCAGAGGTAGGAGTGAAGAATGTTTATCTGAGGTAAGATAGCAGAAGCTAGTAGATACTCATTCATTGAATTGATAACAAGTAGTAATAACTAATAGTTTATTGATGGAATAACAGATGCTATATGTAGTGTCTGTTGACTGGATAGATGGATAGGTAAGAGAGGGTGAGAGACCAACGGTTTATTGGGTGAGCAGCCTCTGACCAATCCACCCTCCTCCCCTAATTGCCCTGCAGTTTGACAACTTTAAGCGAGTCTTCAAGGTGGTAGAGGAAATGCGGGGCTCCCTGGTTGACAACATCCAGCAACACTTCCTCCTCTCCGATCGATTGGCCAGGTGAGGGACCAAGTGAGAAGCTATTCATCTCCCCCATTCTGCACACTCCTTCCCTGGGCTCCAAGGCTGCTCCACCTGCCCCACCCCAACCCACTTGACCTCCTGGCCGTGTTAGGGGAATGATCACTCTTGGTCTGTACTTTGGCCTGAGTTCAAATCCCAGCCTGGTCACTTACCAACTGGGCTGTTACGAGGTGCTACATGTAAAGCGCATGGCACAGTTCCTGGTGCTTAGAAAGTGCTCAGTAAGTGGTAACCATTGCCCTTGTGGTCTCCCGCTGTATCCCTAGACCTCTTCGCGCAGATCCGGAGGCCCAGAGATAGGTAACTTGAAACACGTCACACAGTGAGTTAGGGCAGAGAGAGGCTAGAACTCGGATGCCCAACCGATGTTGCAGGTGGGAGCTGCTTGCTCAGAAGGGATTTTTAGCCCTGACAGGTCCACTCTTCCCTCCCCGCAGGGACTATGCAGCCATTGTCTTCTTTGCCAACAACCGCTTTGAGACAGGGAAGAAAAAACTGCAGTATCTGAGCTTTGGCGATTTTGCCTTCTGTGCTGAGCTCATGATCCAGAACTGGACCCTTGGAGCCGTTGGTGAGGCCCCCACTGACCCAGGTGCCTGGACACCTCCCCACACTCTCAGGGTCTGCTTCTTCCCCAGCACTTTCTCCTGCAGGCCCCCAGTTTCCAGCAGGCTTTCTTCTTCAGGGCCCCCTCCCCAGCCACTTCTGCTCATAGTCCAGTGTCCCCACACACACCTTGTTTGCAGAGAAAGGACCCACTACCTCTCTATGGCCTGGGGCAAGTCACTCCACCTCTCTGACACTCTGCTTCCTCTTCCATCTTGGGGTGCAATGAGGTGGTGGGTGAGGAAGGCTCAGGATGTCACAGGAGAGCATTTTATCTCTCACCCCAACTCCCTTCATGGGCCTCACTCAGACTCCCAGGTGGATGACATGGATGTGGACTTAGACAAGGAGTTTCTCCAGGACTTGAAGGAGCTCAAGGTGCTAGTGGCTGACAAGGACCTTCTCGACCTGCATAAGAGGTAACCTTGAGTTTGGGGGGGTGGTCTATGGAATCCCCCTGAAGAGAAATTCCAGGAGGCCCTAGGCTTGACCCTGTCTCCCTGTAGCCTGGTGTGCACTGCCCTCCGGGGAAAGCTCGGTGTCTTCTCTGAGATGGAAGCCAACTTCAAGGTCTGTGGCCCAATCCAACCTGTGCCCCTTGGGCATCTTCAGCCGCCAGAGCACTGTCCCATTGGGAATTCTTGCTCATGCTGTAGATTGGCCAGCAGGTGGTGCTGCTGCTCCCTCTGCCCGCCTGTGACTGGGAACCAAGTTCCTAAACTTCGGGGAGTTATTTGAGGGAGGTGGATGGATTTAGGGAGGGGCCTGCCCCTCTCCCAGCGTCTGGGCTCAGCCCCCAGCCTGTGGGGCAGAAGGCAGAACTCCTAGGCTCCCTGCCCCACAGAACCTGTCCCGGGGGCTGGTGAATGTGGCTGCCAAACTGACCCACAATAAGGACGTCAGAGATCTGTTTGTGGACCTCGTGGAGAAGGTGAGCTGTCCTGCCTGTTGCCCACCCATCCCCAGCATGGCCTGTCTCTGAGCTGTACCAGTGCTAGATGTTCCCTTGGGCCTACAGTTCGTGGAGCCCTGCCGCTCTGACCACTGGCCGTTGAATGACGTGCGGCTCTTCTTGAATCAGTATTCGGCATCAGTCCACTCCCTGGATGGCTTCCGGTGAGAGACCCCCAGCCCTCCTGTCCAACTTGGCCTCGCCCTTGCCAGCCGCCTGCCAGGGCCTGGCCCTCCTGCAGACTCAAGGTTCCTTGTTTGCCGCACTGGGGGTGGAGTTCTCTCTGTGGACCAGAGTCCTGGCTCCACCTCTTAGAAGCTGTGAGCTGACCTTGGGCAGGTTCCTTAATCTCTTCATGCTTCAGTTTCCTCATATATAGACCGGGAGTGATAATGAGAAGGATCATAAGAATAATGTGAGGATTAAAGAGCAAAGGCATATAGAGCACTGAGGGTGGTGTTGTGACATGGCGGGCTGCAGTGAACTTCAGCCATCACCATCATCATTATCATTGCAGGCACCAGGCCCTCTGGGACCGCTACATGGGCACCCTTCGTGGCTGCCTCCTGCGCCTCTATCATGACTGAGGCCCCCTCCCACTTCCCGGCCACACGGACAATAAAGTTGCCTTGACTTTGGAGGAGCCTGTGCATGGGTGCCATAGGGTTCGTGTGTGGGAGGTGCGCACGTGTATGTATCGTGCATAAGGATCTGTGTACGTCGACTCTGCGGGCACTAGGATGTGTCAGGGATGGTATCTGTGCTCCCCCGTCCATTTCCCCACCCAGCTGCATTCACTCGGAAGATAGGGTCTTATCTTGGTTTATTCAACCTATATCAAGACGGGAGGACAGGTGAAGACTTTGGGGTGAGGCCAGCAAAGAGGCAACTGGCATAGCAGGAAGGCACTGAGGGGTAGGCTCAGGGAGGGCAGGAGACTAGCTGCTGCTTCCTCTTAACTGGATGGGTCACTCGGGCAGTAAGTGGGTACTTGGTGATGCCGCAGGTGTTGCTCCCTCGGTGCAGACGGAAATAGCCCTAGAGAGTTAGGAGACATTAGGACCAGAATATGGGGAGAGGCCCATCCTGCCCTGTCCCCCTGCAATAGATCACACTCACCTTCTCACCCCAGCTGGCCCCCCAGGAGTTCTTCAGGATCCAGTATGGGATGGAGTGACGAGATTTGGATGAGACGGCCTCTGCCCGCCTCCCCTCCACTGACTTGCTCTTACCAAAACCCACCAGCAGGACAGAATGGTCCACAAGGTGGGGGTCACAGGTGTTGGATGTGGCCTTGATCACACCGGTCTGGTATTGCTGCAGGGGCAGGGGATCTGAGTCTGGGGCCATATCCTCTATATGGCCTTCCCCCATTCCCTAACCTGTCCTACCTGTAGTAGCTTCATGTTGATGGTCACAGTGATGGGGCCCTCAGTGGCCAGGTACCTGGCAATTTCTGGGGGTAGAAAATGCCATCAGTCCTTGCCTATCCTGTGCCCCCTGTTCTCAGCTCATGGGTGTCTCTCTCTCTCTCTCCCCCACACCCTCATCCTTCTATCTCTGTCTATATCCAAGTTTGCCTGCCTCTGTCTTGGTCTGTCTCTGTGACCCCCACCCTATGCCCGCCCAGGTCTCCACCCCGCACGCACTCATCTCACAGTCCGGCAGCATGATGAAATCCTGGATCCAGGCCACGTTTTTATGCTTCTTGGCCTGGCACTTGTGGGTTCTGACTTTCCCCTGGTATGGGTAGTCCTTTTCACTGGCCAGGCCGCCTGGAGATAAACAAAGTCAGGAGGGAACTCAGCTCTGGAACATCCCCTCACCCCACAGCCACCCGGAGAGATTGGGTACTCACTGTTGTTGAGAACAGTTATGAAGGCGTCCCAGATGAAGCCGCCCTCACAGCCATTCCCACAGCGGGTACAGTCGACTAGCTCTGGTCCAAAAAGGGACAGTGTGGGTGGCCAAGCTCCAGGCCCCATCCTCCCACCGGCACACATGCCCCCTCTCAGCCTTACCCTGCACGGAGACTTCCACAGGCTGGTGGTGTTTAATGCCCCACAGGGCCTCGATGTTGCCTGCTGCCGCCATGGCCCAGCAGCACTTGCAGTTCTTCTGATGGGGAGGAGTGAAGGGCTGGGTAAGTGGTCCAAGCCTTGCCCTCTCCCTCCCACCACTGGGGCTGGGTGGAGGCAGATACCTGGTCCTTGACAGAGGAGATGACACCAGACTTCTTCCGCCAGTCACAGGTGGGGGGCACTGACTCACTCCACTCGTCAGACCCTACCTTTCTGTCCATGTTGGGGGCCCTTCCAGCTGCCACTGGATGCCCATAGAGCTGGCCAAACTACTCCTCTAGGGGACGGATGGGACAACCAAGTTCACAATATTGACCCTTTCTCCCCCATATTCTGCTCTTCCCACTCCAGCCATCCATATCCTTGGCCATTTGAGTCCCCATAATACTCTGAGAGACAAAGGCAAGGATGCCAAGTCCTCGAAAGAGACCACTTTCCTCGCTCGGGTGAATTTCCCTGCACCTGCTGCCTCGTCCCTGAGCTGGGCTGGGACACAGACCTCCGGAGTACTTGTCCGTACTCTCAGCGATTTGGGACAAGCACCCAGACCTCTGGTCCTCAGGGTCCCTCTCTGGGAAATAAAAGCCAAAAGTCTGCCATGTCCATCTCCCAGTATCCCTGGATGAAGCTCTGCTTCCACACCCACCGCCTAGAGGCGAGGAGGCATCCTAGTACCTGTCAGGTCACTGAATGGGGTCACCCCGAACTTGGCTGTGCCCAAGTCCTCTTCCTGCTGCTGCTGGGCCCGGGCCAGGTTGTGCGCAAAGATGTTCAGGCGGCGAGCATGCTCTGGTTCAAAAGGGGGTTGTTCTAGGCTGGCTCCCAAGCCCCTGGGGGCAGGAAGTGGCCACCTGGCTGAGCAGTGTCCTGCCCACACTTGCCTAGATGAGCCCGTGCTCCTTTCCTGTGGCCCCTTTAGGCCCCACTGCAGATACCTGGGTCAAGGAAGTGGCTCCCCAGCCCACCTAGGGTTGGGTTTTCTGAGAAGGTAGGAAGGGGGTGGGGGGAAGACAAGTAAAGGATCTGAAGGCAGAGTGACTCAGAGGGGAAAGATGGGTGTTTGGAGACCCGTTTCCTGCTGGGTCACCTCCGCTTCCACTTTACACCTCTGACTGCAGGTCTGGAGGTGGGATGTGGTGAGGGTGGGCAGGGTGGGGTCCAGATCCATGGCATGGGCATCGTGGGGTGAAAGAGGCCCACAGATTATCCCCCCAAGGGAGATGAGACCCAGAGACGATGGGAGCAAGGCTGGCAACTCATGGGGCAGAGAGGGAATCCCCAACTTGGGGACAAAATGGGTATCTTTGGGTGTTTGCTAAGTGAATTCATGACTAGGTGGTCGCCTGCCTGCTGCCTGGAGTCACAGGAAAGTGGCTTTGAAGGTGAGGCGTCCTGCAGGACTGCGTAGACCCCCAACAGCTGCCACCTCCCTCCAGGTTCATGGTAAATAATGAGCCTGTCCTACTTTTGCATCCAGAAAACCAGGGGGTACACCTCAGCCCTGCTGCTGTCCCGAGTGGCCTTAACTAAGCCCATATCCACCCTGAGCCTTGATTTCCTCGCCTATTAGGTGGGAGAGGTGGGGTTGGCCTGGAGATATGCAGGTCCCGTGATACCTGCTGGGTTCAAGTAACTCCGGTTGTACTGGGTCTGGAATAAAGCGAAGACCTCTTTCAGCTCCAGTGGCCGGGGACCTGGGTCCTGGAAGGAACCGGGGTGGGAGGGATTCGGTGACCACATCACAGTTCCCAGCCAGGCAAGGACTGGGCTAGATCTTCCAGTTGGCCTGTTCTGTCTCCCTGTGTGAGCTTGGCCACATTAGTCACCTCTCCAGCCTCGGTCGCTCCCTCTGAGACATGGGAACGAGGCAGTTTCTGAAGGAGTGAGTCCCAGGCATGGGGCTTACGGAGCGAAAGGTATGGGGAGCAAGTTGCGGGCACTTACCTGGCTCCTGAGGGAGCCCTTGATGCCTTGGGCCAGGCTTGCCACCAGGAGGGCCAAGAAGCAGGAGAGATGGACCGTTGGTGTCATGGTGCTGCCAACCAGAGTGCTGGGGGCAGGAAGCTATGTAGACCAAGCTAGGGGGGCTGAGAGGGTGGAGCTGGAGAAACCACAAGGGAGAAACCAGGCAGGGAGGGGAAGGTGGACTCCCCAAGCAAGAGGCATTCAGGCTTTTGTCTCTACAGGGCCCTCTGCCTGTCTATTCCCCACCCCAACCCTTTTTCTTTATTCAACAGAAGCTCTCTGCCTATCTTGTTCTGGGCTATTCTTGGGATACAGAAATAGATCTGTCCTTAGGGCAACATGAGGCAGATCCTAAGACGGCAGTGACCTAGGGCCCTCAGTGTTGTGACAGGGAAGCCCAAGGGGCTATGGGAGCCATAGGCCCCTGACAACTGAGTGTGGATGGAGGGTGGTCAGTGCCCCCTGGGGAAGCACTCTTGCTCATCCTAAGAAGCTTAGCTCAAGGGTCAGGTCACCTCCAAGAAGCCTTCCCTGCTCCCCCATCCTCTGGTGCAACCCGCAGCCCCTGGAGCCCTTGCTGTGCCTGCAGGGCGTGTCATCTCCCTTCAGACTGATGCAGAAAAGGATAAATTCCTCCCCCTCCAGTGGCCCTGCACTGAGAGTGAAAGTGTTCTTGACCGAATGCAGGAAAGGGTTCAAGTGTCGTTCAGAGTTAGCGTCAAAGGAAAGTTTATTAGAGAAAGGTTAACACCCTGTAGACTGAGAAAAAGACCAAGACAGAAAGTGAAGACAGGAAGCCTGAGTGTTCAGGGAATTCAATTTGTATATCATTCTTAGTTTCTGTGAATCACAGTTTAAAGACTTTGTTTACCCATTTTCCTTTGACAGGATGGGTATACAGTGTGAGAGGCCTGCTGGCAATTCCCAGCCTTTGATCCATAGGTTCCCCATCATTTTAGCCATAAGGAATGAATGATTTTGTTTACTTTGTGTAGGGCGCGACTTAAAGACTCTGTTTTCCCTTCATGGTTTGCGTAAATGGTTTGTTAGTCATCCCAGCAGAAATCTTCCCTCGTTCTGTAGGTTCAGGCAGTAGAGCTGAGCAGCATATTGCAGTCTGAGTGTAGCTTGATCGAACGTTTAGTCCTCTTGCTTCCTCCCTATATTACAACCACACCAGAGGTGTCCGATGCGCCTGCGTTCTCAGCACCCAGGATGGGGCTGGGCATGGAGCGGGCTCCATGAGCATTGTGTTTGTTGACTGAACTGGTCATCATGGCTTTTAAACAGGGAAGTGCAAGGTCTAGGGGACAGCAAGTGGCAGCTACTGCCTCCTTCTGTTCCTCGTTCCTGTTACAATCCAGGGATGAGAATGAGGGGTGTGGACAGGCCTCAGGGGACAGAAAGGTAACAGGGTTGGCAACTCAGACAGAGCAAGGCCAAGGGCTGAGCAGGAGTGTTAACACCTTTCCCGCTGCCTGGGTTCTAGGGGTCCTTGGGCTGGGGATCCCTCCCTTATGAGGCTCCAGGCTGGGAACCAGGGCCCCAACGTCAGAGATGAGTGAGAAAAAATGGCTTTCCAGAGGTTCCATGGGAGAGAGGGAAGGGCGGAGGGCTCTGATCATTGATTCATGTGCTCACTACCTCATTTCTTCATTTATTAGGAATCTTCCCAAGGCTGTGAGGCCCCATTGTGCTGTACCACCCCCACTCTCTCCAGTAAACCAAGGGACCCCTCTATATGGAAAAAAAAAAAAGAGCCATGCTGCCTGTATTAAAATGCAGTAGACAGACCATCTGCAGAAGGGGAACCGGTTCTAGAGCCCAGTCATGTGCCCCAAGTTGGGCTTGGGTTATGTGTGACCTATGGCCCCTTTTCTCACCCCTCAGAGCTGGAGATCCCGCTGTGGGCACTAAAGGGGTATAATAAAATCTGTCTCTGTGGTGGTGGGGCTTGTGGAAATTTGGGGGAGGAGGGACTGGGGCATGGGGCTAGGTGGCCTTCATTAAACGTAAGGCAGGAGATTTTAGTCTTTTTTGATCAGTGCTGTGCCCCTGGTGCCCAGCACAGAGCTTTTCCAGGGTGGCCACTCAGTAAACATTTGTTGAGTGAATGAGTTAACTTCCTCACTTGCTCATTTGTTAATTCACTTGTTCCTCCTGCATTTCCTGGCTGGCATGCAGTGGGGGCTGGGCCAATGGCCCAGGGGTCTCGGGCTCACTGCCTGGGAGGAGCTTACAACGTGGTCAGAGAGAGACACCAGTCAAGATAAGGCCTGGTGACCCAGTGCAGAGGGATGAAGGCAGGAAGGTCAGGAAAGGTGTTCTGAGGAGGCAACTCTGAGTGGCAGGTGACCCCAGGCCTAATAGTACAAAGACAGAGGTTCAGGTCCAAGTTTGAGATGCCAACTTGTGCACCCAGTCATTCCCCTCGGATGCTCATCTCTCAGCAGCAGTGACAATTCCTTTGAGTGGAATGACATTGTGGAGCATTTTTGAGCTTGGCTGGCACAGAGTAGGTGTTCAAATGGTGAGTCCTTAATGCTCTACTGTGGGGCAAAGAGCCCAGAAAATCTTAGAGTCAGAAGGACTTGAGTTCAAATCCTGTCCTTACCACTCTGGCTGCGCCTGGACAAATCTCAGCCTCTCTCACCTGTGAAAGGGGGTGATAATGGCCCCACTTCACTGGCTTGGCAGGAAGAGAGCATGAGGTGAATGCTAATGCCTGGAATGGTTAGATCTTGATAATCAAGCACTAATATTTTTGTCATTTTTTATAAATAACGACTCTACCCCGAAGACTTGAAAACTCATATTCGAAAAGATATTTGCACACCGATGTTCATAGCAGCATTAATCACAGTGGCCAGGACATGGAAGCAACCGAAGTGTCCTACAATAGATGATTGGTTAAAGAAGCTGTGGTACATATATACAATGGAATATTACTCAGCCATAAGAAGAGATGAAATACTGCCATTTGCAACAACATGGCTGACCTTGAAATAATCATACTAAGTGAAATAAGCCAAACAGAAAAGGTTGAAAATCACATGATATCACATATGGGGGATATAAACCTAAAAGCAACAAATGAACAGGACAGAGACTCATAGACATGGACAATGGACTAGTGGCTACCAGAAGGGAGGAGGGAGAGGGAAAATAAAAAACTAAAATTAAAAAAAATTATATATATAGTATGAAAAAAATAAACTGGCATTTAAAAAATATAAATGACTTGATTGAAATATATAATTCACATAGCATGAAACTCACTCTTTGAAAGTGCATTTCACTGGTTTTTAGTATATTTGCATAATTGTGCAACCATCAACTCTCATCATCTCAAAAGAAACCCCATACTCATTAACAGTCACTCCTCGTTCCCTTTCCTCCTGGCAAACATTAATCTGGTTTGTCTCTCAGAGTTACGTATTCTGAATGTGTCATATAAACGGAACATGTGGCCTTTTGTACCTGGCTTCTTTCACATAGTGTAATATTTTCAAGGTTCTTTCATGTTGTAGCACATATCAGTTCTTCATCCCTTTCTATGGCTGAATAATATGCCATCATTTTTTATCCATTTATAAACATTTTGTTTATCCATTCATCAATTGATGGACATGTTTTCGATTCCCCTGGGTGTATACCTAGGAGTGAAATTGCTGGGTGACACAACATTTTGAGGACCTGCCAGACTGTTTTCCAAAGCGGGTACACCCTCTTACATTCCCACCACAGTGTATGAGGGTTCCAATTTCTCCCTATGCTCGTCAACACTTGTTATTGTCTTTTGGTTTTAAATACCTATTATTTTTAGCCTCCTCACTGAAGCAGCTCAGAATTTGGAGGATGGGGGAGACACTCTCCGGTTCACCTTGAACCCTAAGAGGGCTCACTTTGGGACCCACCGGCAAGTACCCTCTTCAGCACAACCCCTCCCCCGGCTGGGCTGCCTTCAGGGAGATTGCGTGGATAAACAGGGATGGTAAAGGGAAGGGAGGGCTCGGCAGTTCCCGCACCCCGTCTGTCCCCAGGCGTGGATCCCTGGACACGCGGCTCTTTCCCGTCTGGTCCCGCCCTGAGACGTGGGCAGGGCGAGACCCCGCCCCTTCCTGGGAGCCCGCTCCGCCCAAACTCCTCCCCCCAAGGCGCGCCCTCCTCTGGGAGCGGGGGAGGCGGAAACGCGGAGTGGGAGGGCGGGGCAGGAGCTGGCTGGAGACCCCGGCGTCCTGCACGCCAGAGTTTAGCCCTGCCTGCCTTTTCAGGGGCTTCCATTCATTCAGGGCCAAAAGGGAACTGCCGCCACCTCCCCCAAACTGTTGTGGCCTCTAAGACAGAGGACTCAAAGAGGCTGCCCTGGAGTGAAGGGACCACCTGGTTGTAGACAGCCCTGGGGATGGAGGGGAGAAGAGGCAGAGATGAACAGCTCTAGGCCTGGGAGTGTCTCGTTTTCGGGCGAGGGTCTGGGGACCCTGGATGAAGTTTTGATATTTCCAGAGTGACTGTCCAGGTGCACAAAATAAAATTCTGGAGGGTCTAGATTGAGGACCTGGAAACCCCAGCGTTAGGTTAGGTCTAGGTGCCCAGAATGACATTCTGGGAGGCGAAGATAGAGTCTGGGGGCCCCGGCATTAAGATGTGGGTGCACAGGACAGAATTCTGGGGGCGCAGATTCGGTAGGGTCTGAGTGCACAGGATGACATTATGGGGTGCACAAAGTGAGGACCTGGGGACTCCCGGGTATGTCTGGGGGCCTGGCATCACGGCCAATGTCCCCAAGATCGAGCGCTAGGGGACCCTGGCCCAGCGCCGGTAGGCGG
>NW_006435764.1:5348052-5377570 GCF_000325575.1 Pteropus alecto
CCTCTGTCCGTCCGCCTGTCCGCAGGCACTACCCGAGCCAGCCGAGCAGCCGGAGCCGTGGGCCGCGGGGGCGTCGCGGGCCCAAGTGAGTAGCGGTCCATGGAGGGAGGGCGGGAGCCGGAGTCTCGGCCGAGTAGGCGTCAGCGAGGAGCCAAGAGAGGCCTGCGCTCCTCTGCCCCCGCCACTGGGGGACCAGGCGGGGGCGGGGCGGCCCCAGGCGGGTGGGCCCCCAACCCCGGCCTGTGTGAGGAGTCGGCCCTCCGCCTTGGAAGGCTCCGGGGCTTCAAATGCGGTCCCAAGTGGGAGGCGGCTGGGGTCAGGGCTCTGAGTCCTGGTACAGGGAATGGGGCTGCCGTGGCAGAGGCGCCCTGACCCCTGCCAACCACCTCCCAGCCCCAGGATGCTCCCCTTCGCCTCCTGCCTCCCCGGGTCTCTACTGCTCTGGGCGCTGCTGCTGTTGCTCTTGGGGGCAGCGTCTCCCCAGGATTCGGAGGAGCCCGACAGCTACACGGTGGGGACCGTGGGGCCACTGGCCTGGGATGGGATGGGCAGGGACACAGAGAGCAGGATCCTGGGGTGGCTGCTGCTGGGGAAGATTCTCCCCTCCCCTGGTTGGTGGAGCAGCTGGGGCCATTGTTTGGAGCAGTCCCGGGAGGGTGGGCAGGCTCAGGGCCCTAGTCTTGGCCTGGTCAGTTGGAGGGGACAAGGGGTGAACACTGGCCACTGCTGGTCCCCTTGTAGGAATGCACAGATGGCTATGAGTGGGACCCCGACAGCCAGCACTGCCGGGGTGAGTGTGCCTGGGGAACTGACCCACCCCAGGAATGGGGAAGGGGATTGTAACCCCAGCTCCAAGAGCTGCAGCAGGAGCCGAGGGGCCTGTCCTCTGCCCAGCTCCATTTTGCCGAGGCCAGATATGGTTTTCTGCGGGCCAGCTTGCCTAGGGGTGGAGAAGCCATCCAGGTCCCTCCCTCTCAGGAGAAACCCAAGACACCCTGCCCCCACCTCTCAGTAGGCAGGAGAGCAACAGGGCACTGCCAGGAGGAGCACTCTCCGACCCAGCTCTGTCCCATCGAGGTCCCAGGAGGGGGCAGTGTCTTTGGGGGTGGGTAAGGAAAGTTTTGGGGAAGGATAGAGACTCTCTTGGGGGCAAGAGAATGGGGTGACTATAGGAACAGCCACCCCACCACCAGCCCTGGCAGGCCCTTGGGAGGGGTCCTGGGCAGACAGCCTTAGCTTGTTGAGAGGGTAGGCCCTGCCATGGTCGCACAGCTTAAAGAAGGCCGAGCTGGGCTCCTGCCTCCCACCCCCTCCATAGCCAGCCCAGGAGACTGGCTGTGCCCAGCAGGCCCCTCTCTGCAGATGTCAACGAGTGCCTGACCATCCCCGAGGCCTGCAAAGGGGAAATGAAATGCATCAATCACTACGGGGGCTACTTGTGCCTGCCCCGCTCGGCTGCCGTCATCAATGACCTGCATGGCGAGGGACCACCACCACCAGTGCCCCCTGCTCAACACCCCAACCCCTGCCCACCAGGCTATGAGCCTGATGAGCAAGAGAGCTGTGTGGGTGAGTGAGGGGTCACCCTGGAGCCAAGGGTTTCGGTCCTTCCAAGCGTCTTATCATTGCATCTTAAAAACTCAGACCTCATGTTCCTCCCTTGCTCAGAAGCCTCCTCTAGGCTGCTGGGGTAACATCCAGACCCTCACTTTGTGTGGGGCCCCGGTCCTTGTCCCACTGCCCCAGCCAGCCTCTGGGACCCTCCCCTCTATTGTGGCAGACAC
Organism: Pteropus alecto; assembly: GCF_000325575.1. Taxonomy (NCBI): domain Eukaryota; kingdom Metazoa; phylum Chordata; class Mammalia; order Chiroptera; family Pteropodidae; genus Pteropus; species Pteropus alecto. The sequence continues at coordinate 5,349,837 of NW_006435764.1, forward strand.
GCTGTAAGAGTCTGCCTCTCAGCCTCTGCCCCTGCCCACTCCCTGATCCATGTCTGGGTACCATGGATCTTGGAGGAGGGCTCTGGAATCAGTGCTCCAAGGCGTATGGTTTGGACCTTGATTCCCGTGCTTCCCCAGCAAGGGGTCCCACAGGTTAGGGGTGATTTTCCCATTGGCTCCCAGGCTGATAGACTGTCATTTGTGCTGCTGGGAAGGTCTAATCCACGTGTTCCTGTTTTGGGGGTGCATTACCCACACACTCATGTGAGTGGTTCCTGCCCTGTGTCCTCCAACACTGAGGTGTCGGGTGGGGTGGTGCATGAGCTCCCAGGCACGGACTGCGTGCTGTCTCCTGCAGATGTGGACGAGTGTGCCCAGGCCCTGCATGACTGCCGCCCCAGCCAGCAGTGCCACAACCTGCCTGGTTCCTACCAGTGCACCTGCCCCGATGGCTACCGCAAGATTGGGCCTGAATGTGTGGGTGAGTCTAGGAGCGGCCTCTCCAGTCCCTATTCTGTGCCCCTGGCCTGGCTCTCACCCTAGCACCTGAACCGCATTCCAACTCACCCCCCAGCTTCACCTCCAGGCCCCTGCCACCAGACATAGAACTTTAGGTGTACGTATGGACCCTGGCTGACCTGGCCCAGCCCCCAGACACAGACAAGACTGAGTGGGGAGGCCTTGAGTCTTACCCAGCTTGGGCCCCACCTGACTTCCGCCTCCTGCCCTCCTTCTCCTGCCTCCATCCCAGATATAGACGAGTGCCGCTACCGCTACTGCCAGCACCGCTGCGTGAATCTGCCCGGCTCCTTTCGCTGCCAGTGTGAGCCTGGCTTCCAGCTGGGGCCCAACAACCGCTCCTGTGTAGGTGAGGCTGGGCCGGGCCAGGCTCCTGGGTCCTGGGCAGGGTGGTGTGGGCTGGGGAGCTCCCTTCCTGACCAGTCCAGGGGAATGGGTGAAATAGTGGCTCTGGGCTGTTCCTTGGCTTTCACTCCTGTTTTTCCTGGCACCCCCAGATGTGAATGAATGTGACATGGGGGCTCCATGCGAGCAGCGCTGCTTCAACTCCTATGGGACCTTCCTGTGTCGCTGCCATCAGGGCTACGAGCTGCACCGGGATGGCTTCTCCTGCAGTGGTGAGAGCTCCACCCCTGCCAAGAGTTCCTCCATTGGTCCCAGGGCTTGTGTCTCCTGCCACACGGTCCTGCATTTGATGCCTCCATGTCTTGTCCATTCTGTGCCCATGTACCTCCCATGTAGTCCACCCCCAGCTGGTTGCAGAACTCCTGGCCTGGTGGGGAAGGCACAGAAGGGAGCAGTTAGGTTCCCTCTGAAGCTCAGTGAGGAGACTGAGCAAGGATGTGGGTGCCCCCTGCCCGGGAGTCAGGCTGACCTGTATCTGAATCCTGGATTAAGGCAAATCATTCTTCTCTCTAAACCCATTTATTCATCTGTAAAAGGGACTGTCTTGAGGATTAAGTGGGAAAATGACAACAGACAGTCTTTGTCAAGTCCCAAGCGATAACACTTGAAGTAAATACTATATATCCAGAACCTGCCCTGTGCAGACACTTCCCTTACGTACTTGGCCTCATTTAGTCCTGCCAACAATCCTATGAAGTATGATTGCAAAATGAGGACATTAACATCTCCTTCAAGGTTTATGGGGAGGATTATAAGAAAATAGTAAGCATAAAGTTCTTTAATGAAGTAAGGTTAAGTGACTTGCCCAAGGTCTCACAGCTAGGGTGAGATGGGGCCAGGGCTCCATCCCAACGTTCTCATTCCATGTCAAGTGGCCACGTACCCTGTTTATGTGATGCTCTGCTGCTAAGGCCCCGCTGGAACCTGGCTCAGTGGTAGGCAGCATGAGGGAAACCAGAGTAGAAAACCTGGCTCCTGCTGTGCAGTTCACAGTTGGCAGGAGGCAACTGTGCCTGGGCTGATCATGGGTTGCAGGAATTGGGCAAGTTACTGAAAAGCAGAGCAGACTGGGCCCAGAAGCCTCAGCTAGTGTAAACCACTCATTTTATTGACAGAGAAATTGAGGTTTCCAAAACTCAAGTCAGTAAGATGTAAAGCCAAGCCTCTAGGTTCCCAGTGCTTTCATTTTGTTTTCTTACAGTTCTGGGGCAAAGAGAGAGGTCTGTGAGCTGGGTGGTTTGGGCAGAATTTTGAATTGTTCCCCTACTGTGCTTTGCATGGCTTGTCCCATGCCCCCAACATGAGGCTGGGCTCCCTCCATAAACATTTGTGGGACTGAATTGAGAGGACTGCCCTTGACCCAGAGTCCTCATGTCCACTCTCCCTCAGATATCGATGAGTGCAGCTACTCCAGTTACCTCTGCCAGTACCGCTGTGTCAACGAGCCAGGCCGCTTCTCCTGCCACTGCCCGCAAGGCTACCAGCTGCTGGCCACACGCCTCTGCCAAGGTACAGGTTGCCCAGGGCAGGGTGGTGTCAGGGGTTGATGGCCTGACGTCTGGGTTCCAGCCCCTCTTCCCTGACAGACATTGACGAGTGTGAGTCTGGCGCACACCAGTGCTCTGAGGCCCAGACTTGTGTCAACTTCTACGGGGGTTACCGCTGTGTGGACACCAACCGTTGCGTGGAGCCCTATGTCCAGGTGTCTGACAAGTGAGTCAACTTGACGCTAGGCCCCCACGTGAACTACAACTCCCACAGGGCTCTGGGGCTGGCTGGCATTTATTAGGGCTGGTAAGTGCCCAGAGGGCTGATGTGAGTTGTAGTCTTTCACGGCTAAACTATGCACGCTTTATAGGAGTGGGAGAATCCTTTTGAGATTCCTAATTTTGGGGATGGGCCAAATTTGGGGATTGGGCAAGGACCTCATTTGTATCCGCATCTCGGGGTCCCTAGTCGCTGCCTCTGTCCGGCCTCCAACCCCCTGTGCCGGGAGCAGCCCTCGTCCATTGTGCACCGCTACATGAGCATCACCTCAGAGCGCAGCGTGCCGGCGGACGTGTTCCAGATCCAAGCGACCTCTGTCTACCCCGGCGCCTACAATGCCTTTCAGATCCGTGCGGGAAACTCGCAGGGGGACTTCTACATTAGGGTAAGGCTTTCCCCTACCCCCACCCCTCAAATGACATGCATAATCCAAAAGTGAATTCCAGGAAGCTTTAAGTGGGAGATTGTTTATGGCACCATGCCCCGCCTCTTCTCAAAGCCCCGCCCCCAGGAGGCAGAATTTCGGTAGAAAGGTAGGAGTGTTCCTTCCTAATTCCCTTGGTACAGACTACAGATTGTTAAATGCAGTTCTGATGAGGCACTCACACAGACACTGGGGTTTGAGTCTCCCCGACTGGTTTCCGTTTCTGGCCTCAATTTCTTCGGCCTTAGTACAAGAGACTGACACGAGATGCCTTCCAAGTTAACAGAGCAGGGACGCAGAAGGGCGGGCAGGTGGGGCTGGGCCTTGGAGAGAGAGGCAGCCGGGGTTGGTGGTGGGGCCTGGGGTCAGAGGTGCAGCTCTGCTGCTGGGGCTTTTCTGAGGGAGAGTCCAGGTCTGATTCGTAGTGAGAGGGGCAAGGGTCTGTCTGGTATCAGTGTTTGTTTTCTTTCTGAAATCGAATGCTTAGAAGGGGAATCTGCCTGCTCCAGGCCACCAAAGGCCCCACCAGTCCCCAAAGCCTCACGCCTGGCCCTGAATCATCAGTTGACTTTGGTTAGACAAAAGAACTAGCTGGAAAGTGTGGGAAGAGCACCAGTGGGAGATTTCTGAGGACAGGAGCCTGGGTACTGGAAAGACGAGATGGCAAGAGTGCCGTGGAGCCAGACGAGAGCCTGGGGTCACAGCCTGGCCGGGCTCTCTATCCACTTCACGCCCGAACGGTGCAAAGCATGGGGCAGGGAGGTGAGGCTTGGGAGGGTCCTGGCCCATAGGTTGATGCAATCTACATGTCCCCCCACCTGTTGTGCCCTGCAGCAAATCAACAATGTCAGCGCCATGCTGGTCCTCGCCCGGCCTGTGACGGGCCCCCGGGAGTATGTGCTGGACCTCGAGATGGTAACCATGAACTCCCTCATGAGCTACCGGGCCAGCTCTGTACTGAGACTCACCGTCTTCGTGGGGGCCTACACCTTCTGAGGCGTGGGGGGTGCCCTCAGGGAGGGGGAGGTCCCTGTAGCCAAGGAGCCTGGGGCTCAGGGATGACTGTTCTGCTAAAAGAAAAGATGCTATTGTGAAGGGTAGACAGAGAAAGGCAATAAAGGGAGAAAGAAGGAGTCCTGGTGGCTGAGGTGGGTGGGAAACCCTGTAGGGAACCCCAGACTGGGGACAGGGCCAGGCTTGTGGGAGGCGAGCCAAGTCCACCTAAAGCAGGGTCAGCTCAGGCCCGAGGGAGCCCCACTGATGGGAGCTGTGTCCCCAAGGCTGGGATTGGTCTATGGACCACGGGCATCAGAACTGCCGTGAGAAAGGAGGAGGTAATAATGCTGCAAACTCCAGGCCCTCGCAAGAATCTGGGCTCGGCTGGTTTGCAGGGAGCCTGAGAAAGCCCGCTCTGCACAGTGCCAGGAGGCCCTGGGTTTCGACCTGAGCTTGGCCTCAAACTATCAATTTGGATAAACCCTAGTAGCTCCCTGGGCCTCAGTTTTCCAATCCATATAATGAGGCAATTGGGCTGTTAAAGCTTTTCAAACTTTTTCTTTTCCAAGCTACAGGACCTTTTATCAAAGGAAATTTTGTTTGATCAGGGACCCCCTGAGGATATAAACTAGATTCGAAGTTGCAAACGCCTCCCTGCCAGTCTCAGTGCCCTGCCTGGGAACCCCAGGGTCCTCAGTTTAAAAACCACTGGGCCCAGTGGGCTCCCCAGTTCCTGCCTGGATATTTTACAAAGCCCTGGGGATTGGTATTTCTTCCATAACACATAAAGCTGCAAACATGTAGATTTTTATTATAGCCCATAAGATTCTGGTTAAAAGGCTAGCTAATGAAGGAAGGTGAGAGTTAGGGTCTGTCTTGTGACACAGTTCAGGTCAGGGGGCTGTAGCTGCAGTAGAGCTGGGACAAAGTCCTGCTCAGAGCGGGCCCCAGATTCCTGCGTGAAAAGAAAGGCTAATGAGAGTCAGGTCCCGGTGACAGCAACTTCGGGCCCAGCCACCCGCTCTCGCGAGGCCGTCTCGTGCCTCACCTCTGCAGTCGCCCACACTTGACAGTGCTCAGCAGCATCTCCTGTTCCTTGGGGGTGGCACAGGCATCGTAGGCGGCCAGCAGACTGGAGGTGGAGGGGGGTGTTTGAGTTTCTAAGGCCTGACAATGGCTGAATGCTGGCCCATCTGAGCAACTTGGGCCAAAGTCATGGGAGACAGGCAGGAAGCGGTCAGCAAGGATTAAAGGAGTCAGGGTCACTGCCGCCCTGTCTGAGGCTAGCAGTCGAGGTCCTGCTCCATCCCGCTCGTCCTCCCTCTGTGCTCCTGCAAATGTTCTCCAAGTTCCTGGCCAAGTCTTCACGGCCCAACCCCCTCTTCCAGGATGCCTTCTCCGCTGCACCAGGTGGGGTGTCTCCCTCTCTCCTGCGGGCTCCTCCAACACCTGAGATACTACTTAGTCCTGAGTGGCACTGTCTCTTTCACTACCCAACCTCCATGGACTCCCCAGGGTTCAGATGAACCTGTCTATCTCTTGGTCTACACGGCCTTCACAGAACCAGACCCAGACAAAGCACTGGTTGAGCTGAATTCCACGTAGGGAAGGCAGGTGCAGTGGACCTGAGGGGCTCTGTGGAGGCCTACCTGGCGGGGGTGCTGTACCGATCCACCAGGGCTGCTGCCTTCTCCCCACTCACTCCTCGCACTTGCATCAGCTGCCGGGCAAAGACCTCCCTCACGGACTGGGCCTGGGATCAGGGCGGACTGTGTCAGGGGCGGTCTGTGGCCAGACCGTGGGAGGAGCTGGGCAAATGCACTACCTTGTTCTTGATGGCTCCAGCGTTGAAGTCACTGAAGGTGAGGAGTGAGCAGAGAGGGTTTGGGGAGGGCCCAGACCCCGATACAGGGTCCCCTGGGGTTCCCCAGGGGCGACTGCATAGCGTGTGGCCCTAAGGAGAGAAGAGACTGAGGCCAGGCCAGAGCTCTAGGGAAAACCGCCCCCAGCCAGTCCTTGCCCAATCCTCGGCCTCAGTGGGCCAGCCTGAGAAATAGGGATCTCACTCACCTTGACTTCCTTAGGGAAGGCAGGGCCCAAATAAGGGAACAGTGCCAGAAAGGCGCACCTGCTCACCTGGTAGAGTCTCTCCAGGCCCCGTGTCAAGAGGGCCAGGTAGGCAGCTGACTCTTTAATGTCTGCTGTACGCTTCACAAAGAAGCCATCGATGACCTGGCAAAGAGAACCCAACAGAGAGGTGGCTCCTAGCCTGAGCCACAGACCACGGGGTCCCTGCCAGCTCAGCCCTGCCCTCCCAGCTCACCTGAGTGTTGGTGACAGCCTGCAGTAGTGTGCTCTCAGGAAGGCTGAGGTTGTGCACTGAGCCATGCTCCTCCACCAGGTACACTCTGTGCCCCAGGCCACAGCGCTTCAGCCGGAACTAGGGGGGTGGAGACAGGGATGGGGAGGGTCAGGCCTGGATGCCCTTAAGCTGGGCCATCCATCATGTCACACATTGTCATGGGACCCCGGGTCCCACCAATTCACCTCCTTGCCCTCCCTAGCCTCCACCTCAGAGTGGCCTCCACACCTCTGTTCGTGCTGTTACTCTTGCATGAAAAGCCCATTCTCCATCTTTGAATGATGCCCATTCTTTAAGCCTCCTTCAGCCTATTGCGGCCTGACTCTGGGGTCAGCCCCATAGCCAGGACCAAGATACAGCCACTGTGGTTCCACTCCTGGAGCTTTGGGCATTGTTTTCATCAGACTACAGGGGCTAGACACCCCAGTAGTCTTTAACATGCTCCACAGCCCAGACAGGTACCCTGCACACCTGCTGTACCCCTGGAGGGGCCCGACGAGGTCTGATCTCAGGGCTGCCCGGCAGCAGCTCTAATGGGGTATGCCTGGAGTTGTGGGAGCTCTGCCTTGAAGCCACCCAGAAGTGCCCCTGGATTCCTCCTGACCCCCAGAGCAGGCAGGGAGCAGGGGGTGTGGTGAGGCCAGTAAAGGAACCTTTTGCTCCCGGAAGCGGCCATCAATGATGCTGCTGCACAAGTCATCCATCCGCTTGCGCTCCACGATGTGGTCCAGGACTAGTTCCCCAGGTCGCGCTGCCAAGAGGCCAAGAAGGATCCTGTTGGCTCACGTCCCTCACCCACCATGCTCTGCCTCACACCCACCTGCCTGTCTATGCCCCTTACCCGGGTCTCTGGGCCTGGTCTCTTGTGCCACCCACACGAAGTCCCCGACGTGCAGCTTGCGCACCATGTGGGCCACGTGCAGCCGCTGCAGCTGGCGGATCAGCTCTGGTCTGTGCCCTGCCCTGGAATCGCAAAGTGAGGGGCATAGGTCATGGCAGGCCAGTGCTGCCCCTGGCATCTCCCTCACTTCCGCCCACCTTACTCACCCCTTGGTCTCGCCTATGTCCACACACAACAGCACCCTGTACTCTCCAGGCCTCAGCTCCAGCAGCTGCTGCTGGACACTGCCTTCGCTGGCGCCACTGGAGGGGGGGCAGGAGGGGGTGGTGTGTGTGAAGCCAGAACCCCAGTGCCAGGGCAGTCTCCCTCCAAACCCAGTGGAAGTGGGGCACCCACAGCTCAGCTGCAGGTGATGGAGATAGGGGTGGGGCGTTGGCCTCACTCCTGCTCCCCTTTTCTCTGCACCCCCCTTTCTGTCCCCCCACTCCTCACAGCTCAGCTGAAACCAATCCTGGCACTTCTGGCGCCGCTGCAGAGGGCTCCTCTGGCCCGATGCCCACATTCAGTGAGCTCAGGGCCTCTGACTCGGCCAGCTTCTGGGCCAGCTCCAGACCCTCCGAGGTCAATGAGTACCTGGCAGGCGGAGGAAACGAACACAGATCCCCCTTCTTCACTCATACCTGGCAGGCTCCCCTGCCTGTCCCCAGCTAGGCTGGCCTCACCACCCCCTTGGCGAGCCTGCACGAATAAGTCCAGTGGCTTCCACTGTCACCTCCCTAGGGCTATGTTCCTGCCCCTCAGATCAGTGTCTGGTAGATCTGACCAGGGCCATTTCTCAGGTCTGCAATACGTCTCAAACTCTCCTCTCTCTGGGCTGCCTTTCCTGCATCTCTACCCTGCGGATTCTAAGAGGTGTCAAATACCATGTCCTCAGCAAAGCCCTTCTGCTCCTCCAATAATCTGTGGCACTTCCCCACCCCCCACTACTTAGTCTCAGATCTTGGTACTCCAACAGTGTTGGCTCCTGAGGGCAAGGCCTCCCTTCCCCAGCCTCAACAGCATGAGGCCTGGGAATTGCTGGGTGACTGTGGACCCCATTCAGAATATCATGTATGCGCCTACTCCTTGCCTCCTGTATCCCCTGCAGTCGGCCCCACCTGGCTGGCTGGTGTGTCCTGAGAACCAGGTTCCTGTGGAGGAGGGAGCGGAGGGCTGGCCAGGTTCGAGCATTTCCAGGGGCCACCTGTCCAGAGGGAGGAGACCCATAGCCCCTGGTGCTACTATGTGTCCAATTCCCTGGGCCCCACACCACAGCTTGCTCCCGAGAAGGGCAGCCTCTCGTGGGCTTAAGGTCAGACCCAGAGCCACGCGGCCACATCCTTCCCCACCTCAGGGCTCACCCCAGAAGGCTTCTGGGCACACCTCTGCAGCAGCTCCTCCTTGGTTAGGAAGCTGTGGCCACCAGGATTCTGTAACCAAGGCAGAAATGTAACCAAGGTAGGTGCAGTACCTGGACCAGTCTCCTCCTGGAGCCTCATGCCCCACTGCCTCAGTTCCCCTGACTCAGGGGGTAGCAAGGCACTCACCAGGTGTTCTCTATAGAGCAAGAGCAGTATGGCCCGGGCTCCGGAGTGCCGAGCTGGCCAGAAACTGCCAGAGCCTCCCGCCTTAGGCTGGGCCAGAACCTGAAAGGTACAAAGGGGCTTTGAAAACAAAAGCCTGCCAGCCAGCCATTGCAGACTCAATCCATGACAGGGCTGAGGTTCAAGTTCTATCTCAACAGGCCGCTTGGCCCTGGACAAGTCACGCAGCTGCCTCTCAGTTTCCACAGCTGTAAAATAGGACAGATGATGGGATGACCTGCAAAGCTGGGATGAGAAGGTGGAGAATTGTGGGGTGGTGTAATCTCCTTGGTCCAGCCTCAGTTCTGCCACCCACTGCAGGACTCAGTAACAGCAACCCCCACAGTTTACTGGGCTTGGCCCCCTAAATAGCTTGATTATGAACTCTCTCAATGGACTATTATCAATCCAGAGACCCATCTACAAGTAAGAAAACGAAGTATCAGAAGAAGTCAGTCATTTGCCTAAGGCGAGGTATCACTGGTGGGGAGATCTGGACCCAGGCCTGCAAAGCCTCCCAAACCAGAAAAATCTTACTCCTGATGCTCTCACTTTCCCTGCCACCCCCCTTGCCCCCTCCTCACTGGCATGGAAGAGTCCTGGACTTCAGCAGGTGACCTTTCTGGGGCTGGATTCTTGGCTCCAGATGAACCAGGGGCATGGTCGCCTGCTGGAGCAGAAGAGAGTCAATCCCGGACCCTACCGAATCCAGCAGCTGGGAAGGTCTGGGACGCTGCCAGCTCGGGTGGTTAAGTGAGAACAGAGAGGTTCCGAGAGCCGGCCACTAGCTCGAGGTCAGTCAGTAACTTGGACAGGAATAGGGCGCTTGAAGCTAAGGTACCCCAAGTGGTTATGGAGGCTGCATTGCGGAAGGCTCAGGGGACCACCGACCGCTGCCCCCAGTGCTCACCGCCGGATGATTCGTGCTGCTGCAGCCGCTGATCCAACATCCGGCAGAGCCCGTCTCCGAAGTGCCGTAGAATCTTAGCTTCTTTGCCGCTGCGCAGGGGCAGTGGGTAACGCCGGAGGGAGCGCAGCGCCTGGCGGGGGCAGGAAATACCCTATCTTGTCAGGGGGGTCCTCTGGCTCGGCCAGCATCTATCCCCATCAGGACCGACGAGACCCACCTTCTGAAACACGAATTGCGTGCGGCGCCCCCTGCTGGCTGCCTCGTCTCGCCACTCGGTCAGCCACCGTACGAAGAGCGGGTTGGGGCAAACCGGCAGCGGGCGTTTCCGGCCCAGGCGGACCGGCGCCGCCATAAGCCCCAGGACTGGTTCTTTGGCGCCTCACGCCGGCGGTACTGAGACGCCGCCAGTTTTGGAGAGAGGATTCGAACACCTGGCTCTGGCGGGTGAGGGCGGGACCTCTTAAATCACGTGGTCCCACGAGGGGCACTAACTAGAGGATAGCCTCCCTCTGCCCTCCCCGCCCGTGCACTACTCTAAGTGGTTGTTGCGGAGGACAGTCTCTAAGACTTTCGCCCCTTCGGCCCTCCCGGCCAGGACTAGCCTTTTGGACGCGCCCAACCCAGGCTCCCCGAGCCTTGACCCGCCCCTTCCGTCCATCCCAGATTCTAGAGGACATTTGTGCCAGCGAAAGGCGGACAGCGCCCTCAAGTGGCTGGGAGGGCTGGCTGGAGCGGTGCTTAACTAAGTAACCTGAGGCTGTCAGTTTCAGCTTCGCCCAGCGAAGGAGGCTGAAGAGTGACCGGCTTTCGTGAAGAGCCTGAAAGGTCGGGGGTGGGAGACAAACGGGTGCAGGTATATTTGCAGGAGAGATATTTAGGACGGGTTACAGGGGATGAGGACACCAAGATAACGCAGAAGGAGCAGAAGGACCCTCCGAGGAAATGGCGACCCCTACGAGCTGGCGAAGGGGGGCGGCGACGCAGGGCAGTGGGGGAGGGGTGTGAAGTCGGGGATGTGCAGAGAAGACCAAAACTAGTAAGACCGGCGGAGGGGGACAGAGAACAAGTAGAAGGGGGACAAGTAGGAGGTGCTGGACATCCTGGCAGGTCGGGGGCTGGCTGAGATGGGCACGTGGTTGGATCTGGGTGAGCAGGCTGGGGTAAGAAGCCTGGACAAGGGTGGGAGAACACTTCGCCGTTTTACTCATTGGAAGTGGGGACCCTCGGGGAGGTTTAAGATGTAATCTGCGAAGAGGTCCTAGGTTGAGGGTCACGCATGGAGGAATTGAGCACAAGGGGCTCGCCTGAGAATTGGAGAAGCACCAGCAGTCATACCGGAAGTCGCGAGGTGGTAGTCGGGGACCTTCGAGGCGCGCCAGGCCCGCCCCTTCAGACTCCGCCCAGCTACGACCCAGCCCCTCCAGCCTACTCCGTTCTCCCGCCTCCCGCCTGACGCTGCCTTATAAGGAGCCTCCAGCTAGTGTTAGTGTTGGTCCCGCCCACTCTAGTGTCTTGTCCTAATAAGGACAACTAGGGCATCCCGCAGCTAGGGGCGGGCGGGAGTGCGTCTCCAGGGTAACTACGATATTCCCCTCCCCCTCCTCGTTGCTCCTGGAAACTTCAAAGCTCGAAGGTGGGACCAGTTTCCTCTTCTGGCAGGTTCGCTAGCGGGAGGCGGGGGGTTCGAGCTGTCGCCTTCACCTGGGGCTGCCCGTAGCTTGCTCGGTGGGCGAGCGGTGCGGCGAAATGTCCCCGACTACAACCCCCAGTGTGCTCTGCGAAGTACTCCACTCCCGGGTAGCGCTCCCGGGTCTTGAAGACCGGGTTCTAGCTCTTCAATTACACCCTTTATTCCGTTTATAGAATAAATAGCCCTAATTCCTTGTTTGGGACCCTTGTCTCCTATTCCTTCACAGTGAGGCCATAGTCATTGTTTGAGGCCAATGAAAGCTTCCGAAGTCCCCCAACCTAGTTTCTTTTTGTGAAGCTAGCCTCAATTTTGCGGGCATTAACCATATGCCTGGTTATAAACTCGAGGGATTAAAGTCCGATTTAAGACACATTTCCTCTTTTCACTGTCTAGTAAAAGGCACATAACCCTTTAATTGAATGCACAAACCCCTGCACGTCTTTATTGCCTCGTGAATTTGCCATTTAAAAGGACAAACTTTTCAAAGATTTCCTTGTAGCCTTTCCTTTATGTTTTTCTCTTATTTTATTGAAATTGCATATGGCCTTTTCTAAAGAGACGAGTAGCTTTGCACATGGTGGGTGCTCAATGATTATTGAAGGCGCCTTATACATGCAATTTTCCTTGCTCAAGGACTGGGTAGTTGCTTCAATTCAGAAAAGCAAAATACTAATAAACTCAAAACCTTCAGACCAAGGGATCTAGAAAGTGCCAAGATGGATCTTAAGGAAACCGTTTCACAACCGCGTGAAGGGCCCCGAAATAGAGGCTATTTTTCGGTTCATATTACTGAGCACAGGGGCCTTTCCTAGCACAGAGCGTTTCCTGGGAAATTCGACCAATGGGCGCGCTCTGCGTGCCATATGCCCGCCTCTCTCGGCGGTCTCGGACTACATTTCCCGGTATGCAATGTGGCACTGGGAGGACAGCGGACGAAAAAGACTGTTACCCAGCGAGCCCCGAGGACGGCGCAGATCCTTTGGACTTCATTTCCCGTCGGCCTGCAGTGGGAGCGCCGGAAGCCCGCCCCGCCCCTCATTGTGCGGCTCATACTAAACGGAAGGGGCCGGGAGAGGCCGCGTTCAGTCGGATCCCGGCAGCAGCTGCAGCGGCTCTTCTCTTCTCTGGCTCTCTTTGCTATCTCCTTTTTGCTTCCGGAAACATGGTGAGCGCCGGCCACAGTGCCTGAACGGAGGCAGCTGCGAGTCGGATGTCTGTGCGCGCGGGAGGGAACAGGGAGCGACATCCGCATCCCCTCCCCCAGCGCCCGGGGCGCGATGAGGGTCTCGTGCTGAGGGGCGGGAGGCGCCGGCACGCGCGTGCGCGCACGCGGGCGCCTGGGAGGGCCCGCTCGGAAGTCGCACGCGCGCCCCCCGGTCTCCCTCCCCCTCCCCCATCCCGCTGGTGCGCCCGCGCGGACACTAGCCGTGGGGGAGGGGTCCGTGGCGCGCGCTCGCTCCTCGCCGAGCTGTCGGTGGCGCGCGCCGCGGCTGGTGAAGCGAGTCGGTTCACGAGAGCGCGCGCTCGACGGGAGCACGCGGCATCCGAACCTGGCCCGGGGGCGGCGAAGGAAAAGCGCGCGAGCGGTCTCGGCGCGCGCGCGCCCCACCCAAGGGCTGTTCCTGTCTCTTCGTCACCCTCCCTCGGCAGGCTGGTCTGTCTCGAGAGCAGGTGGCAGGGATGCCTGCACCCGGGAGGGGCGGGGGCGGCGCGCTAGTGGGGCATGCGTGGGCGTCTGGGATTAAGGGCTTGCACCGCGCAACAAGGAGCGGATCCCTCAGAGGCAATGGCCCTGCCCCGGAGCGAGCGAGCGAGCCCACAAAGCGATCTGAGTTCTCCGCCTTGTGTGCCGGGTAAAGGCTAGGACCGTGCTGTCGGCCGGCGCGTGCGCACACGGTCAGGCCTGGCCGCTGGGCCCGAAGCCCTGGACAAGCGGGGCTGTCGGCTTTCCCGGATGGGGCCTGAGGGAGGAGCCGAGTTTAGGGAAGTGACCCAGGCGGGCACCGCCCGGAAATCACCCCGCCCCCTGGGTTCGGCCCGAGGGCTGCGAGAGCCGAAAGTTGTGTAACTTGCCCGGGCTTCGGCCCGCAGCCGAGGTGGCTGTTGTGCCGGCCAATAAAGGCGATTCTTCGGGGTTGAGGCCCTGGAGATGCTCCTGCCCCCGGGTAAGGGTTTTTCTTGGGGAGGGGGCTGAACCTGGCGGAGCTCTTCCCCGCATATTCCGGAAGCGGCTGAGTCACGTGGCCGGCTTCCTCTGCAGTTCCGGGAGAGGGGGCGCGGCAGATTTCACTGTGGACGGTCGCTGACTTTTTGGAATAGGGTGTCCCCAAGCACGACCCAGAATAGAAGTTTAAAGAGCTCTGAAGGTCCGTGGGCACTTGAGTTTGGCCTGTTTCAACGACTTCGGGGCCTTAATTTTTTCCAGAGGACGGGGTTAACTGGGGGGTTGTAATTCTTGCTTTGCTTAAGGAAGGAAAACTCCAGCAGAGAAGATAGTTCGTGTAATCATTGCATTGAGCAGTTCTGTTGAACTTGTTAGAGCTGTTGAACATCTTTGGTGTCCCCTCTAGCATTGTAGGATCCTGGTTCTCTTTGTATAAGGTGACTGTGACCTGGGGGTCTTCGATTCACTTCGTCTATCTGAAGTTCCGAGTTAATGGTTTTATCGAAAAGTTGAGATTGAGTATAGTGAGTAGGAAACGGGTCAGTTGCCTGTGAATTCTAATTCTGGGTTCACGGCTCAGCCAAGGTTCTCCTCATAGTTTTGGCCTGTAAGATGCTGGGGTGGAGAGGAACAGTGCTGAATTAGGTGATTAGAGGTCTCACTTCTATGGCTGCCATTTTGGGGTTGTGCCTCATCTAGTTTTTTGAAAGTGGCTGAGTGAGAAAATAAGGACGTTGTTTTGGGGAAGGGGATAAACAACCTTTTGGGGCTGAGGACTATAGTATGTTGGCATCCAGATGCATCTTCCGAGGAAGCAGAGAGACTACAGGGAGAGTCCCAGAAACCTTTTCCTTATGAGATGTATGTGTGGCTTGTCCCTCAGGCCTCCGGTGTGGCTGTTTCTGATGGAGTCATCAAAGTGTTTAATGACATGAAGGTGCGCAAGTCGTCGACACCAGAAGAGGTGAAGAAGCGCAAGAAGGCGGTGCTCTTCTGCCTGAGTGAGGACAAGAAGAACATCATTCTGGAGGAGGGCAAGGAGATCCTGGTAGGTGACGTGGGCCAGACTGTGGATGACCCGTACGCCACCTTTGTGAAGATGCTTCCGGACAAGGACTGCCGCTATGCCCTCTATGATGCAACCTATGAGACCAAGGAGAGCAAGAAGGAGGACCTGGTGTTTATCTTTTGGTAAGCTCCTCATGCAGGCACCTGTTCGTCGTCACCTGTCCTAGCTCTGCCCCACCCCAACCCCTTTCTTAGGATGAGAACTCAGGCTCCTGATTAACCATTGGTCTTTGTGGTCTTTGGGGTGTGAGGGGAATGTTGTAACGAAACACTTGTCAGTGAGGAACTTGATAAAAGCTTGAATGCTAGGAGCCAGCGCAAGTGGCGTAGTCATCAATTGCTTGAGGGCACTGGCTAGACTCGGAGGGGACTTTGCTGTAAGTTCTCTGTTTCCCTCCAGGGCCCCTGAGTCTGCACCCCTTAAGAGCAAAATGATCTATGCCAGCTCCAAGGACGCCATCAAGAAGAAGCTGACAGGTAAGGGCCAGCTTTGATAGTGCCACATGCCTTTCTGCTCAGGCCTTGGCTGTAGGGCGGGGTGACTCCTCCCCTTCCTGGCCTGTTTGGAAGGTAACCTTGTTCCTTCCATCTGTTCTGATTGGCTCCCTCCCAGCCATCAACTCCCCGCCACCACCCCAATGTTTCCTGCTCACAGATGCTCCCTTTTTCCCCACAGGGATCAAGCATGAATTACAAGCAAACTGCTATGAGGAGGTCAAGGACCGCTGCACTCTGGCAGAGAAGCTGGGGGGCAGTGCCGTCATCTCCCTGGAGGGCAAGCCTTTGTGAGCCCCCTCCAGCCCCCTGCGTGGAGCATATGGCAGCCCCAGACCTGCCTGTGGGGGTTGCAGGCTGCCCCCTTCCTGCCAGACCGGAGGGGCTGGGGGGATCCCAGCAGGGGGAGGGCAGTCCCTTCACCCAGTTGCCAAACTGCCCCCCACCCCCTGGACCTCCCTCCTTTCTCCACCCCTGACGGTTCTGGCCTTCCCAAACTGCTTTTGATCTTCTGATTCCTCTTGGGTTGAAGCAGACCAAGTTCCCCCCAGGAACCCCAGATTGGGGGGGCCTGTATTTTTTTTAACGACATCCCAACTCCCCACCTATCCCTCCCCTTTCCCGTGCTGCCAACTTCTAACCGCATTAGTGACTCTGTGCTTGTCTGTTTAGTTCTGTGTATAAATGGAATGTTGTGGAGATGACCCCTCCCCACGCTGCCTGGTTCCCTTCCCCTTTTCCACCTGGTCACGGCCATTTATGGGAACAGGACGAGTAAGGAATGACCTTCAATTAAAAAAGAAAAAAAGACAATAAAAAGGCTCACTAATAGAATATTTGTTTCAGGGTTGGGGTTCAGGGGACCTTGTGGGGGAAGTAGGTTGGGAAAATGAGCCTCTCTTTTCTATACCCTCACTGGCCTCAGTGACTGGCTCAGCCTCTCTTGACGGCATGCATACCCTCCAGGTGGTACCGCAGTTGGCATTAGGCTGGCTGTTTAAGAGGTGGCTGAACCAGGGTGTGTCTACCAGGGTGCCCTTGAGCAAAAGGGGCTTTGTGCCTGAGCCGCTTTCTTCTATAGCCTTGATCCTGGGGGCAGTGGGGCCCCTTCTCTAATTCCCTGCTCAGTCGTGCTAACATGTGGGCTGTGAGATTGTAAGTCACAGGTTGCCTCGAGTTTGGTCATTTCTCCACTTTCCTCCCTGAATAACTGACTCATTTGTGAGGGCTGGGTCCAAGGGCTGACGTGAGTCAGTAGCCAAGTTGAGTCTTTGGCCTTTGCAGATGTGGCAGGACTGTAGGGTGCGGCCAGCCAGGCAGAGCCCAGGACTTCAGACCCAGGTGTCTTGGGCCCCACCTTTCTGTGTTTAACTAAGAGGGTGTTGGCCAGAGCCCCAAGCCTTTTGCCAACTTTGGTGCAGGCTTTCTCTGTCCTGTACTTGGGCTTTAACCCGCCCAGTGAGTAAAGGTATCCTAGAAGTCTTGCCCTAGGGATGGTAATACAGGATTTATACTTCTCTTTTAATCAACTGAAAAGCCTAGGGTTAGAGTTGGTTCCTTAGTTTTTTGGAGCTTGCCAGTATCTGGCAGGGAGAGGTAGTTCCATTTTACTGCTTAGAAAATGGGTGTAGGAGATTTGTGATTAGTTTTATGTGCAGTCCATGCCAAGGTTTATGTGGGTGGTGGCACTCCTTGAAGATGGCTCCTGGGTTCCAAGAACGGCGTCTTGCCACATTCCTATAGAGAGTCAGCTGGCACTCTGGAAGATGGCTGACTTGAGGATGCTGTAGTGCAGTGGTCCCCAACTTTTTTTGGCACCAGATACCCGTGCTCCTATGAGAATCTAATGCCTGATGTGAGGTGGAGCTGAAGTGGTGATGCTAGCGCTGGGGAGCGCCTGCAAATACACATGAAGCTTTGCTTACTTGCCTGCTGCTCACCTGCTGTGCGTCCTGGTTCCTAACAGGCTACAGACTGGTACCGCTCCACACCCCAGGGAGTTGGGGACCCTTGGTGTAGGGTGCCCCTTTTGTCCCCCCAGGATCTGGTCTCCATAGTGCAATGGTAGAGGACATCCCTGGGGGCCCTGGCACTGTGGGAAGTGAGGACAAAGCAAGCTGCCTTGTTACAAAGCCAGGCTCTTTATTGTGAACAGGATGGGGACAACTCTGGAGCTTTCGGTGGGTGGGGGTTGTCCCTCAGTCCCCCAAAGAGAGGGAGGTCAAGGCCCCTGGGCTCCCCTAGGTTGGGCCTCTCCTTACTTGTGGCCAAGTATGGTGCCAATGCTGCCCTACCTTCCTCTTGTAGGGCCTGGCACCTCGGGGTGGGGTTGGGGATGGGGCTAGTGGCTACTGTGGAAGGCAGCTTGCTGGAGTGAGAAGTCTGGGGGACTGTCATCACTAAATGTCCCAGAGGAGGCTCTGGCCCCTCTAAGGCTCTCCCTTGAGGGTGACGAGGGTGTTCCGGAGAAGCATGGTGCTAGCCTGCAGAGCAGAGAGGTCCTGGATGTCTCCCGCCTGTGTTACCATGCTCCCTGAGACAGGTTGCTACTCTTTGTGCCTCAGATAACTGTCCCCACCTTCCCCTTATCCTTGTTCTCAGCAGTAACAGCTGCCATTTATCAAGGGCTTTCTACTGTTGCTAAGGAAAAGGTCATGGCCCTGAAGCTCAGCTGGGACTGCTGCTGGCTACTTGATTCTGAAACACACTCTCAGACTTGTGATAAGAACCTAGAGGCCTGGGGGTGGGAGGGAGGCAGCAAGAGGTCCCGTTAAGGTTGGGGGGCTCACCTTGGCGTGTTTGAGCTCCAGCTCTGCCAACTCAATGAGGTTCTTGCGGAAAGAGGAAACACGGCGGGACTTGAAGTCCATGAGCTCTGGAGAGGAGGGGAGGGGAGTGGAGACCCTGGCAGGGTAGGCAGCCCAGTGGCAGGGGCTCCAGGCCACGGGGTTTACCCTGCTTAGCTGAGTCGGAGAGGCGTTCAAAGCGCTGGCAGCACAGTTGCTGGTGGCTCTCTGCAGTCTGCACCTCCCGGTTCCTGGTGCGCGCCTTGTCCAAAGCCTTGTTGGCGTTCTCGTAGTCGGCCAAGGCCCGTAGTCGGCGGTACAGCAGGTCCTGAGGCCAGCAGGGGCACGGGATCACTTGCCCACTGCCTTGCCTACCTTCCCTCCCTGGTGGCTCCCCTCCCACTGGCCTCCAGCCCTGAGGGCTGCTCTGGGGCCACCTCTCACCTTGGCTGCCTGTGAGTCTCGCATATAGTATCTCAGCATATCTGACAGCTTCAGGTCCTCATCTGAGGCCACTCGGCCCTCCAGCTTCTGAATCAGGAAGGTGGAGGCTGGGGAGGGAGCTTGCTGAGGGGCAGCTTTAGGGTTGGGGGCTGCTGCTCATCTAAAAATCTAGGAGTCACTTGATAACCATTCTAGGTCAAACCTGATGTTCAGGGGAGCAGGCCAGGGAAGGCTTCAAAGAGGAGGTGGTATCTGATTTGGATCTTGGGGGTTGAGTAGGAATTGGATGACAGGCTTTGCAGGTGCACAAGCCTCATGTGTTGAGGGAACCAGAAGTCCAGTGGGGGCACTTGGACAGCAATGGCCAGATCATAAGGCCTAAAATGCAAATTAAGGACTTTGGGCTTTGTGTCTTGGGCAGTTTCCGGAAGGGGCAGGGTCACTAAAGGGCCTTGAGCAGGGAAGAGATGTACTCCAACGCATTTTAGAATGGCACGCTCCAGTGACTTTCTTGGAGAAGAGTTCAGAAAGAACAGTTCTGGGACAGGATGTTGGCAGCACAGTGCAGCCTGCCAGAGGCACATGGCACGTCCTTGTAAATGTCTTGCCAAGCCTCGTCCCCACACTCCTCCCCCATCACACGCACACTTGAGGCTGGCTCCCTATCTCCACTCCACCTCTTACTGAACTCATCTGAAGGGTGAGTCCAGGGCAGGGTTGGGCCCCGGTTACCACTGAACATATTCCAAAATGATCCTGGAGCTTTACCCTTTCCCAGGACGATCATTGGGTGGCCTTTCAACACAAGTAATTACTCACCCTTAGTCGTTCAAAAAGCTCTGCCAATTTGAAGAAGCTTCTAGGAGACAGTGGGAAGGAGTTAGGGCAGGGGCCTTAGGTGGGTGCTTAAAGCCTCCCTGCCTTTAGCCCATCCTTGGAGAAATCTCCCTCCTCTTCCTCTCCAAATCCCAAGAGGTACTCTGCATCTCCCACCTAGAGCTGATAGGCTTCCACAGAGTGACCCCTTGTGGGCAGACACAGTATTACAGGTATAGAGAAAGGGTAGGAGGGGCCAGAGGGAGTCCTCACATTTTTAGCTGGTTGACTTCCTGTGTTCCCAGACTGCTCAGTGCAGCTGAAATAGGGATATAATCGTCTGCCAGGCCTGTTGGGGAACAGCCCTCCATCAGAGTTCATCAGTCTGCACGTCGAGCCCCACCTCTAGTGTTTGTGGCTATAAACAGGGCATCTCCTCTCCCCTGGGGAGTAGGACCGCTGGGCAGAGGGGACAGGGAAGCCAGGGCCCCTTGGGCCCTGCGTACACTTGTGGGAGTGCATGACACGGTCTGCCCGCAGGCAGGCATCCCGGATGCGGGTGTGGTACTCCAGCAGGAAGGTCCTCTCATGCTCAAAGAAGTCATCCACTTCCTAAGGGAGCAAGATAAGACCCACTTACACCAAGTCACTAGAAGCATGGTAGCCATGGACAAGCAGGGGTGGCACAATCTCCCTCTAGGCCAGGCCCTGCCAGGGGCTTCCCTCTCACAGCCACCCTGGGCCTCCATCTTTCTGTAGACTTGAGGCCCTGGGTGGAATCCACGGTGGGGTCCCAGAGGTCACCTTGAGCCCTGACATGCCGGTGATGACGGCTTCATCTGCAGACTTCACGATGTTCCTCAGAAACCCTCCAAGGAGCTCCTTCCTGTTCTTTCCTCGGACACTCAGCTGAGACACACAGGAGGGTGTGATGTCGGGGTGGGCATCTGCACTGCCCACCCCAGGCACATGCCGCTCACAGAGCTTAAGAGACGGAGGCTTGAGCCCACCTAGAACCCCGTCCCCCACCCCCAGGAGGAACCTCCGCACTCAGGTCCAGCTCACATCCTGGCTGTATTCCAAAAAGACAAAGAAATTGTGGTCTTGCCGCAGGGTGGGGTGGGCCGCCAGGCGCTGCAGAAAGACTTCATGCATCGCAACTGTCTTCTTAAAGATAGCCAGGTACTCCCTGCAGAGGACAGCAGGCAGCTCAAGGGCCATCCTTGGTTCTGACCGCCCAGCACCCTGCCCCCTCAGCAGCCCTGGGGTCGGAGTCAGGGTCCCTTATCATCCATAGGGGATAGTCGGGGAAATCCTGGACCTCCCAGAAGAGAGCTGGGGCTTTGTCATAGACAAGGAGAGAAGGTGGCACTCACGCTTCTAGCTCCTGCTTCATTTTGGCAAACTCTTCCCGAGTGACGGAGCTGTCTCCCTCACCCAACTTCTGCAGCTTTTCCCTTGAAGCCTCAAAGTCTGGCTTTGGAGGTGCTGGGGGGATCTGCTCAAAGGGGGGACCGAGCTGGGAGATCTCTCATTGCTGAAGCCATCACCCACACCCGGAAGTCTGGCCTTGCCCTCCGTCCTCACCCGAGCGCCCAGGCCTGCCCCTCGCAGCCCAGCCCACCCGGCCCATCCTCACGATGAGGCCGGCGTACTCCTCGTTTTCCACGTAGGCGTCATGGAGCCAGATGAACTCCTCATGCTGCCGGACCACCGAGAACTCGGTCTGGGCGAAGTGAGGGAGGTAGCTCTGGAAGCCAGGAAGCCTGTCTGAGGTGCCTCCCCTCCCCTCCCCAAACCCTGCATTGAGCTTCCTGGGCACCCACTTTTGGGCCTCCCCAACCCCAAACCTCTGATGAGGCAGTTGGGGCTCAGGTGTCCATGATTCAGTCAGAATAGTGAATGGGGGGCAGTGGTTAGGACTTGGGACTCTCAGCAAAGGCAGTCAGAGACGAGGCAAGACATCCACTTTCTCAGAGGGGCAGGGGCCAGGAGCCAAGCTGAGGAACAGGGCCCAAAGGCTGTGATGGCATCTGGTCACCACAGCCCCGGGGGAGCAGAGGCTGAGGGAAGGAGGTTCTGCATCTGAACCGCCCCTCGCTCTTCATGCAGCCTCACCTTGGTTTGAACGGTGAATTTCACCTTGTCCCGCTCACTCACTGCGTCAGAGATCTCCACCTGTAAGGAGCTGTCTCCCTGCAGGTCCACTGATCTGGCGGAGGGCTGCGGGGGAGGGGAGGTCCCTGAGGCCCATGGGCCCATCAGCCCATCCTCGCCCCAGGCTTCTGGACCCCCTGCAGAGCCCGTCTCAGCAGCATTGCTTCCCTAATACCCCAGGGTCACCAGCTGTCCCCAGAGGGATCCTGATAGGTCACTGCTCAGGGCTTTACAATGGCCACAACAGTCTCCCCCGCTCCCCTCCTCTGAAGCAGGCAGAGTTCACCCCTAAAAAAGAGGTGAAATAACTAGTCTGAGATCCCATAACTAGTCTGAGATCCCACAGCTGTGGCAGGGTTTCTTGGTTCCAAACCCCATGCACTTTCCCCGCTGCCTGCCCACCTCTTCCCCCACTGGTTTACCTCAGGAACCCTTTTCCTGGGGTGAGGAAAAGTGAGGTGGATGAGAAGTTCCCACCTTTTTTGAGGGCTTCCTGAGACTATTCCATTCACTACTTTTAGTGCCAAGAGGCACTGGCTTGTAGGCAAAGCACTTGTATTTCGCTAAGTGCAAAGATCTGTGAGGCTCCGAGTTCATTCAGCCAATCAACAAGCATTGATTGAACACCATTGTGCTAAGTGATACTAAGGAGAAGGAAGAGGCTCAGAAGCCACTCTACCTTCAGGCATTGCCCACCTCTCACACTAAGAGGCCTCACTCTCTCCTCTCACAAGCTCCTGGCACATGTTGGGGACCTCTATTCTGACTTCTGTCACCATAGGTCTTGAAGTTTGTATACATGCAATTATACAATATACACTTTTTTTCTCTTTATTTACTTTTTACAATATATACTCTTTTTTGTCTGTGTTCTTTAGTGAGATCCACCTATGTTGAGTACAGTTCTTTTTCATTGCTGTTTAGTATTCCATAGTGTGAATATATCATAGTTTATGTATCCATTCTACATTTGCTCATTTGGATTATTCGAGTTTAAATAAAGCTGCCATGAACAGTCTTGTATATGTCCTTGGAGGGACCTGAGTACTCATTTATGTTGGGAATGAGAATTGTTTGATCATAAGGTAGGTATGTGTTTAAAATGCTTCCACAGATAATGCCAAACAGTTTTCCAAGGTGATTGTACTTAATTAATACTCCCACCAGCATTGTATGAAAGTGCCAGTTGCACCACATCCTTGCCAGTACTTACAACTGTCAGTCTTTTTAATTTTAGCCATACTGATGGCAGTACAGTAATAGCATATTGTGGCCTTAACTTGTATTCTCTGGGGAGGAATGATGTTGAACACCGTTTTATTGGCCATGTGGATATCTTCTTTTGTAAAGTGCCTATTCAAGTCTTTTGCTCCTCCCTTCCCCTCCTCTTTTAGAAATCAGATTGTCTTATTCTCACTGATTTGTAGGAATTCTTTATACACACTGGAGACAAGCCAGTTATATGTGTTATGTGTTGCCAATATCATCAACTCTATCTATGGGTTGCCTTTTACTCTCTTAATGGCTCGTAATTTTATAAGCTCAATATATCAATCTTTTCTTTTATGATTAAGGATTTTTGTGTATACTTGAAGAAACTTTTGCCTACCCCAAGGTTATGAAGACATTCTTTTTTCTTCTTCTAGAAATTAATAGTTTTAGGTTTTATATTTAGGTCTATGATCCATTTTCAATTCATTTTGTATACAGTGTAAGGTTTGGGCTGTGATTCATTTTTGCCATATAAAGCCAGCTATTTTAGCGCTATTTTTTAAAGACTATATTTTCACTATCGATTTGCTTTGGTGTACACCTTGGTAGAAAATCAGTTGACCTCATAAGTATGATCAGTTCTGTGCTCTCTATTCTGTTCCATTGATCTGTATGTCCATACATTGGATATCATACTGTCTTGATTATCATAATTGATAGGCAAACTTAAAATCAGATAGAATTAACTTTTTCAAAATCATTTTGGCTATTATAAAATGACTTTTTCAAAATCATTTTGCATTTCTATCTAAATTGTAGAATTAGCTTGTTAATGTTCACCCCAATAAAGCTGCTAGGATTTTGATTGAGATTATATTGACTCTATAGATGAATGTAGAAAGGACATTTTTGCAATATTAAATCTTCCAATCCATGAACATAAATATCTTTCCAATTATTTAAGTGTTCTTTAATTTTTCTCAGTAATGTCTTACAGTTTTCTCTATAGAGGTTTTGTACATCTTTTGTTAGATTTATTCCTAGGTATTTAATGATTTTTTTTGTTGTTGCTATTTTTAAAGCTTCATTTTCTAATTGTTGCTACTATAGAGAAACATATAATTTGTTTAATTTGTATCTGGGAACTTGCTAAATTTAAGTACTACCTTTAATAATTGTAGATTCTTTTGGATTTCCTACATATACAATCCTATAATCTAAAATAATGACAAGTTTTAGTTCTTCCTTCCCTTCCTTTAGTTATACCTTTTATTTATTTTTTCTTGCCTTATATACTTGCTAGGACTTCTAGTACAATGTAGAAGTGGTGATATGGTGATAAAGGAAATCCTTGGCTTGTTCCCAGTCTCAGAGGGAATGCATTCAAAATTATATCCTGAAGATGTTTTCAGATATTTTGTCAGATTAATGAAGTTCCCTTCTATGCCTAGTTTGATGAGTGTTGATTTTTATCCATTTTTTTTCTCCCTTTAATGAGATATCACATAGAGTTTCCTGTTATTCTGTGTATGTGCTGAATTTCATTGATCGATTTGCAATTGTTAAACCACCTTGCATTCCTGGAAGAAAGCTTTCGTCAAAAAGTATCATCTTTTTATGTATTGCTTATTTAACTTGATAATATTTTGTGACTTTTGTATCTATGTTCACAAGAGCTATTAACCTGTATTTTTCCTTTCCTGTAATGTTCTTGACAGGTTTTTTCTTTTGGGGTAAAATATACATAACATGAAACTTACCATTTTAACCATTTTTAAGTGTACAGTTCAGTGGTATTGAATATATTCAAAATGTTGTGCAACCATCACCATCATCCATCTCCTCTTGACGGCTTTTTGTATCAAGGTTATGTTATCCTCCTAAAATAAGTTGAGACTGTGTCCTCTATTTCTGTTTTTGGAATGGTTTATGTAAGAATGATATTAATTTTCTGTTCTTGCTTCAAAGAATTCACATGTGAAGTTATCTGTGCTCAGAGAGATATTTTTGGAAAAGATTTTAATTACAGATTTAGTTCCTATAATAGGGATAGGACTTCTCAGATTTTTACTTCTTGTTTCAGGTTTGATAAATTATATTTTTCAAGCAGTTTGTCCATTTCAGCTAAATTCTCTAAGTTGTTGGCATCAGCTTGTTCTTAGATATTCTTATGACCTGTTTAATGTCTGAGCATCTCTAGCGATGTCCCCTTTATTATTCCAGTTATAGGTAATTAATATTTTCTCTCTTTCTCCCTCTTGGTCTCTTTCCTACTCTCTCTCTCTCGTCCATCTTGCCAGAGGTTTTATTAGTATTTAAAAAAAGCTATTTTTGGCATTATTGATTTTCTCTATTTATATACTTATATTTATTATTATTTCCTTCTTTTACTTTCTTGGGGTTTAATTTGCTCTTTATCTTCTTAAGATTGAAATTTATTTATTCATTTATTTTTTGAGATTGAAATTCAGATCACTGACTTTTCAACCTTTCTTTTATAAAACATGCATCTGGAGGTACAAATTTCCCCTTGGACACTGCTTTAGCTGCACATCAGAATTTTGATATGTCATTTTTCAAAATTGTATCTTTAAAATTTTTCCTATTTTATGATTTATTCTTTGACCTATGAATTATTTAGAAGCATGTTGCTTAATTCCTAACATTTTGGAATCTAGTTATCTTTTTGTTTTGATTCCCAGTTAATTCTACTGGGTCAGATCACATTCTATATAATTTTAATCTTTTAAAATTTGTTGATATTTGCTTTATAGCCCAACACATAATGGATTTTGTTTCATGTGCACTTGAAAAGAATGTGTTTTCTGCAGTTGTTTGGTATAGAGCTTTACATAAATCAATTAGATCAAGATGATTGATCATGTTACTTTAAATCTTCTAAATCCTTACTAATTATCTTGTCTGCTTGTTCTAACTTTTATTGAGAGAGTTATGTTAAACCTCTAACTGTGTGTAAGTCTGACTATTTCTCCTTTTATTCTGTACTCTTTTCCTTGCATATTTTGAAACTATGTTATTAGGTGCATATAAATTCAGGACTGTTTTATCTTCCTGTTGGATTGATTCTTTAATCATCATAAAATGTCCTTCTATTTCTAGTAATACTTTTTGTCTTACAGTACACTCTGTCTGAAGTTAATGCAGCAATATCAGCTTTCTTTTGGTTAGTGTGTTCATGGGGTATATATTTCCATCCATTTTTTTCAAACTTTCTGTGTCCTTATATTTAAAGTATGTCTCTTTTAACAGAATAGAATGTTCTTTTTAAAAATCCAATCAGAAAATGTTTGTTTTTTAATTGGAGTGTTCGGTGCACTCATAATTATTGTAATTACTGATATAGTAAGTGCCATCTTGGATTTTGTTTTCTCTGTCCCATCTTTTGTTCCTTTATTTTTTCTTGCCTTCTCTTAGATTAGTAAAATATTTTATATTATTTCATTTTATCCTCTATTATATTTTTACTTACATATTTATTATTTTCATTTCCTCTAGTGGACAAAGTCTAACAGTAGACTTTCAGAAAATCTGGCACCTACAAGGCTGGGGTGCAGCCATCAGGTTTGATAGCCCAGCAAATGTGCAGGGCACACAGCATCCCATATGACAATAATAACAATAACAATAGCAACAACAATAATATAATAGTTAACACTTATATTTGCTCTTTCTATATGTCAGCCACTGCTCTAAGCATGTTATATATTAACTAATTTAACCATGAATATGAACATAGATAAACATTGAAGCATATATTTTCTGTTATATACTTGTCTCTCTCAGCCCCTCTCACCTCTCCAAACTTATCACTTCTTGGCTTTTCTGACACTCCCAGGGAAGGCTCTTCCTTTGTCCAAATGCCCACCACTGCAACATACAGTCTAGCTCATTGGTGTAGTAGGCCCCCAAGTCCCTGTCTCCTTCCTGCTGTGTTAGTATCTCTGCTTTGACCTGCACCACTTAGTAACTGCTTGAGAAAAAAGATGGGACATCAAGGATGGACCACAGCTGCTCCATCCTTATCCCTCAGCCACAGCGCACTATGTACATGCCTCCAACCCCTATAAGTGTGCACCTCTGTGTGCCCAGGCCCTAACCATCCTTGGTACAGAGATGCTCAATAATTATTTGTTGACTAATTAAAAGGAGAGAATAAGAATGAATGGTCATATGGTTATACGAACACAGATACACAAGTGAAACTATTAGTGCTTAACAAGATTCCCCCCACCTTAGAGAAAAGAGGGGTACTCCAGTCCCTTCCCAATCCCTGATAACCCCCCTCCCTCCTTTTCTTCCCCATCAAGCCAGCATGAGTCGGTCCTGGGGAGGTGAGGAGTGACAGTGACGGGTCCCTTTCCATCTGTAAAGGCAAAGGTAAACCCTGCTTCCTTTGGCATCTTAACAGTCCCTATGCAGGTGCCACTGAGGCGCCTCACCTTCTTGCTCATGCGCGCGCGCGCGCGCACACACACACACACACACACACACACACCCCTGATTGGGCATCATTGGGTATCATGTTGTGAGGTGAAGGTTGGGAGGGGCCTTGCATCCTTTCTTTACCTTGTTCTCCTTCCCAGCCTCTTGATGCTTCTCCATCACTCTCCTAGACAGCAGCACACAAGGATTCCGCGGCTGGCCGCTGCCCGCGCGCTCCCGCAGCTTGGTCCCCGGTAATTCGCACCGATGAACCGACCGATGGGGGAGCCCATCAGCTGACGGAGACACTCTCCCCTCTCTGCCAAGGAGTCACCTGGAGTCAGGCGTGGTTCCCACCCGGGTCCCTCGCAGCCGTGCCTTTTGATTGGGTACCAGGTTTAGCGTTCGCGACGCCATTGGCTGCAACGCTTGTCGTTCCTGTGCCCGGGCCCCAGCCTTTAAGGGGAATTGCGGAACCGAGAGGACCGGGAACGGGCGATAGCGTGGGGGCTGGGGTCAGGGGCTCTGGGGTCACAGAGGTCTCGTGCCACGTCAACCCTGCCGGGAAATTCATGTAGATGTTCACTAGTTTTCAAGGAAAAATACAACAGTG